>NC_084468.1:4855000-5188125 GCF_027409185.1 Cynocephalus volans | reverse complement strand
CTAGTGAATGGTGGAGCCAGGGTTCAGCTTAGGCACCATGGCTACAGAGTCCATTTGACACTCCAAAGCCGCCCTCTCACCAAAATCCCACCACTTATAAAGTGTGTGTGTTGGGGGGAGGTGTTGGCTGGCTGCTTCTACCTAGCAATTTTTCTCTCATCCTGTGTTTTAGGTATTTTCTGTGTATTTTGCAGGGATGTCACACTCAGCAGTCCTGGCTTGTCTGGGCTCTGTCACCCCAGGCTGTGCACCCTTGGTGGGAATGGAGGTCATAAGAGGGCCTCTCCCTGTGGCTGAGTCCAGGCCCTGTGCTCCCTGTGGCTGCTGATCCCTTGACAGGAAAAGAGCAAAGATGGAAACAAAAAGGAGAAGTTGCCACACAGAGTCCAGTAACTTGGGAGAAAATCGCGTCTTCGCAGGCTGGCCCTCACTTCCTCCCTTCGTCCAGTGGTATCAAAAGCCTGTAAGGGCCCTTGCTGGGTCTGTGCCTCAGGCCTGAGGTCAGTGCCGTTAGTTTCCATGGAGCCCTTAGCAGGGGTCAGGCCCTGCAGAGGTCATGCACTGCTGGGTGCTGACCTCGGCAACATTACCGTCACGTGGCTGGCTCAGGCCCAGCATCTTACCCTGAAGTGAGGTCGCACTATCCCTTTGAGACAGGAAGCCAGCTCCTCTGGCCATCCCTGGGTCCCAGCGGTGGCTGGGCCAGAGGGTTGGGGCTGAGGGCAGCAGCAGAACCAAGTGTGCCCATGGGAGCTGGGCCAGGGGGCGACAGGCCAGGGTGTCTGCAGGGGAGATGATGGCACCTGCAGTGTAATCCATGGGACCACTTAAGGCCCCAGGGGTGGAGGAGCCCTTATTGGGGGGCCTGCCACCCCAACAGGACCTGTCACACATGAGGAAAATGACCCTTCCCTCCCAGACTGTCCCGAGGGTTAGAAGAGGCCATGTGTTGGAGCAGAGGGCACACTAAGTGCTGCACATGTTTGCCTGGGGACGCTCTGCCCTTTCTGTTGCCCACCTGAGAAGGTGTCATAGGAAGAGCCCTCCCCTCGCCAGCTGCACAACCCTGAGCCAGTCCCTTCTCCCAACTGAAATGGGGACACCACGTCCCTCCCAGGGCTGGGGGAAGTAGGCAAAGCTCTTCCCTCATCCCCTGGCACGGAGTACAGACTCCCTAGCACCCCTCGCCCTCCCCATGCGCTCCCCTCTCAGTCCCCACGGTGGGGACTGGCAGTGAAGCCTCCCTGCACCCTGGAGGGAGGAAGAGGACCTTTGAGCCTGAGTAAGTGGGCAGGGCAGTGAGGCCCTTGAGCCTGTCCCACTCTAACCTACCTGCCATGGACAGAGAGAATGTATGACGTGCCTGCCATCTCTGGTCCTTCCCAGCAATCCTGGGTGTCCATCCCGAGGCTCGAAGAGTCCGAGGGGCTGGCCCAGGAGCACCTGCCATCAGTCGTGAGCTGAGGTCTGCTGCTGGCTTGTCGGACTCCCTGGCGCAGGGCCGCGCCTTCATGCCACAGTGGCCTCCACAAACTGAAAAACCAGCGTCTCACCACCACTGGCCCTGCCCCCAAAGCTGGCCAAGGCTCACACCTTCTGGCCCACAAACAGAAGAGCCTTCAGGGAACTGAACAGACTGAGGAACTGAGATCTGGGAATACCCTCCAAGGGCTCAGAGAATCCAGTGTGGCTGGCCTGGACACAGGCCTGTCCTTCAGGAGCTGCTAGCTGGGACCCTGGGGGCCCTCAACAGCACAGGACGCCCAACACTGGCTGGGGGAACCCAGAGGAGGTGGCCTAGCTGGCTTGTGGACAAAGCTGGGAGTGTTCTCCCTTTGCTGGAGAGGGGCAGCATTCAAGGAAGCCTGGACCCCGGCTTCTCCTGGCCTCTCAGCTCCTGCACAATGAGTGGCCAACTCTCTTGTCAGGGCCTTAGGGCACTGTCCATGGCTCCTCTCATTCTCAGGATCCAGTTCCTGGTGGTTACAAATGTCAAATACAACCATCGCTTCCTCCCACAGACCACAAGCTGTGAGCCAATGACATCAGGAGCAGCCAAGCTCACCCCATTCTTGTGTGGGCTGCCTGACCTGTGTGCTCACCTCGGGCCCCACTATAGCCTTACAGTGATCACAGACAGGGGCTCCGACAGGCTGTCAAAACCAATCAGTGGCTGACCCTGGCTCTTAGCTGCAGTGCTGTACCACATTCATGCAGCTGACCTCAGCCCCCATGCCTGCGCTGGTCATCCTACCCCTTGCGAGCCTTAATTTACCTGGCAGTCCCCCTGGCAGCCCCCGCCACTGCCATATGGCCTCACCAGAGATGCCAGGTGAGCCTGCCTCTTCCATGTGGAGCAGGTGTTCTGCAGACATCTTGAGGGTCCCTCTGTGCTCCTCTCCTACCTCCCCAGACCACCACTACCTGTTGCCGCCGCCTCCTCCCAAGCTGGGGAGGAACTGGAGAGACCAGAGCCTCTGGGTGACTTCCTCGTACAGAAGAGAGTTCTGTTACTCACAGGTTCCCACTTCTTTCCAGAGCTGGGTGGCATTGTGCATGGGAGGATGTTTTGGATGGGGCTGGTGAGCAATGAAGCCTCATTTTCCTACTGATCTTCTATGCCTTGACCTTTCGGCATGGTCACAGTGGGAACGGGGACAGCAGGTTGGGGTTTTCTGGGGACTAGGGTGTCTTCATGTTGTTATTAAGCTGCTAATTAGGAGGAAAGACATCTCTGGGACTTGGTCTCCCCAACTGTAAAATTTGGGGGTGAGGGCCACTTCCAGTTCAGAGAAGGCCTCTCTCCCAATGAGGACAAAGCAGCAGCCTCTGGGGAAGTTTCCGGGCTGGTGTGGCACTGGCCTGGCACCCGGGGCATCTCCAGTATCTGTGGAATGGGTGATGATGGTGCTCAAGGGTGCCCTGGGGCTCCTCTCACCTGGGGTGTACGTAAGTCATTCAGACAAATGAGGAGAGGCCCCCAAATTCAAGACAGTGCCAGCACATAGGGTAGTTTACTGATGCTGACTAGGCAGCAAGAAGTGTCATGGCCCCATTTGAAACAATTTAGAAGAATGAGGTGGAGTCACCATAGCAACTGTAGGGCCCAGGCCCTCAGCGTTGCAAATAGGGTTGGGAAACATTCCTTCATTCATCCATTCAGTAAACACTATCAAGAACCTACTATGTTCTTGTGCTACGCCCTCAACCTGATACTGCTAATAAATTTTATTTTTCTAAACCAATAAACTCCCCTGACCCTAGTCTTCTGGTAACAATATCACAATTTCCTCTTTAATCTCTTCCGCCTGCCTGAGCCATGACCATTCTGAATTTTTCAGGGGTTTCAAGGGAATGTTTGAAACCCCACTCCAAGCCTGGGCAACCCTCTGCACTGGAAAGTGCCTCCTTATCTTGCCCCCAAACTTCCCTGCCCAGCAGTCCCTTGGGGACCTTGTGCAGTCATCGACTGGTGGCTGGTGGTGCAGGCTGAAGCTTGCTGGTCCCAGCCCTGCCCTGACTGACTGGCGGGGTGACCAAGGCCTCTGGTGTCTCTGGGAAGAGCCAGGGGAGGAGGCAGGCAGTCAGCGATTTTACACACTCAAAGAGGGTGTGGCCCTTCCTGCGGAGTAAGTTACACGTTTCATCTCCAGGAAACACACGTAGGTCGATTTCCGCCTCATGACTCTGCAGATTGACCATTGGGAATGTGGTTTGCTTCTTGGCAGCGTCCGGCTCTCCAGCCAGTGGCTGCAGATCAAAGACAGCAGTGGAAGCCTCTGCCAGGGCACAGCTACCTGGGACTGGGAAGCCAAGCAGGGTTGTGTGAGGGGCCTTTTTCTATACAAATGGGGTCCCCCCTCCCCTTTTCCAGGGCTATGCCCAGCTCCCATCCCTATGGCAGGCGGGGGGCAGGGGCTGCTGGGGCAGGAAGAACTCAGGGTGTAGGACTAGGCTAGCCTGTTCTTAGTAATCCTGGCTCCCACTGGCTACCCTTGGGTGAGTCATCCATCCTCTCTGAGCCTCAGTTTCCTCATCTGTAAAATAGGAATTTTACTTCCCAGGTTTAAAAGGATTGATGTGCCTGGCACCTATGAGTGTTTGATAGGTGCTAATTCCTCCTTAGTGCCCTCTAAAATCAACTGTCTAGCCATACCAGAAGTACTCAGTTAGTTGATCAGACTTTTGGTGTCCCAGTGATGGTTGGCTGGGATGGGGATGGGATGTGGGAAGAGATGGGAAGAGAGGGGTCACAGGTGCCAGTGCCTGAAGGGCCCGGATTTCCTTCTGGACTCAGCAGGGTGGTGAAGGGGCTTCTGAGCCGGGGCGCCATTTGTGTCATGGGTGAGTGGTGGTCTCCAAGGTTGGATAGGGACTCTATTTATTTTTTTAAAAATTTTATTTTGTTGATATACAATGTGGTTGATTATTGTGGCCCATTACCCCATCACTGAAACCTCCTTCCCTCCTCCCTCTCCCCCCTCTCCCAACAATGTCCTTTCTGTTCACTTGTTGTATCAACTTCAAGGAACTAAAATTGTTATGTCTTCTTCCCCCCCCCCCCCGGTTGTGTTGTGTGTGTGTGTGTGTGTGTGTGTGTGTGTGTGTGTGTGTGTATTTATTTATTTATTTTTAGCTCCCACGAATAAGTGAGAACATGTCATATTTCTCTGTCTGTGCCTAACTTGTTTCACATAATATAATTCTCTCTAGGTCCATCCATGTCATTGCAAATGGCAGTATTTCATTCTTTTTTATAGCTGAGTAGTATTCCATTGTGTAGATATACCACATTTTCCGTAACCACTCATCCGATGATGGACATTTGGGCTGGTTCCAACTCTTGGCTATTGTAAAGAGTGCTGCGATGAACATTGGGGAACAGGTATACCTTCGACTTGATGATTTCCATTCCTCTGGGTACATTCCCAGCAGTGGGATAGCTGGGTCATATGGCAGATCTATCTGCAATTGTTTGAGGAACCTCCATACCATTTTCCATAGAGGCTGCACCATTTTGCAGTCCCACCAGCAATGGATGAGTGTTCCTTTTTCTCGGCAACCTCGCCAGCATTTATCGTTCAGAGTCTTTTGGATTTTAGCCATCTTAACTGGGGTGAGATGGTATCTCAGTGTAGTTTTGATTTGCATTTCCCGGATGCTGAGTGATGTTGAGCATTTTTTCATATGTCTGTGGCCATTCATATATCTTCCTTAGAGAAATGCCTATTTAGCTTTTTTGCCCATTTTTTAATTGGGTTGCTTGTTTTTTTCTTGTAAAGTTGTTTGAGTTCCTTGTATATTCTGGATATTAATCCTTTGTCAGATGTATATTTTGCAAATATTTTCTCCCACTCTGTTGGTTGTCTTTTAACTCTGTTAATTGTTTCTTTTGCTGTGCAGAAGCTTTTTGGTTTGATATAATCCCATTTGTTTATTTTTCCTTTGGTTGCCCGTGCTTTTGGGGTCATATTCATGAAGTCTGTGTCCAGTCCTACTTCCTGAAGTGTTTCTCCTATGTTTTCTTTAAGAAGTTTTATTGTTTCAGGGTGTATATTTAATTCTTTAATCCATTTTGAGTTGACTTTAGTGTATGGTGAAAGGTATGGGTCTAGTTTCATTCTCCTGCACATTGATATTCAGTTCTCCCAGCACCATTTGCTGAAGAGGCAGTCTCTTCCCCAGTGTATAGGCTTGGTGCCTTTGTCAAAGATCAGATGGCTGTAGGTGTGTGGGTTGATTTCTGGATTCTCTATTCTATCCCATTGATCAGTGTGAGTGTTTTTATGCCAGTACCATGCTGTTTTGGTTATTATAGCTTTGTAGTATAGTTTAAAGTCAGGTAGTGTTATGCCTCCAGCTTTATTTTCTTTGCTCAGCGTTGCTTTCACTATGCGTGGTCTTTTGTTATTCCATATAAATGTCTGGATAGTTCTTTCCACTTCTGAGAAAAATGTCATTGGAATTTTGATGGGGATTGCATTGAATTTGTATATCACTTTGGGTAGTATGGACATTTTCACTATGTTGATTCTTCCAATCCAAGAGCATGGGATATCTTTCCATCTTCTTGTATCCTCTCTAATTTCTCTCAGCAGTGGTTTGTAGTTCTCATTATAGAGATTTTTCACATCCTTGGTTAACTCAATTCCTAAGTATTTTTTTGGTGGCTATTGTAAATGGGCAAGCTTTCTTGATTTCCCTTTCTGCATATTCACTATTGGAGAATAGAAATGCTGCTGATTTTTGTGTGTTGATTTTGTATCCTGCTACTGTGCTGAAATCATTTATCACTCCAAGAGATTTTTGTAGAGGCTTTAGGCTGTTCGATATATAGGATCATGTCATCTGCAAACAGGGACAGTTTGACTTCATCTTTTCCAATCTGAATGCCCTATATTTCCTTCTTTTCTCTGATTGCTCTGGCTAGTACTTCCAACACTATGTTGAATAGGAGTGGTGAGAGTGGGCATCCTTGTCTAGTTCCTGTTCTTAAAGGAAAAGCTTTCAGCTTTTCCCCATTCAGGATGATATTGGCAGTGGGTTTATCATATATGGCTTTAATTATGTTGAGATACTTTCCATCTATACCTAACTTATAGAGGGTTTTTGTCATGAATGAGTGTTGAATTTTATCAAATGTTTTTGAGCATCTATAGAGATGACCATATGTGTTTGATTTTATTAATATGGTGTATCACATTTATTGATTTGCGTATGTTGAACCAACCTTGTATCCCTGGGATGAATCCCACTTGATCATGGTGAATAATTTTATGTATGTGTTGCTGTATTCTGTTTGCTAGTATTTTATTGAGGATTTTTGCATCTATATTCATCAAGGATATCGGCTTGTAGTTTTCTTTTTTGGTTATATCTTTACCTGCTTTTGGTATCAGGATGATGTTTGCTTCATAGAATGAGTTTGGGAGATTTGCATCCGTTTCAATCTTTTGGAATAGTTTGTAAAGAATCGGTGTCAATTCGTCTTTGAAAGTTTGGTAAAATTCTGCTGTGAATCCATCTGGTTTTCTTTGTTGGGAGCCTTCTGATAACAGCTTCAATCTCCTTTATTGTTATTGGAGTTTAGATTCGGTTGATACAAAGCAGAGAATAAGCTAGACCTTTTGTCCCTTTTAAAAGAAGGTCACTATGGCATTTTCTCCCATCCCATATTTGGGTAAGCTCAGTACACAAGTGTGAATGGAGCCCTGGGCAGGTGACCAGGCCCGGGCTTAGCCAGGAGCTGTGGTTGCTGAGCTGTGGGGTCCTGCTCAGACCACTTCCCTTCTCTGACCTGTCTCCTCATCTGGAGAAAATGGAGATTTATCCACCCCACCTCCTGCCTGGCAGTCATGGATGGGAAAGCTCTTTGAAAACTGTGTGTGAGAAATTATTACATTCATAATTGCATTACATTGAAAAAGTAATAATAGGTCTCAGCATTTTACAACCCTGATATAAACCAAATGCAGGATGTGGCCTTGGAACCAGATTTGAACAAACTGTAAAACAACCCTTTTTAAAACAATTGGGATATTTGAAGATAAAACAACCCTTTTTAAAACAATTGGGATATTTGAAGATAAAACAACCCTTTTTAAAACAATTGGGATATTTGAAGATAAGAATTTTTTTTTTTTTTTTTTTTTTTTTTTTTTTTTTGCGGTTGGCCTGTAAGAGGATCCAAGGAATTATTTATTGTATTAGGTATGCTGATGGTATTGCTTATGCTCCAAAAATAGTCTTATTACTAGAGAGATGTATAGAACAAGCTGGAGTATTTTCATGTGAACTGAAATATCTGAGATATACTCTAAAAGAATCCAGGAAAGTTAAAAATAGCAAGAAGATGGGGAACAGGTTAGAAGAGCAGAATATTGATCACTGTTGAGATGAGTATTGGGGGCTGGTTATACTGTTCTCTCTACTTTGTATATAGTTGACACTTTCTGTAATAAAAGTTGTTCTAAAGATTTTTAAAGAACATTGGAAATGAAAAAGTGAGGTCTTTCAGCAACCAATGGAGCATAATTCTGAAGAGTCCAGGTGGAATCCGAAGGACAAGTTGCAGCCGATGTCACTGCTCTCACAGCCTGTGCCCATTTATTGGGCTCTGGGGAACAGAGATGGGGTACCTACTGCCTGGGAAGCCCGCAGCACCTCCCAGGCATGCAGGACAACCCATCTCCCAGAGGCTGATGGACCATGAACACTCAGCCATGCCCGGTATGACTGGGGAGGGTTCTCCATTAACACTTTCAAATACAAGGTCCTGCTGCCGCAAAGTGGTGTGTAAAATCAACCCTCCCTGGTTGCCCAAAGCCTTGCTGAGCTTAACATAAGGCTAAGGCTGGCAGATATGGTGGAGGCCAAGGAGCCCCTCCCACCCTTTCAGACCTTGGGCCTCCCACCAGACCTGAGCTCCTGAGTAGAAGCATCCGCGGGGCTCCGCAGGCCTGCACAGGCCTCCCCTTGCTGCTGGAGTCCCATATCCCTATACCTGCCTGTATCTCTTGGGGTGCAGCTTCACTTCACAGGGGGCCTCCCCCTTGCCTGCTGAAGCTGAAAACAAATGCCAGTCCCCCATCTCTAATTGAGACCCACCCACCTTAGCAATAGCAAGTCATCTTATTAAAAAACAGTCATGAGGTTTCCCTTGTAGCCTTGCTGTGGTATTCAAGAACACTCCTGAGGCAGGGACTCTGTTTCCTCTGAAGATGCCTCATTAAGAATCTAAACAACTCCCTGCTTGGTACAGCGGATCACCTGCTCCAGGCTGAGACCACCCCTGCTGTCAGCACACGAGCTCTGGGCAGTTGGAAACTGGAGCTCCTGCTTGTTTTCAAGGCACCCAGCCATTCTCTGCACTGCAAACAGGACGATCTTTGCAAAATGAAAATCTGATCTCATCCCATCATATCTACCCCATCTCTGCTCCAACTGCATGGGTCCTCTTCACTGCTGCTTCCACCATGCTATGATCTGATTGTCTCCCTGCTCCCCCAATTCATATGTTGGAACCTAACCCCGGATGTGATGGTGTTAGGTCAGACCTTTGAAAGGTGCTCTCATGAATGGGATTAGCGCCCTTGTAAAAGAGGCACCAGAGAGCTAGCCTCGTCCTTCCATGATGTGATAACACAGTGAGAAGGTGCCATCTATGAACTGGAAATGGGCCCTCACCAGACACTGAATCTGCTGGAGCCCTGATCTTGAATTTCCCAGCTTCCAGAACTGTGGGCAGTAAATTTCTATTGTTTATAAGCCGCCCAGTTTATGGCATTTTGTTACAGCAGCCTGAATGGACTAAGACACACCATTGCCTCAGGGCCTTTGCATGTGCTGTTTCCTCTGCCTGGGGCATCTTTCCTCCCCTCTTCCTCTGATTAACTCTAAAGCTACATGACTGTGCCAGTTGTTGGGTTGAGGCAATAGCTAACGCTAATTGTCTGGGGCTATTATCAGACTCCTGCCATCATAGCCAATTGTTAAAGCGATTCATAACTAAAGCCAAAATGTTTCATTATTTTAGTTATACTAGGTTTCTATTTTTATTGTCAGGGCTAGGGCCTAAGACCCTTCAAACCCCACACAGCCAGGCTTGGTCACCAGACCCTTCACACACATGTCCACACTAGGTAATTGGGAAAGATCCCGGGAGCCGTTGGCAGATGACACAAGCTCAGTCGCCAGCAGTAGCAGCAGTGGCAGCATCAGTGGCAGTGGCCTTCTTGGGGTATCCCAGGGGCACTGGCAGCAATAGCTGGAAGCAGCAGTAGTGGCCTTCCCATACCCCCCCCCCGGGGGCATCCCAGTGGCAGGGGGCACCATGGATCAGAGCCACTCGTCTTTTATACTTAAGTCCATAACCCAGGGCACCTGGGTGCACATGTGCAATCACATTAGACAATAACCAAGGAACACATGGGCGCACGTGCATATTTACATCAAATGCTCAGCTCAGATTCTGAACATCTGAGGGGCCCTGACCATTTTCCTTCACTTTCCCTACAAACTTTCATCAGCCTTCGGGTCTCAGCTTCCCTCCTGAGGCCAGTCACTCCCATGCCCCCAGTACATGTTTTTGTGACATTTGTCACAGTTGCAGTATCTCGAGTTTACGTGAATATTTGATCTGTGTCCCCCTTCCCCTCTAAGACTTCACAGAGGGTGAATGACTCCACTTGCTGTCCATACATGCCCAGTCCTGCCACGGTGGGTGCTCCAGAAGAATCTCTGAATAGGGAAACATCTTCTCCCTGCAAACCTGTTCCTCTGTTCCCTTGCACCACATTGTTTTAGTAAAGATTTTAAATCTGATTATAAAGACACAATAAGATTGTCACAGAAAATTAACAAAAAGTAAAAAGCATATATGGTAAAAACCCTACCACAGACTATTTTCTGTGGACATTTTTCAGAGTTCAACAACTCCTAATGCCATTGAGTAAGTCGAAAACCTCTCACCTAGAGGCTGCTGCACGTGCGTGGAAGGGCTGGTAGCTCAGCCACAGCACAGAATGGGGCGCAGGAGAGGTCGCCACAGATTGCCAGCTGTGGTGGGTCCTGGGTAAGACAGGAAAAGGCTGGGTTCTCAGCTTGGCTCTGGACTTCCCTCCCCCTGTAACTCTCTGTTCCCTGGGCCTCAGTTTATCCATCTGGAGAATGAGGAGTGGGCTGTTCTGCTGGCTGTGTGATGAGTATAAATTAATAACCTACGAGCACTCCATGCATCACTACTTAGCAGCCAGTCTCTACCGAGCACCCCCATGGCCTGGCTGGCTATGGAACACTCTATATTCATGGTCTCATTTAACTTCCACGTGGGGTAAAGAATGTTTTTGAAGCTCTGTTTCAGAGATGAGAAAACTGAAGCTCAGAGAGGTGGTGGTTGGCACCACTAATAAGCAGCAGATCGATCGGGAAACCAGTCCACGCTGTCTGACTCTAAAGCTCACGCTCATTCGCAGCGCATGATCTGTAGAAACGGAGGCCGGAAGGAAAGGTACCCATGTTTTAGTGGTTATCTCTGGGAGGTGGGATCACAGGTGCTATGTATTTTCTTCTTTGGATACACCTGAGTTTGCCAAATTTTCTACCATGGGTATGAATAACATTCATATGGAAGAAAAAAGTTATTTTTCAAAAATATCTTTTTACACATGTGCCTCCCCTGTAAACAGAGAAGGGCTAGTTTCTGAATTATTTCTGGGTCCTTAGCATTTACCACACCATCTAGCACACAGGAGATGCTTTGGTAAGTATTTGAATAAGGATAAAAGAGCACTTTTTTTTTAACCTATAAAGAGTAGCTAAGAGCTAAAACCATGCCACAAACTGGTTCATGAGCAGGAGCCCAGACTACCTGGGCCCTTTGGTGGATCTAGAGCCAACATGACCTTCACAGGTGGAAGATTCCTATGACCTGCCTACGAAGCATCTAGCGTGAGGACCGTGGGGACCCCGGACTGGACATGTAAGCTGCCACTGCCGGGCAGCGGTCCACCACTCTCTGGCTATGTGATTGTGCAAGGTGGTGAAACCCCCAAATCACAGCTTCCTTTTCTGTGAAGTGGTGATAATAATACCTGCCAATCAACGTGCTAGCATCTTCTATGAAGTGGCTGCTGTCCCTGCCTTTGAGGCCCTCCCCATCTCTTGGTGGGACAGTCAGGTAGCAGGCAATGGGTGGGGAGTCGAGACAGTCTTGGTGGTCTCTGTGGCCCCTTTGGGAGGGACAGCCCAGGCCAAGCTGCCAGAATGTTGACCTGAGTTTGTGCCCCCTGAAATCTACCTGATTGCCTCCTGTGGGGAGGTGCCACGATCCCCCCTCCTACACGAACACCCCCACCTGCCACCACCTGAGCCCACTTCAGCCCTCTTCTCCCTGGAGACTGCATCTCCCCAGTTCCTCCGAAGAGCCCAGGGCGGTAGCAATGGTCATCTGCATTGTACAGATGAGGAAACGGGCTCAGAGAGGCACAAAGTCAAGATGTGTCAATGACAGGCGCCCCTGTGCAGGGTGGGAGGGGGCTGCAGCAGCGGGGCAGCAGGGAATAAGCCTCCGCGGGGTCTCTCCTTCCAGGACGGAGGCAGCTGAGCCTGTTCAAGGGCTGAAGGTAGTAGCTAGTGTTGAGGCGAGGCCGGGATCAGGGGACGGGGGCTGGAGCCTGGGTCAGTCCTGGTGCGAGAAGCCTGCCCTCCCCCAGGCCAGCAGGGAAGGTGTGGCCTGGTGGGCCCTGAGGGAGTAGGTGAGAAGCTCTTTCCTTCCCTCCCCTGAACCGTAGGCCAGCTCTGTTCAGCACCCCCAGGCCTGTCTTTCCTGCGATCCCCACCGTGGGGGGCAGTGGTTTGTGCGTGTTGGTGAAGGCTGGATCTCCCAGGAGGACTGGGCCCGCTGGGACTGGGGATGTCTGGAGGTGGGACACGTAGGCTGGACCAGCCATCCCCAGACTGACCTGGGCACCTACTGTGTGCCAGATCTAGGCTCACAGTCTGATGGAGGCAGATGGACAGGCAATTCTAGAGACTAGACTGGGACCCAGGCTGGCTAATGTCCAGAGGACCAGGAAAGGGACACTCTGGCAGAAAACTAGAGGCCAGAGGGCTTGGCCCACCTCACCATGGGCATTGGAGATGGGGTCAGAGCCAGGGACCGTCTTCTAAGGGTCGAAAACCTGGAGCAGCGTTTTGAGCCAAGCACTGAAGAGGAGCAGGAATTAAAGAAGGAAGGGAGGTCCTGGGAGAGGGCAGAGCAGGGGTGCATGTTTGGGTGCGAGAGTTCCAGGTGCTGTTGAGGAGCCCCGGGTGGTTCTGGGGGCCTGGGGAGACTTCTGCCTGGTGATGGAGGGCCTCACACCGGACGGGTAGGGAGGAGCTGAGCCTGCACCCCCTTGCCCACCTTTTCCCTCCCCACCCCCTCACGCAGCTCCACATGAGGCCTGATTCCTGCAGGCTTCTAAATCCGGCTTTGCCTTCTGATGGTAGTGGCAGCAGGCAACTCTGTGATGCCTTTAAAAGCAAGACTATTAGGAAAATTCCACTTTGGTGTGCTGTCACATGGAGCCCCACCCCCAAGTGCTTTCTGTGTTTTCTCTATACCTGGAGTCTGAAGGCCACCAGCACTGGGCACCTCTTAAGAATCAGTGAGCCCTGGGCCATGGGGGAGCCCCTGGGTCTCCTCCTCCAGGCCACGGGCTCCACAGAGGACCCATTCATTTCATTATAGCTTATTTCCTCCAGTCAATTACTTGGGATGATCTGGGAATGAGTGATTTTAGGCTGTGAACCAGACCCACCTGGGTTCATGCACTCCTAGTAAAATGGCATCATGCGGCATCTAGGACAATTACAGATGCTGTGTAGAAAGGGTGGGTCATGCAGACCAGCAGTCACACAGGTCTACTGTCCTCACTTCCAGTGATGGCCAGTGTTGCAAGGCTTTGTGCTGATTATGTAACCGCTGGGAGCTTGAGATTCCCGTTCAGAAAGTGAGAACAGTGCTGACCTGTCTGCCTCGAGGCTTTGGGGAGAAGCGCCCTCATCCCCAGCCCCAGGCTACTCAGCTCCTCTCAGCTTGTTGGTTACCCATCAGTGACCATTTCGGCACATCTCTGTTGTAAATAGGAGACTTAGAATTTCATGGAAAAATTTGTATTAATTGTTTTTCCATGACCCTCGTATAGTGGAAATTTAAAAGTTACAAAATGTATACAGGCAGAAGATAATCGCCTGGGCTGGGATATTCATTTTGGTGTTTCTTCCTGTTTTCTTTTGTTCCTGTGGATGATGTGTATTTCATATACTTTATATTCACCATCACTGAGTTATTTCCTCTACGCTACAATAAATTCTTTAAAGATTTTTTTTTGATGGATGCATATAAATCACTCCATTTAGTTACCCTTCCCTAACCTCACTGTTGGACACCTATATTAAGTCCATTTTACTGTTGTAAATAGCACTTTTTACAACAGTCTGCCTGAATGTTGGGGTAGCTTCATGAGGATAACTCCCTTGCTGTGTTACTAGACCAGAGGGATTCTGCGTGTTGTGATTCTCTTTTGCACCCTCCCTTGCTGGAGCCCCGCCTTTTCCCTTTCATGAGTGTGCTGCTTGTAGGAGTTCTGCTTCTCTGATTTCACTGCTTTGAATCTGCTGCAGGCTAGGAAACAGGTAACTGTACTTGTTAAAACTGGAGTAAAATACCAGTTGAAGGCTCTGGTGTGAGGGCCGGGTGCTGCTTCTTGCAGCAAAGCGCAGAGGTTCAAGGGGCTCCTCTGGTTGTCTGATACTTCTCCATCTGCGTCTCTGGCTGTCTTCTATGTGCCTGAGGTTTTTTTTTTCTCCTCTCATACTGCTCAATTTCCAGAACCAACAAGAGAAACCCAAATTCCAGGCATTGTGTCCTAAAAATGAGAACTCCTGTCTCCATGGTGAAGAACGAAGGAGGTAACACCCCGAGTATGGAGGCAGAAAGGATCAGCTTTCCTGTGGATTTCTGAAAGCCCTTGGGTGAAAGGGAGGCTCTTTGAAATAAATTAATGCTGCGCAATCTGCCTCTGCCCCATAGGGATGGGCTGGTTGCTGAGCTGAGCTCCTAGTGTGGAGTGTGACAGCTGCAGCTACTTTCATTCATCCCGGAGCCCTGTGGTTCTGAACAGGAGCGAGGCCAGGGGCACTGCAGGTAGAAGGGAGGATGGCAACTGGGCAGGAGCTTCTGGACAGTGGGTGCAGAGCTGCGAGAACTGGGCTGACTGGCTTCACCTCCTAGCACCTGTTTCCTCACCTGTAAAATGTTGAGTCATCGCGCCAGCTTGGCAGGTTGTGGGGATTGACTGTGGTATCGGAAGTGAAACTGCCAGCACAGCCCAGGGCACCTGGGATGGCTCCAGGAAGATACAGGTATGAGCGAGATCCATTCTCCACTCAGCAAGTATTTATGGAGCTCACACCTGGCGGCTGGGGAACAGTTGGGGGACAAAATGTGTGTTTGGGAGACCAGATGTCCCTGTCTCCTGAGAAGAGGTGTGAGGGGCCTGGCAGAGCAGGAGGCCTCTGGCCTGTGTTGTGTGCCCACCTCCCATCCCACCTGACCTGGGCCCTTCCCTGTTCCTCTCTGGGGGCCTCAGTTCCCCTCTGAGTAATCAGTCAGAGAGTGGGCTTGATGATCTGTAAGGGTCCTGCCAGCTCAGACACCCTGGTCATGACCTTTCTGGGGTCTGGATCTGGTCAGATGACCATTTTCCTTGCAAAAGGACCTGGCTGCATTTTTGAGGAACCATGTCTGTCTGTCTAGGGAGCCTGTGAAGGCAAAAATTATGGGCTGTCAGTCTCTCTGGTATCCCCAGTGCCCAACATGGGCCAGCACAGAGCTGGTGTTCAGGGATGGTTTCTTCGGATACTGGACATCCCAGAAAAGACATCTGTGCTCCTGGTGAGCTAGGCTGGCACTCCTGCTTAGCAAGTTTTGGGAAGCTCAGAGCTCAGG
Source organism: Cynocephalus volans (assembly GCF_027409185.1). Taxonomy (NCBI): domain Eukaryota; kingdom Metazoa; phylum Chordata; class Mammalia; order Dermoptera; family Cynocephalidae; genus Cynocephalus; species Cynocephalus volans. The sequence goes on along the minus strand of NC_084468.1, from coordinate 5,172,632 downwards.
CTGGAGGAGGTCCCACGGTGGGGTCTCTCCACCTTGGCAGGTTGGACAACACGTTCTCTACATTATGTTGCTGGGTGTGTGTGTCAAGATCTCCCCAAACATGCCAGAGACCGACAAAGCCAGACAGCCAGTTTATTTTTACATTTATCCATCACTTTTGTTTACTGTGGCTTAATTTCATGACAACCCAGGAAGTGGAGGAGCTATGTGCCTTGTAGAGATGAGGAAAGTTGGAGAGCGGCAGGGAAGGCTTCCTGGACACTGGGGGGAATCAGGGGGGAGAGGAGTTAGCCAGGCCGTAGGCTTCGATGCACAGGTCCTGTGCCTGGAACCCAGGAGAGGGAGCTAAAAGGCTAAAGGGCCTGGCTCTTGTTCACATCAAGTGAAGGCTAGACTGGGGGTGAGAATCCTTCTGGGAACCTCCTGGGGCAACAGGGATGGCTTCAGCAAGGTGGTTATGCTGGGGCTGGACCTTAAGGGTCAGCAGGTAGCCAGCAGACAGGAGACATGGGGCTGACTGCCTGATACAGTTGTTACCTCCATATCAGAGAAGGGGATGGGGGAGGTATGAAGGTTTTAAGAGGTGAAGTGACTGTACACTGCTACGCAGCTAAATACTGCTCACTGTGTTTTTAATTTTGTCACTCAAGTTGCAGTGAAGATTATCTAGAATGCTTCTGGGTGCTGATGACAAAAGGTAAGACATGGGTCTAATCATGTTGGTGTGACAACTGGCTCCCAGGGAAAGGCGCTGGCAGCAGGGTGGTGAGGGTGAGGGAAAAACAGACAGAGGGCGCCAAATGCAAGTTTGTGGACCACAAACTTTGGTTCTGGATATAGAACAATGGCCCCTTGTAAGGTTTTAAACCCTAAGACTCAGAATTAGGGCTGCAAGGGATTTGGGGAGTTGCAAGGAACACTGTCAAAGCAGATCTGTTAATCCTATGAATCGAATTGCTAATTAAGTCAGGACTGAGTGGGCCCGTAGGGGTTTGAGGAGACCTGGTATTATTTTTACTTAAAACCACCTGAAATTTAAGCATTTATAAAGCTTCTGTTCTGCACCAAACACTGTGAGGGATGTTAATATAGTTTATCAAGAGACTGCCTTTTAAAAATTCTCACCCTCCTGCCATCATAACTAATAGGTGCTGACAGTTTTTAGAGCTATGTACCTGGAAGGAGAGACAATTTAGGGGTACTGTGACCCCTCCCTAAGGACCACAGTCCAGACAAACGAATCTTCCTATTGCATACTTCCAGGTGCACTGTGCTGGGCAGATCACCTTTCCTGCCCTGGCCGCTCTGCCGGCTGAAGTCCTCCGTTAGATTCAGCTGTAGTCAGTCTCTCTGGGATTTTCTCTGGCAATTCCTCTGCCTAGGACCACCCTCAAGGCTCCTGGTGGGTAGGAGCCAAGCCCTAGTGTAAGTAAACTCTGGCTCCCAGCCACTGGAGTCTTTCCTCTTGCCAGGAGGTTCCAGAATGTAATAATAACCCAACAAATAGTCAAGTACCTACTACCTGCCAGGCCCAGCGCAGACAGCAGTCAGCGAGATAAGCCCGGCGTGGCTCAGGCAGCCCACATCCCAGAGGGGCTGAGAATCTGCTGCCCGTCAACAGGAGCTTTCCTACACACGGTCTCGCTCAGAATCTCGCATCACCTCCACGAGCGGGTCGTGGAGGACGGTCTGGGGCGGGCATCGGCTTCTGCCCCACCCGGGACGTCTCCGAGTCCGTTTCCCGCTGTGAAATCACGCACATAACGCTAGGCTAGTTCCCAAACCGATGCCTGTATCCCATCTCCACAGACCGGGATTTCACCGACCTGGGCTGCTCCCTGGGCTTTGGAGTTTTACAGTAGAGTGCAGACGAGTTTGGAAACCACCGTGCTGGGCACGGTGTAGGAGAGCGACCAGAAACGCCAGCTGGGCACATGGAGAGACCGCCACGGCGCCGTTCCCGAGGCCTCCTACCCGACCTGGGCTCGGGTCCCGCACACGCAGACCACCACCCCTCCGCCGGGCGGGGGCCCCGTCCCCGGCACGCCTGCCTGCCCGCCCGGGGCAGGGGCGCCCATCGATGCGCTCCGCCGCTCGGCTCCCCACGCCTGGTCCCTGCCCGCTGGTGCCCCTTCCCCCTCCCGGCCGCTTCCCACTTCCAAGATGGCCGCAGGTGGAGCCCATCAGGTAAGGGGACCCTGTCGGGTGTCCGCGGGAGCTCTGCGGGTACCAAGACCCTCTCAGGGGTTCCCTTCGCAGCTCCGCTTGGCCCATAGGACGGAAAAGGGCCAGCAACGCCGCTTGGCAGGTGTGCGGCGGGCAGGCCGGAGGAGGGGCAGCCGGGAGAACGTCGAGCGTGAGGCGAGGAGGGGTACGGCGGCCCGGGCGGAAGAGCGGACTTGTGCCGGCAGGGGGAGGGACGAGGGGCGGGGCGAGGGCGTGCGCGCGGGGGCGGGACGCGGGGCGGGGCGAGGGCGCGCGCCGCTGATCGCCGCGGGCGGCTCGCGCGCGCCTGCCAGCCCGACCCACCGCCTGCCGCTCTCGCCCGCCCGCCCGCCCGCCCGACTCGCCCCAACCGCCGTCTGCCGCGCGCTCGGCGTCCTCTCCGCGCAAGTTGCGTGTCCCGCAGGGCCTGGGCCGCCGGCCCGCGCTCCGGGGATGGCGTCCGAGCTGCGCTGACTCCGGTACTGTGGGCCTCCGGCGGGGGGCCGGGCCGCGTGGGAGGGGAGGGCGCGCCGGGCCGCTGCCACCTGCTGCCGCGCTGGCCAGAGCCGGGAGCCGCCCTAGGCCAGCCACGGGGTCGCGTCCTGCACGCGCGCCCCTCGCCGCACGGCAGTGGCTTCCTCCGGCGCGAGGGCAGCGCGCGGGGGGCGGCTCTCGGCGGCGCTCTGCTCCCGGGGGGACGCGCGCTGTGACCCGCTCCTTTCCCGGAACTTGAGGAAAAGTTTCGCCTCAGACTCGAGGCTCCTGCGCGCCGGGTACGCGCGAAGCTCCCCGGCCGGAGAGGAGCCGGCGCGGCGCGCGGGAGCCCCGGGACCCCCGTCCTCCTGGGGACCCACGAGCCCTGGGACCCCCTTCTGTCTCGGGCCTCCTCCTCAGAGCCTCGGGTCCCCTCAGAGCCTCCTCTCGCAGCTCCGCTTGGCCCTCGGGATCTACTTCTACCTCGGATCCCCTTCTCGGAGCCTCCGACCCCGCGCCTCCTTCCATTTCGGACCTTCTCCTCCTCCGATCCCCTGTCCCTGGGCCGCGGATCTGCATCCTCCCCGGAGCCCCCGACACCCGGAACCCCCTTGTGCCTCGGAGCCCTGTCCCCGGGCCCCCACCTTATTCGGATCTTCTGTCCCCGGGCCGGGGAGCACCCCATCCTCAGGCTGCGCACACCCCTGCCCAGGGACCCAGCGCACGGGGCCGGTTGGGAAGCTGGAGCCGAGTGCGAGCCGGCTGCGTTCCACGGCGACCCTCGCGGGGGGTGCGGTGAGGACCCTCGCGGGGGGGTGGGGCGGGGAGCTGCCGCGAGGAGTGAATCGCCCGGACCTCTGGCCTCCCCGCTCCCCGGGAGCGTCTCCAAGCTGAGGGGGCGTGGCCGTGATGAGGACGGCTGGTCAGGAGCCCTGGCCCTGCAGACTCCAGACCAAGCCGCTGTGAACCCAGGCAGCGGGCATTTTAGTGACCGCCTCCTGGCCGGCCACGTGAAACCGTTTCTGTGTGCAAGTTGCATGGGGCACCGTTTTCTGCAACATGGAATTGGAAGCTTGCTTTGGAAGGTTCTATATGCACCAATGCATCTTGCCACTACTGGAGGCTCCTGGGTATCGACTTGATTATTTTATTTACTGAGGTTAGCTGAGGAGGGTTGTCATGGCGGTGTCTTGGGGGCAGAGTACTCACTCTTGCTCCGGTATGTGCAGGAGGTTAGCACCTAGTTGTTGTCTAGGCCCATAGCTCCGTCAGTGCTACACAGCAAGTGAGAGGAGAAATGTTAGTGACAGGAAGAAGCTATACGGTGAAGCCTTGTAGGCACAGACTGACTGTGTCTGGGCTTGCTTATGCAAATGGGTTGCTGAAATAGAGGGGCTGGCCCTATCCGGGGCCCAAGAAAGAGTAACACCAGCCAACATCTTCTAAGGTTTAACTCGTGCCAGATATGATTCTGAAGGCTTTATGTGGATTTCTTCCCCTAATCTTGTCAACTGCCTAATGAGATGATGTTATTGTCTCCATTTTACTATAAGGAAACTGAGGCACAGAGAAGTTAAGAAACTAGTGAAAGGTCACACAACTAGTAAATGGAGGAGTTGGGATTTGAACCCAGGCAGTCGACTTCCAGAACCTGCATTATTCCCCACTCACTCCCCGTCCCCCCATTATTTTATTTTTAAAACTTGTCTTTCTTTTTTGGGGGGGCAGCTGGCCAGTACAAGGATCTGAACCCTTGACCTGTGGAATAGGTTCTCAGTACTGTGCTTTGAGCTAACCAGCCAGCCTATTTTTAAAACCTTTGTATTGAAGTTTAACATGCATACAGAAAAGTGTAAAAGTTTGTTCAGCTTATTGATTATCACAAAGTTTAAGGTCCATGTATGGGCTTTGATGTCAGACCTGGTCTGAATCCAGTTTCTGTTGCTGTGTGAACTTAGGTGAGTTACTTAGCCTCTCTGAATCTTACAGTTCGGCAGTGTACTTGGCAGGCTTCTGAGGATTAGAGCATGTGATGGTAGTAGCACGTTTGGTAAATGATTCTCAGTAAATGATTTCTCTTGGTAATAATTAAGATTGTAAATTATATTGGCTTTGTTAAGTGGACTGAGTAGTTAGTTGCCTCCCAATCACTTCAGAGGTAGTCATGACAATTAAGTTTGGTAAATCACTAAATGTAGCTGAAACATTCTGGAGAGGGGAGAACACCCCATGCATTGAGTGTCTGTAATTTATTTTTTATTTTTTATTTTATTTTATTTTTTTTATCTCCCAGTGTCTGTAATTTAAAATGTCCTATCTGTGCCTGTTAAACATAACCACCTGTGGCCAGTATAAGGTAAATGTCTGTTCTTTAGGGTTGTGAAGAAGCCTTTGGGGACCCTCAACAGGTTAACTCCAGTTTTTCCTGGTTTGCCGAAACATTCATGGACTGAAATTTATTTAAACAGAATTGTGTTAGGTTCCAGGTACCTGAAAGTTGCCATTTACCCTCCGGAGGAATATATGAGCTTCTAAGAAATGTTTTTAGGATTACTTTTATCCTAAAGAATAACCCATTTAAAAACCAAACTACTTTTATAATTCACTTTTCCATTCTACATAATTCAGATTAATCTGTTATTTATGCAGCGTGTATCCATAGCTGTGGAAAGTGTAATAAGCACTTCGGAGTGAAATCCAGGTCAGCCCAGTGTAGCTACTTTATTATACATAACCCTTTATGCCTCGTCTCCTTGTCTGGGAAATGGTTGTAATACTCTAAGGTCTTTGGGTGCTTGCGGAGGTTACAGGGATAAGGGGTGAAAACATGAACACAGTGCTCGACATGTTGTGTGTACTAGGTAAGCAGAGGCAGCTGTTCATGTTAATTGTTAATGCTGAGGCACCTGAGATCCAGGAACGTCCTGGTCCTTTCTGCCTGTTAGGACTTGAATTAAAGAGAGACTCATAGTGATTGGTGCTTGTGGAACCCTCTACAAAGCAGGAGAATTTACACAGGAGATGCCACATTGATTAGTGGCTTTTCCTTTGTGTTGAAACCTCATTTCAGAGGCTCAGTTGGGCTGTTTCTCCTGAATGGTGCTGTCCTCCAGGTTGAGGTGAAGGCCTGGTGGAGCAGCCACTCCTGTGGGGCCGTTAGTCCCACCAGAGTCCTCACTGGGAAACACGAAGGACCCTGAGAGGCCTTGTGGGGGTGTTGGAGACAGAAGATTCAGGTGGGGCCCCCTGTGAGGCCTGGGGCAAGCCCTGCATCTGGCTCAGGCCAGTTTTGTTGTTCCTGTGTGTAAAATGGTAGGATACAGTCTGCTGTTTCACAGGGGGATGAATGCCTGATATCTGTGTTAGCCTTCGGGAGCACCACAGCTTACCCGTGGGCCTTGGAGTCGTGGACTTGGGTTTGAGCCCACCTCTGCCGCGTAAAAGCGGAGAGTTTGCATAAGCCATGTACCTCAGATTCCTCCTCTGTGCAGTGGGGATAGTACCTAGCCCATAGGGTTGTTGAGGGGCTATAAAACAGAATGGTATATTCAGAACTTAGAACAGAGCCTGGTACTCATTAAATTGTAGTGTTCTGGTGATGCTCTGGTGTTGTGTCAGGTGTCATGGTCAGGTCCTGCCCTCATGGAACTTTGGCTCTGTGACATACATTCTCTCATGGCTGAGGAGAAATGAGCTGTGTGTGCTCGACCCTTAAAAATAAGGATCTGGAAATCAGTGGCAGAGCTGGGTTGATGGGAGGCTTGGCAGTGAAGGTGGGTGGGCTGTCCTTTGAGGAGCAGAGAGAGCACCTTGCTGGTGGGGTGCAAGGGGTCAGTGCTCCTCTGGAGCAGCCCTCTAGAGGAGCTGGGCCAGGGAGGGCTGCTTGGAACATGCGCCCTGCAGGTGGAACTATCTGATCTGCAGGAAGAGAGTGCAGGAAGAGAGGAGGTCTGCACAGTGAAGGTCTGCTTCTCCCTGAATCCCCCAGTGAGAGGATTTTCCCTGTGGTGGGCACATAACTAAATCATCTGGTTTTGACTTCATACACGGTTTCTTTTATTCACAAAGACTTTGGTCAAGACCTAGTCTTAGTGCTTTTTAAGGAGAAATTCAAACTGTTGCTTCTAGATGGAATTATTTCCCAAAGCCCTATCCAGAGTCACTAGCAGAGCTGCTGTCCACTTTCTGACTTGTATTAAACTGAAGATGTTGTCTCAGTAGAGTGATGCTTGTCCACTCTGTTGGAGTGATTATCCTCTTTGCTTCCTGCTGAACTCATGTTGTGACAGGCAAATAAAATTCAGATGGTCTTGCTGTGTGGAATAAAAAGTCTTTTATCCATACTTCATATCTTGTATGTTTTTCTCTTGTCTGGAAAGGGATGACTAATCATTATTAAAGTTGGATTTAGTGCCTCCCAGGGCAGGGAGCGGGGCTAGATTTCTGGGCTCTTCCTTCCTGTGATCTGACTAGGCTCCTGAGGCTGTGTACTGTAATAGCCACTGCAGCAGGGAGATTGTGTTACTTAGATGTTGGTGATTTGGACTTTGGAAAACAAATGTAGGAGGAATTTTGTTTCATTTTCCTGACCCATCAGGTGTTGACAGTGTTCTTCACCATCTGGTCTAGTACCTGACCTGATGTATGGTATGGCTGTTGCTTAGCTGCTTGTATCTGTTGTCTGCACATGCTACCAGGAACTCAATAGTCGGGGATTTTCTTCCTTGTATTGTTACTTCCAATGCTGACCTCATTCTTGGAACATAACCTAGCTCTCAGTAGATGTTTCTTGGATGGGACTGTCCCTGGAATCTGCTCACTTAAGAACTTAGTTGTTAGTAATTAATTCAGCAAATAGATTTTTGAGTTCTTAATCTGTGCCTGGCAAGTTGACCAGGAAGTGGTATCTGGAAAGCATTAGAACTGTGCCTGGCTGAAGGTAGAATGCAGTGGGGAGAGAGACATGAGAACAATTGTAAACTACAGTTGTTTCACACTAATTGAGAGACTTTTCAGAGGAGGTTGTAAAATACAGTTGTTTTAGGTGGGGTGTGGTCAGTAGGAGGCCCTGCAGCTTCCTGGGAGAGTTGGGGAAGGCCTTTCAGAGGAGGTGGCCTTTGAAAGCACTAATTGAGTGTCTTGTTGTGCCACACACTTCCCGAGCCCCTGGCGCCCCCGATAACCCAGCTGGGGAGTGCACTCTAGGCAGTGGCACAGTAGGGCTGGAGGTTGAAAGGCAAGGAGGGCAGCACAAGGCTGGAGAGGCAGTCAGATGGATCAGGGGCCGTGTGTGCCAGCTCCGAGAATCCAGGCATAGTCTGTCTTTAGAAAATGTGACTTGGAGTTAGGCCATCTGCAGCTAGTGTCCTGGCCATCTTCCAGAGTCCACCCTGTAGCCTTGTCTCAGAAGCATGCACCTTGTTTGTACAACCTCCCCCTTACAGGGCACCGTCAGAAGGCAGGTGGCCTGGAGTGCAGCTTTTAGTTTTTTGTCACTGGTGGCACCATGCAGAAGGGCTAGAGGACAGGTGGCCTTGGCCCTTGCAGAGTTTGGATTTAGAGTGTGTTGCAAGCAGAAGTACTTTTTCCCTTTTAGGTGGATTTCCCTTAAGGCTGACACTGTGTTCCTGAGGTTTAAGGAACTTGGGGACCAGCAGAGGCCTCAAAGGTGGTTCAGCTTCCCCCTGGAAGAGGCCCTCGGGCTGCTGTCCCTGGCTGACAGGGCAGAGGAGACAAGAGTGGAGAAAGAGGCCACCACCAAAACAGCTGGGCTGTGCCAGATGGTGCTTCCTTCTTCTCTGTGCTTTAATCTTGGCAGTGATTCAGAGAGGCAGTCCTTGGGTTGCCATGAATAAAATACTGTTGTTTCACTTAAATGGTTTCCAATTCCGTAGATATTAGTGAATGCCTTCTGTTTGTCCAAGCACTGATTTTTCTAGGAAAGATACACTTATTATGTGTTCCTGTCTACTCTAGTCTCAAAATTTCTTGTGGGCTAACCCACATCTCTTGTAATACTTTAAGTTCATTTTTTGCAGGTCCTTTAGCTCTTTATGTGGCTGGAAAGTAGGGGAAATGCATGTTTATTGGGCACCTGCTATGTGTCAGGTGCTGGGTTTGCCAGTGCTTGCACCAAACCTTCTCATTTCTTTTATCCTCATACCAGCCTGTGAGTTATATGTTATTGTCCCATTTTACTGCTTGGGAGGAGGGAAGTTGAGGCTCAGAAAGGTTAAGCACCTCACCTGTGGTCGCTCAAACTGGTAAATGGCAGAGCCAGATTTCAGCTGGTCTTGTCAGAGGCTGCTGTTTAGTTTAAGCATTTCCTCTTAGGTTTATGGCTTTTTGCTAGTTTGATCTGTTGGGGTGTTGATGGTGTTTTGATAGTCCTAATTACCTTTGACAATGTCAAAGATCAGCTCTTAACTATGTGCTAAAAATGTTTCTTACTGTATTTTCCTTCTAATTAAAAAAATACTTAAAACTTTCAAATTTGTATACATTGGAATCTACCTATGTCTTCCTTTTGTGAATCCTATTGCTTCATAACATAACAACTTAAGGGATTTTCTCAGAGCAGGGGACACAGAGACGGTCTGAAGTGAACTTGCCTTGGAGGGATTCATGGCTGTTGGCCTTGGGATGGAGGCTCCAGCCGAGGAAACTCAGGGCAGTGTGAGCCATGAAACATTTAAAATGTGTTTGCATGTGGTGAGGTGATGCCGAGATGAACTGAGTTTTTGCCTTGTAGGTTAGAGAAACATTTTATTTTTTTGCAGCACCTTTATAATTTTATTTATATATTAAGTTCTAATTTTGTCTGTATTTTTGTTTTGGTGTAGTACAGTGTGGTTCTAACATCTAAAAAAAATTGATAATCAATTAGTACAATACCATGATTTAAATTATCCTTCCTTACTCATTGAGTCATATTTAAAGTTTTTATATGTAGTTCAGTCTGTTTCTGAATTCTGCATTTTGATTCATTCCTTCACATTTCTATTTTTGCTCCAGTGCTGCACTGTCTGACTGGCTTCTTCAATTTCTGGGAGGGAGGGAGGGTGATTACTCCCCTGCCCCTTTTCTGCTTTTAATGAGTTTGATTTGCTGTGTTGACAGTGAGAGAGGCAGGCCAGGCTTCCTAAAGGGAGAACGTGAAAGCTCCTTGCAAAAACTAAAATAATACCCAAACAACGGTAGTTGTCATTGTTACTTCTGTGCTTTAAAACCTTCAGCTGCTTGCAGTTTGATGATGGCAGCTACCAACAAAGTGCCTGCTGGGGGCCAGGGGCCTATTACATGCTTTTCTTGTGGTGTTTGCCTTAATTCTCCCAAGGCAATGCAATGGAGCTGGGATTAGAATCCAGGAATGGCTGAGTCCAAAGTCCTGTTCTTTCTGTTGTTCTACTCTATGGATCAGATTTAAATGCACCACCTGATTTCTTTAGTTTTGATATTTTAAAGGAAAGTAAAAGGTAACGTAACATATGCCAGGGTTCTCAGTCTGTTGCTGTGTTCTCCAGGCTGGTGTGCCTTGCGCCCCCTCTTCCCCACCTCTCTTAGTCTAGAGAAATTTAGATAAGGCCCTAGGGGCATGTGTGTGTGTGTGCGTGTGCGTGTGTGTGTGAGAGAGAGAGAGAGAGACCACAGTTTTGACTTCCTTCACTCAAGTATTGTAGGTCCTGGTCTTTATTTTTTATTGATTATCTTCACCGAGCCAGCCTCCTGACCTGGATTTTTATAACCCTAAACTAACCATTCTAAACTAGGTGTGGTCTACTTTGGGGTCCCGTTGATCCCAGCTCTGCTGCTAAATAGCAGAGTGATCTTGGACCCGTTTCTTAATCTCTCTGAGCCTCGGTTTCTTCAATGGTAAAGGGGATGGGGGTGCTATGCCCTGCCTCATGGACATGAGGGAGCATGATTGACACATTTATGGCGAGGCATGGCCAACTTGGATGTGGTTGGAGTAGTCTTGCTGCAAATGGTGTGTGTAATTTACTTTTTCTGTCTTAATGAAGATAGCTTGATTGCTATGCTGTCTCAGAAGAAGTAAAAAACCTTGACTTATGTATGGGTTGTGCATTCACATACTTTTTTACAGAGGTATTCTATTTATCGTTTAACCCCTTCCAAAAGAAAAATCCCCCCCCAAAATCCTCTCTCTGCCTATCATAGTCCTCATGCTCCCAGTGCTGTCTTGGGGATCAGAGATATGACTGGTGGGGCGGTGATGATGGCAATGGTGAAGATGACTATTTTTACCTTGTTTTTTACTGGGCTGCGCGCTAACCAACTGAGTTAGCCGGCCAGCTTACCTTGTTTGTTTTTTTGGTGGCTGGACGTTACAGGGGTCGAAGGCTGGACGTTACAGGGGTCGAAGCCTGGACGTTAGTGTTATCAGTACCATGCTCTAATCAACTGAGCTAACCAGCCATCCCCTGGTTATTTTTGTCTTGGATATATTCTTTGTTTGGGTTATCTTCCTGTTATTTTATATCATTGTAATATATGTTAAAACTCTAGCTTCTGGTTCTGAATCAAAACTTGGGTAGGTAGGACTTTTTTCAAGGTTTCTTCCTTTAAAAGGGGTGTGAGAACATTTGACCTGTGTGTCAGATGAGTGGCGTCTTTGGCTTTTATATCTGCTTTCTCAATTTCCATGTTTGTGTCTTTTCTAGTTTCTCCTTGGACCAAGATGACTGATGGAAACCTTTCCACCTCCACAAATGGTGTAGCTTTGATGGGCATTCTGGATGGCCGATCAGGAAACCCCCTTCAGAACCTGCAACACGTGAGTCTCAAGGTGCCCAAATCCCAATCAGTGCCTGAGTATGGGCCCAAGCTGAAACTCAGTGCTTTAGAAGATCGACAGAGCCTTCAGTCAGTGGACTCGGGCATTCCTACCCTGGAGATTAGCAACCCGGAACCTGTGCCCTGCAGCGTGGTCCATGTGAAGAGGAAACAGTCCGAGTCAGAGATCATCCCCGAGCGGGCCTTCCAGAGCGCATGCCCACTGCCATCCTGTGCACTACCGGCTCCCACCAGCGCCGAGCAGAGCGTGCGGAAGTCCTCCACGTTTCCCAGGACAGGCTACGACTCGGTGAAGCTCTACAGCCCCACTTCCAAAGCCCTGAACCGCAGTGACGATGTCTCTGTCTGCAGCATATCCAGTCTTGGCACAGAGCTGTCAACCACACTGTCCGTCAGCAATGAGGACATCTTGGACCTCCTGGTCACGAGCAACTCCAGTGCCATCGTGACCCTGGAGAATGATGATGACCCACAGTTCACTGATGTCACCCTGAGCTCCATCAAGGAAACCATTGACCGCCACCAGCAGGACTGTGTTGATGAACCTGAGGAGGGGAGTAAATTGAAAATATTGGGACCATTTAGTAACTTCTTTACGAGGTAATGCCATCTTTGTCTCTCTAGAAAAGCTAGGTTATTGAATTCAGACAAGTTGCCTGTTTTTGTCTAAAATGTGTTGTGTGTTCTCCTGTCTTGTTAAGCAGGCACTGCGTCATACAGATAATTGGGTGTTTTCCCAATAGCCCAGAATCCTGTGGAGCTGTGTATAGGACTGGTGATTCTGCTGTTTGATTTCTCACTGCCAGCTTTTGTTTCTGGGTCCCTGACTCAATTGCATAGTCTGTTGTCACTTCCCAACCTCTGATCTCTTGTGGCTACAGGTGACCCACAGGGCCTGCATTACCAGATTAGCAACCTTAGTTTGTCAGCCTTAGCCTCTGAAGGGTCCTTCACACTAATAACTTAAGTTTCTTGGGCCAAGCACAGGGTGCTGACAAGGGTGATGTCAGAGTTAGTAACTCACATTTCTGATTTCAGCCCCACTGGCGTAGCCCTGGGCTGGCATTTCCGGGTGCCCCTGGTTGTGTTCCCTGTGCTTCTGTATGGCTTTGCTCTTGTTCATGTTCTGGCCCTTGAGGTGTGTGCTGTCACTGCACTGCAGCCACATGCATTCCCACTCGTATTGGGCCCAGGCCTTGCACCCCAGGTGCCAAGTCAGGCCTGCTGGGCTCCCTGTGTCTCCTCTAAAGCCCTGTGAGGACAGCTCCCCAGCTTCTGCCACTTATTTGTGCTCTCATGCTTTTGTTCAACAAGTGTCTGTGTCCTAGCCCTGTTTTATGTGGGTTGTATGGGGGTAGTATGGTGATAGAAATGATCTTAGGAAATGACTTAGGTTGGGCTTATAGCCTGGTAATGGTGGGAGTGAACACATCAGTCAATTGCTCAAGCAAATGTGAACTCCCAAACTGTAAAGTGCCCTGAGGAAGAGTGTGGGGATGTGGAGAGTATGTGCAGAATTGTGATCTGCTCCACAGCTGCTCTTTGGAGGGCTTTGGGCCCAGGGCTTGGCAGGTGGGAGCATTTCGGCGGTTGACCCTGGCTGCCCCATGTGCCCCCAGCAAAGCCCCTGGTGGACACTGCAGCACTGGGTCCCCTTTGAGATGGCATGATGTGCTGGCTTGTCAGCCGCAGACTTCTGTGACTGTGGGCGCACATATTAACATATCACTCACTGCCTCAGGTGCTTCATCAGCTAAACGTGGGATCATCTTAGATGAGTCTCAGAGCAGTCATGAGTGAAATGATCACCTTTTCTCTCTGGTGTGCTGACAGGTTGGTATCCTACCATAAATAGAGTTCCTGGTCTCAGAACTCAGTAACTCAGTGATTGCCTTCAATGGGAGGAACCTAGAAGCTTTGGGGGAGACTCTGTTTGTCAGTGTTCTTTCTGAGGCTGTAGTCATGTTGTAGTGTTGTGATTCAGATTTGTATGGCTGAACCATTTCTTTTACTCAGATGAGTGTTTTCCACTTTCCCCATTTAGGAATACCACCTGGTGCCTGTTAAATGTAGATCCTCGAGATCCACCCAGAACTACAGAATCAGAATCTCAAGGGAAGGACCTGGGAGACAGGCTTTCAGAATTATCTGAGATTCATGGCAATCTGGAAGGCAGTGTAGTAGAAACAGCTTGGCTTTGGAATTCAGCAGATCTGCACCCATGTCCTCGCTGTGTTACCTTGAACAAGTTACTTCACCTCTCCGAGTCAGTTTTCTCTTCCCTAAAATAGCATTAATAAGAGCCTAGCACATAGTGCCTTCTATGTTGTTGATGTACGTTACACTCTTACCTTTGTTGTCCTCCTCATCATGGTGCTTTCTACCTCAGCATCTTCATCTATAAAGCGGGGATAATGAGCCTTTCTTCAACTGGAGGTCATGGGGATTAAGTGGGTCAGCATACGTGAGATGTAGTGCAGATCTAGACACACAGTAAGCTCTTAAGCCTCAGTTGTTTCTGGTTATCATGGCTGCACCCTAGTCTGTCTGCTGCCTTTGTAGGACTGGGACATGGCTGAGTTGATCTGTGTTGGAACCTCTTCTCCTTTGAAAGGAAACATCATCAATTATGTAATTTCTAGATCATTTCTAAAGCTACTGTTTCTTGAAAATCTCTCTCAGCTTTGTGACACAGAAAACAAATGGCTCTTTGTTTTATTCCTTGGTTCTTGTCTCCTGACCCTTGTTTTGGTGGCTGTAATATTGTTGTGAGCCACTCTTAAGTACCTTTGGGAAGTGGGTGAAAGATAATGACACATGAATCAAAATAAGTGATGTCTTCGGCTGAGTCTTGTGTGTTTTTAAAGTCTTAAAATGTTAGAGAAGACTTTCTATCTAGAGTTCCTTTGAGAGGAAAAGGGTTCTGTGTCAGAAGTGTTTGGAGCCCACTAAACACCTTACAGATGAGAAAATGGAGTTACAGAGAATGTTCAATAACTCAGCCCAGGACCTGGCCCACAGCAGGTGCTCAGATGACTGTGGGTTGTGTGAGTTTTTGTTGAGGGCAGAGCCAGGGCTAGAGTTGGTCCTCTGGGGTTCCCAGCCCAGGCTCCTGAGCCATCTGGTTTGTCCCCTCACCCGTGTGCCCTTCTGTTCTTGTCCTCATTGAGTCAGTTCCTATGTTATAGAAGGACAGGGGTAGCATCGTGGAAGGCTGGTCTAGGAGAACACGTCTCAGAGGAGGGGTGGAAGTGGTCACGGAACTTGTGACTGGAAGGAATAGCAGACCTATTGGTGATGCCGACTGCTTGATGAGGCAGCCTGGGTGAGAGAAGAGCAGGAGAGTGACAGGAGGGCTGGCTGGGCCTGACCTCTGCCCCCAGAAGCTGCAGGCCCAGCTCCCATTTGTTCTTTTTCCACCCACACTATAATAAGTACCTCTGTCCCAGCACCCTGAGCTTTAGAGAGTCCCTATTCTTAAGGAGCTTACACTCTGTGGGGGAGATAAACAAGGCATTTCAGGGACTAGGGGTGGGGCATGAGTGCTGTTACTGCAGGTGGAGCAGGAGGGTGGCACTGTGGTCAGGAGTGCTTGTTCAGGATTCAGACTGGCAGGGTTCATTGTGAGCTCTCCTACTTACTTGCTGTGGGACCTTGGGTAAGTTATAGCTCTGAGCCTTAAATGGGGGATAAAATTAGTGTGCAGGGTTAGAGATCAAGTAGGTAAAGCGTCTAACTTCCTGGCACTCCGTAAGTAGTAGCTTTCTGTGATTCTAACATAAAAATCATCATTTCTAAAAGATATGTTTTCTAAGGCTTTCTCTAGTTTTTACCTCATATTGTGCTTACTTCAGTCAGCCCATTGCTGAATCACTTAGAGCAGGATTTTGGCACTGTTGACATTTTGGGGTGGATGATTCTTTGTGTGGGCAGCTGTTCTATGCATTGGAGGATGTCTTGCAGCATCCCTGGCCTCTACCCACTAGATGCCAGTAGCGTTCCCAGTTATGACAACCAAAAGTGTCTCCAGACTTTGCCAAAGGTCTTGGGGGCTGGAGAGGGGGCGGGGCAAAATCATCCAGTCTGAGTACCATTGAGCTAGCAGGTTGTAAATGTTGGTATTTATTTCCTTCCTTGAAGGAAATTTACTAATGTAATGTAATTTGAACAGGATCCTCATCTTGTACAGAAGAGAGATGCTGTGTTAAGGGATCCTATGAGCCCAATGTAGTTTAATGGTATTTCTCTAAAAACCTGGATAGCAAGTCTGAGAGGAATTCAGTAACACGTTTGTGGTGTGTTTATTTTCCACAGGAGACAGGGTTGGTTTTTGTGAGGCCAAGGCTTTAATCTGCTAATCTGCGCTGGTTTGGAAGGTAATAATTAGCTCTGAGCACTTACATCTTCTTTTGTGTGGCCCCTTTATTAAGCTTTCAGAAGAGATGATCTGAGTATCCTTTGCTGAAGAGAGATGTTTGAACTGCATTTGAAGGATGAGAAGAAACTTGCCAAATGAAAATGTGGGGGCAGAGGGAACAGCTTGTGGAAGGCTGGGAGGTGCAGGGCACCTGGCTGTGTTTAAAGAACTGGAATGATGGATTTTTCCAGTCTGCCTCCTGACCTAGCTAAGAGCCCCTTGGGGGCACAGTCTGCGTCTGGTTCACCCTGGCACTGAGTTGTAATTCAAAAACAAAGTCAGAGGACTGTGGTGGTTGAGATCTGGGACTGCTGAGACCCAAGTTTGAACCTCAGCTCTGCCATTTTTATTCTGTGTGGCCTTGAGAAAGTCCCTGAATCTCTGTGAATCCCCAGTGTGTACTTGGGTGACCAGGATTAATTGTACCTCTTGTAAAAGTGTTGATGTGAGGGTTAAATGAGATAATACAAATAAATCTCTGGACAGAGAACATACTCAATATACAGGTTGGATTTCTGGCCCTGCTCTCTGCTTTTGTTGGAGTTTCACATATTTCATTTTTATTTTAAAGGTTCTGCTGTATGAAAATGTTTGAAACCATTGGCTTAAGAAACAGGAATCTTCAGGGTACTTTAACTTGATGTGAAAGTGGTCGACCAAAATTTTAGTTCCTGTACTGATCTAGGCTTTTGGGATTTGATTCTTTGGAAAATGACAGAGTAGTGCTAAGGAAGAGATGTGCCCAGTGCTTTCTTTTCAGGGAGGTGAGTTGTTTACCAACAGGTGGGTACACTCTAGAGACATGTTACAACTTGAGCCTTTGGCACAGGGAATAGCAGGCAACATTTAGTATGTGCTGGGTGCCAGGTGCCATTCTTCACTTTTATGTGGTTGCCTTGTTTAATCTTCAACAACCGTGTGAGATGGTGTGGTGTGGGATTCTGTAGGCTGGCTTGTTCATCTTCCTGGCCACCTTCCTTCTAGTGTGTCTTCCTGCACTGTAGCAACTGGTGAGTTAAAAATGTACATTTCCCACAGTCTCTTGCAGCTAGGGTCTGGATATGAAATAGCTACCATCAATTTCTCCTATTTGAAAGAGGGTTGAAGCAGAAGTTAGATGGAAACCACTTTTCTTCTTCTTTGGGCTGCTTCCTGCTACCTGGCGATGTCATAAAGATGTGAGGCTTACCTGCAGCATTGTCCCTGTCTCTGTTTTTAGCTTTCTGGATGTGAGAGGCAGTTATGGAGGAGGAGGTGGCTGCATCCTACCAGTGCCAGAAGCAGTTGTGGTGGCTTCTTGATCCTGTTGTATTCTTGAATTCCCTAGTTACAGGGGCAGCTCAGACGTGGCAGCTTTTCTGTGCATCATTTCTGTGTTGGTTAGGAAGCCATTTCCAGGGTTGATTACTGTAGCCCTTTCAACTGTTTTTTAATTTTAATTTTTTTTGTGGCTGGCCATTATGACCAACTGAGCTAACTGGCCAGCCCCCTTCCAACAATTTTGAAATCATCTGATTCCTTGAATTAAGTCCCTTTCTGTTTAAAATACCTTGAGTGGTTTTTGTATCCTGCACTGAAAGCTGGTTAGTTCAGATACTGTTAATTCTCCTTTATAAGTGAGGAAACTGAGGTGAGGGGTGGTTAAGTAGTTTGCCAAGAGATACAAAGATGATGCAGGGCTTGGGGCTCTGAACTTCTGGTTTCTTATCTGCAAAATGGGAATAAGTTCATAATTCAAAGGATTGTTGGGATTAAATGGGGGCGGGGGGATGCACATAGATGGGAAGTACCAGGCACATGGCAGTCGTATTAATGACTATTCTGTTTTTTAGGTTGCCTGATTGTAATTTTCTACTGCTTTGACCATTTTAGAATTAGCACCAGTGACTTGAGATGGTAACATTGTAACTATGAGTTTTCTACAAAATCTGTTTGTTAATGTTCCTGGTGACTTTGAACTGACATTAGGGATATACAGAAAACACGTGTCGTATACCTGAGCTGCTGCTGTTGTGTGTGTGTGCTTGTGTGTTGCTGTGATACTTGGGAAGGAGCACTCAGCCTCTCTGGGCTTAGTGTCTTCACCTGCAAAATGAGCTGAAGGTACCCATCATACGGAGTTGTGAAGATGAAAGGAGAAGTCTGATCAAGGTGTTGTGCTCCAAGTGCAGGCAGCAGATTCTCCAGGAAGATTTGAAGATGGGCAGACCAGTGCTGGAATCCACTGTGTAAAACCCTCTACAGCATGATGAGGGTGTGAAGAGAGATGTGAACATATCAGCAACCCTCCAAGGGAGCCTGGAAAGAATTAGCAGCCGCTGAGGTGCCAGCTGGCCCTTGAAAGTGTTTTCCACCTGCATAGGGGTTGAGGGATTTCCACCTGCATAGGGGTTGAGGGGTTTCTTAGGCAGAAGGATCAGCATGTGTAAAGTCATGGGAGCAGGGGAGAGCCCAGCCTTTCTGGGAAAGTGGCACAGCATGAAGCACTCAGGAGAGAGATCAGGGATAGGTAGGAGAGGTGACTGGAAAGGTGGGTAGGAGCCCAGGTGGGGCAGGGTGTTGAGGAACACATTTAAACTCGAGACTCACAGCAGCCAGATGGAGTAAGATAAAGATCTACACAGGAGCTGATGAGCTGCCTTGATGAGAAGGGGTTCAGCTTGTTAGCTAGAGGGTCCAAGATAAGCAGCTCCCTTGGGGGAAGCAGTGGCTGCCCTGTTCGGAGCTCATGTTCTGGACCAGGCACTTCACATTCTCTCTTTCTGAAGCATCTCACAGCCTGCTGGAGACAGGCTGCAGAGCGGTGATTTGAATATTCACTTGTTAATCCCAAAGTACATGCTCTTTCTACAAAAGACACTATCCCTCCTCTTGTAACAGCAGACCATGGTTAGAAAGAAGGGGAACTTGGGGCTCGGAGAGCAAAAGGCAGTGAATGAGAAATCACAGGCTCAGTGGAGATTTTGTGGGGCAGTGTCGGTGGAGCTAACTGATGCTCTGGGAAAGGGTGGGAGGAAGGTGTGAGGGGAGAGGAAAGGGCTAAATTGGTTCTGTGGCGTCCTTATCAGGGCCTTGAGGCTCCTCAGTGGGAAGAGGGCTGGAGAATCCCCTCTTGAGCCATTGTTTGTGAGAAGGTGGAGAATGTCTTTTCCTCCTGAGTAGTAACTCTGGAATACCAGGCATTTACAAGTGTGGGAGTGAGACCGGAGTCAGCCCTGCCACATGAGGTCTGCCAGCTACAGGGGAAGGAAGACTGTGGGAGAGTGGAATCAGTGTTGGCGCCTCCTGGATGCCTTGAGCAGGAGAGAAGCAGAAAAGATTTTAGCAGGCAAGGAACTAGTAGGGTGGTTCCCATTCTTACTCACTAAAGATCTGAGGGTACTCAGCACACTGTTCTTTCTTCTATGTAGTGTTTTCACAGGCACACACTTACCCTGGGTCCTCTGACCCTGTTTCAGTCCCTCCGCCCCAAGGGTTTAAGTTCTCAGGTTGTGAATTCTTATACCAGGTGGATTTTCAGCTGCTTAACTCTCTTGATTAAAGAATGTCTCTACTACTTTTCCAACTACTGGTTACACAGCTCAGCTCTTACAAAGCATTGCTTCAGCACCTGGAGGTTATCAGTGACCTTGACTAGAGATGTTTCTCTAAATCCAGGTGAGCTTCATTTTGAGGTTGTCCTTCATGTTTGGAGAGGAAGCAGCCAGTAGTGTCACTGTGCAGACATGGCTGGATGGATCTACAGGAGGCCAGCTGTGTTTGTGCTGGACACACCTGGAGGGTGTTGGAATACTGCCACAGGCGCCATTGGGAGTGCCTGCCAGTGGTACGGCTGTGCTCGGAAAGAACAGCCGGGCTTATCAAGGGTGTGCTGCCTCCCTGTGCTTTGCTGGGCTTCGTTTTCTTTTGGCAGACAATCACAGTCATAATAACTCATTTATTGAGTGGCTGCTGTATGCCAGGCATTGCACTAGGTCCTTAAATATGTTTCTCATCACACATTCTTTAAAAAAATATTTACTGAGCATTTGCCATATGCCTAGACACCATTCTAGGGGTTTGGGATTCATTTGTGAACAAAGCAAAGACCCCTGCCCTTGAAGAGCTATGTTCTATTGGATGAAGCAGATAATAAACACAATAAGTAAATAAAATACGTATGTTGGCAGTGATAAGTGCTATGGAGAAAACAAGAAAGTAAACGATGGTAGATACTGGGAGAACTGGAGAAGGCAGGTTACAAAATTAAAAGGCTGGTCAGGGTAGGCCTGAAAGAGAAGGAGAGATTTAAGCAAGGACTTGAAGGAGGTAAGAAGTTAACCAAGCAAGTATCTGGGAGAGTGATCCAGGCAGGGGGAAGGGCACAGGCTGGCCTGGCAGGCCTGGGGCATTTGAGCAAAGAGGCCCATGTGGGTGGACCAAGAAAAGGAAGAGATGAGGTCAGTGGGACCAGACCCTGTATGGCATGTAGGCCATCGTAGGATGCTGGCTTTGACTCAGAGGAAATGGGAGCCACTGGAGAGTTTTGAGCAGAGAAGTTGTACTAGTTTTCTAATACTCTGTAACAAATAACCACAAATTTGGTGGCTTATAACAACATTGCTGGTGCACAATGGTGTGGCTGGGTTCCTCTTAGGATCTTACAAAGATGAAACCAAAATGTTGGTGGCTGTGCCGCACCTTCGGCTTGACTAAGGAAACGTCCGCTTCCAGGCTCATTCACGGCGTTGGCAGAACTCGGGTCCATGTGCTATAGGACTGAGCACCTCATTTTCTTGATGGCTGTCAGCCGGGGGCCACCAATGGAGTAGCTCCTGGAGGCCCTCCAAATTTCTTGCCATGTGGTTCCCTCCATCTTCAAAACCAGCAACAGAATCTCCCTTGTGTCGAATCCCTCTCACATTTCAAAACTTTTTTGCCAGGAAGAGCCCTAAGTTGACTTTCAGTCCTCACTGGATTGGGTAAGGCCCACCAAGAATAACCTGTCTTCTAAAGTCATCTGTGCCATATGACATAGCCTGATCATGGAGTGACTATCCCATCTATTCACACTTTATGCCCATGCTCAAGGGGAAGGGATTTTACAGGGCGTGAACATTGAGGAGAGGGCATTGTGGGGGCTGTCTTAGAATTCTGCCTACTACAGAAGTAGTGATTGCATTGAGATTCAAACAGAATGACTTTACTTGCTGTATTGAGAGTTGGCTTTTGGTCAGGGGAAGGGGCAAAGCAGGGAGACCTTAGGAGGCTGTTGTAGAGGTTCAAACAGGAGATGATGATGGCTTCCACTGGGCCATAGCTGTGGAGAGGATGAAAAATAGCTGTGATTTGAAGAATGGATGTGGGGTGTGGAGAAAAGAAATGAGTCAAAGATGACTAAGATTTTTGGCCTCAAGCAATGGAAGATAGAGTTGTTAGGTTTGGGAGAGAAGATGAGTGGTTGAGTTTGGGACATTTTAGATATTTACAAGAAGGTGGGCGGAGCTGGTGATTAGATAGGAGACTGGACTTGTGGAGTTGGGTGTGAGCAAGAGATAAAAATTTTGAGCTGTTGGTGTTGGAGACGGTTGAAACTTGGTGAGGTCACAATGGATGCGAGTGTGGACAGAGTAGAGGAACAAGGAGTGAGCCTGAGGCACGCCAGTGAAGAGGCTGGGAGAGGAGGAGGAAGCCACAAGACCGAGAAGGTGGGGCCAGAGGGCAGGAGGGCAACAGAGTGTGATGTCCTGGAAGCCAGGGGAGGACTGGCATCAGGGAGGGGAGTGGTCACCTGTGCAGAGGTGCTGATAGGGCAGGGCAGATGCGAGCTGAGAACTGACTGCTTAGCAATGAGGGAGGTCATTGGCGACCTTGACCAGAGCTGTTTTAGTGGAGTAGTGGTGCGGGTGAAAGTGTAACTGGAGTAAATTTTAGAGAGCATGGGAGAAGTTGGAAATGGTGAGCACAGACAGTTCTTTTGGTGGGTTTGCTGCAGAGTGGAGTGATAGCTGAAGGAAGAAGTGGCATAAGACTTTTTTTTAAGATTGGAGAATAACAGTTTTTTTTGTTTACTGTTGAGAGCAACATAGTAAAAGAATAAGAATTGAATGTATCATAGGTAGGAGGGAATCGCTGGAGCATTGTCCTTGAGTTGCATCTGAAGGCATGGATCCAGAGGTCAAGTAGAGAATGGGCCTTGGCTGGGGAGAATCAACTAGCATGGCAGGCGCCAGGGCAGAGGACGTGGGCACAGGAGTCTGGAAGTGTGCTCTCTTTTTCTCAGCGTGTGCAGACTGTTGTTGGTAATCCCCTCCCCCCCTTTTTTTTGGCGGCTGGCCAGTACGAAAATCTGAACCCTTGACCTTGGTGTTATAACAGCGTGCTCTAACCAACCTAGCTAACTGCCAGCCTGAATATAGGTTTTTAATTTCTACATATTTACTTTAAAAAAAAATAGACTATTTTTTTAGAGTAGTTTTAAGATCACAGCAAAATTAAGCAGGAAGTACAGAGAGTTTCCCTATAATCCTTGTCCCCCCCCCGTCCCCCACAGCTTCCCCCTCCATCAACATCCCCCACAGAAGGGCCTGATGAACCCACACTGACACATCATTATTGCCAGAAGTCCATAGTTTAGTTTAATCCCGTCCAAGTTAGGTTCACTCTTCGTATTGTATGTTCTGTGGGTTTGGACAGATGTATAATGACATGTATCCACCATTGTAGTATCATACAGATTAGTGTCACTGCCCTAAAAGTCCTCTGTGCTACACCTGTTCATCCCTCCCTTCCTGTAACCCCTGATCTTTTTTACTGTCTCCATAGTTTTGCCTTTTCCAGAATGTCATGTGGTTGGAATCATACAGTATGCAGCCTTTTCATACTGGCTTCCTTCACTTAGTAATATGAATCTAAGGTCTCCATGTCTCTTCTTGCCTTGATAGCTCATCTCTTTTTGATGCTGAATAATATTTCACTGTATGGATATGACAGTGTATTTATTCACCTGCTGAAGAACATCTTGGTTACTTCCAAGTTTTGGCAACTATGAATAAAACTTTTATAAATGTCAATGTGCAGATTTTTGTGTGGACATAAGTTTTCAGTTCCTTTTGGTAAATATCAAGGAGTGCAGTTGCTAGAATATATGGTAAGAGTATGTTTAGTTTTTTAAGAAACTGCCAAACTGTCTTCCAAAGTGGCTACACTGTTTGCATTTCCACCATCAATGAATGAGAGTTCGTGTTGCCCCACATCCTCATCAGCACATGCTGTTGTCAGTGTAAATTCTTGTTCTATTATTCCATTTTTCTTGTGAAGTAGGAAGCAGGATCCTTAGCTGACAGTGAGGTTGGGTGTCTTAGGCCATTTGGGCTTCTTTAACAAAATACCATAGATTGGGTGGCTTATAAACAACAGAAATTTATGTCTTATAGTTCTGGAGACTGGGAGGTCCAAGATCCAGGTGCCAGCAGATTTGGTATCTGGTGAGCCATTGAACCTGGTTCAATTGACTGCCATTTTTTTGCTGTGTCCTCACACGGTAGGGGCAAGGCAGCTCTCTGGGGCCTCTATCCCCTCATGAGGGCTTCATAATTATGACCTAATCACCTCCCAAAGGCCCGACCTTCGAATGCCATCAACTTGGGGCTAGGATTTCAACACATGAATTTTGGGGGGACATATACATTCACATTGTAGTGAGGGGATGGAGTGCTGGGTTTGGGGAGAGAAGAACGTGTGGAAGTCCTCTTGGTGAGTGGGAGAATGAATGGAGAGGAAAGCAAGAGTCGTGCTAGCTGATCGGATACCAGTCAGCTGCTTGTGTATTTCTCTCCAGCCCTGTTCCCCTGAAAAGGAGCCCATGTGGGGCAGGGTTTGAGTTTTGCTAAGTGAGGATGGTGAAGTGAGAGGAGGCAGGTGCCCAGGGTACGTGCAAGAGTGAGATGACAGTGATGGGTACTGGCCTTTAAGCTGGGTAAGTTGTGTGCGGTTGTCTGAAAGATGAGCGGCAGCAAAAAGAGGGAGGATTAGAGGAGCAACGTGGAAAGACTGAAACCTTGGGGTTTGTGGGGGTGTCTTCACTGTGTGGATAAATCGAGGCTTCCAGTTGACAGGGGAGCTTGGAGGGTTAGCTCCTCTGCCCCCATCTGTCTTGACAATAAGCTCTGCCTTGGGCAGTACCATCGCAGTTCGAGCTGTGTCTGGTGAATCTGGTCAGGGAAGAAAGGCCTTGAGGTGCCTTTGTTGCACTCCTCTTGCGTGTTGGGTGGGGAGTAGGGGCAGCAGTGCCACCCCAGGGCAGTGTTAAGGTGGGCACTGCTTTGGTGGGCTGGCCTTGCCAAGAGAGATCTTCCTCCTATGGTATAAGAACACTCCTGTTTGTGAACAGCACCCCATCCTCAGGGAGAGGGGAGTCGGGGGAGAACTGCGATGAACAGCCCTGAATGTAGGCTGTGCAGACCCCCCTACTGGGGACTCACTCATGGCCCCAATGCTAAGGAACTGTGTGGGACAGTGGTGCCCTGCTTGAGGCACTCTGCCCTCAGGTGGACATAACTTCTTGTGATCTTCTGGAGAGGATCAGTCCAGGATAGCAAGAGGGAAAGAAAATGCCAAGAGGAAGTGTCCCGGAGGCACGTGGGCCATTATCGCGTGGGCAGGAAGGCATTACTTCCTCTTCCTTGGTCCTTGGTCCCCTTCAGGGCACCGCACCTCACTCTCAGCTGGTGGCCTGCAGTTGATGTTCCCTTAGCCTTCCCCATCAGGCATTAGCCTGGACCAGGCTTGCAGAGAGGTGGGGCTTGCTCCCTCAGAGATACCTTCTCCATGCTTTTCTGGGGATCCACATCCCTGAATGTTTTCTGCATATCCTTAGCCACTGCCAGGAAGCTCTCTCCAGCCTTCATCTGAGGACCAGCCTCACAAGCCTTCTGTGTGCCTCAAGGAGCCTGTTTACCCAAGGGGGCACATAGAAGATTTTGGGGTGAGCAGGGTGTGTCATCGCAGCTGCTCAGATGCTGTGTCTTTGGTTGCCCTCCTGGTGGGCCCAGTATCGCATCATTCCAGATCCGTGGGTACCTATCCTGTAGCAGCACTCTACAGAGTATCTGTCCCGGCTGGAGCCTACTAAAGGATAGCATGTGGTCTGCGGGAGCGAAGACCTGCTTATGCAGCCGTATAGCAGCAGCTGCTGTGGGCTGATGTGGGCTGGCCTGGAGCAGTGCATGGGAGAGGGCTGTAGAAACCACAGTGGAGCCCTCATTAGTGTCACATGGTGGCCTCTTCCTCATCAGCAGTGGGAGTTGTCCCGGCTCTGCTACCCACTCCCTGTGCATCTGGGGCAAATTGCTTTGCAGACATGGTTTTCCCCATGTGTCAAGTGGAGAGTTGGGCCAGGCAGTCTCAGTGCCATCCAGCGGGAGGAACCTTCCTGAGTCAGCATGTCATCTGCTTGCAGACTGCTGTACTTCCATGGGTCTGGAGACCCCCTCCTGGAATGGGTTCCCTGCCTGCCTCTCACTGCTGTGCACATTTTGAATTGGAAGAATCTGCCAGAGACCCCCAGGGAGGGTGGAGGGCTCCCTTCTCTGCGTCTTAGCTCCCAGCTCGTGTGGTTGCTGTGGCACCTTTCGTTGTGCAGTGCCATCCGACTGGGTCCTCCCCACCAGACTGAGTGCCCCTGGAGGGACTGCCTCTTGTTCATTGTATTCTGGCACCTGGTTAGAACTCAGTAAGTGCTTGCCAAACAAATAGTTGAATTCACAGGTCATCCATTTCCTTAGAGAGTACCTACTGAAGGATCCATCCTGGGGATGTAACAGTCAACACACCACTCCTCCCAAGTAAAAGTACCAAATGGCACCAGCAGTCTACTGAGGGCACACTGTGGAGAGTGCTGGAGGGTGCTCTGTGTCAGGCTGTAGGTGCTGTGGAGGAATCAGAAGCAGGGTAGCAGGAGAGGGATGAGTGGTCGGGGCTGAAGTGGGGGAGGAAGCTGGAGGAGGGTGGTGGTCAGGGAGGGCCTTGCTGAGAAAGTGACATTTGAGCAAAACTTGGAGGTGCGGGGAAAGGGTGTTCTCTTCATGGCAAGGACATGACACAGACAAAGCCTTGGAGGCTGGCAGGGACTTGCCTTGTTTTTCAGACGTACATGTTTTATGGCCTCAAGATCTATTCTTAGCTCCTTGAGAAATGGGCACTGGGGGGCTCCTCATCCCTGGCTCCCACAGCATCTCATGCCCCCATAGCAAAGTTGCCCCTTTTGGTTGCCTGGGGTCTTACGTTGCGGCACAGTTGGTGCTTAAAATAGAGTCTAGAACTGTGCTGTCCAATGTGTTAGCCACTAGCCACACGTAGCTATTAAAATATAAATTTAATTAAAATTACTTAAAATGGAAAACTCAGTCCTCGGTCGCACTAGCCACATTCAGGCTTTTAGTAGCCACATGTGGCTAGTGGCTGCCATGTTGCACAGCTCAGATTTGTACATTTCCACCATTGTGGGAAGTTCTGTTTAGTGCTGGTCTAGAGGACAATCTGTGACTTTATTTTTAACCTTTGTTGTTCTCTTTGATGTATGCAAGCAGCACATGGTGGTTGTCAAACAATCAAATCAGTACTAAAGTGTGTGAAGCCAAGAGAAGCCTGCAGAAAAAAGCCTCCACTGGAGGGGGAGGGGAGGACACTGAGGCAAGGTGGATGCTAGTAAGGCAAGGGCAGCAGGGTGGGTCCCTACTTGCAGTCGCCGACTAAGTCACTCTGTTGATGTTTTTTCCCCTGGAACTGGAGACCATAGCTGCCTCGCAGGGCTTGAGAATCTTGGATGAGGTTGTGTTTGGAGCTACTTGTGAACTCTAGTGCACATTTAAATATCTGGGGATGATAGGGTGGAAGCGAGGAGCTTACATCTCTCAGAGGTGTGTTCTGAAGGTGTCTCTTGTGCTGACCAGTGTGGGGGCCAAGACCTCAGTGGGGATTCGGAGAGTGCAGTTGTAGAGCCAGAGATTTGAATATCTTCTCCACCATGATGGTTGGTTGGCTGCTCAAGTTGCTTTATTTTCCTGAACCTTGGTCTCCTTATCTCTGAAATGGCCATAACGAACTGTGCATATGAAATGCTCAGCCCAGTGGTCAGGGCTGCACTCTTACTAGAAGAAATGAGGGACCCCATCCCTGCTTATGGCATGCATGCATGCCAGCAAGTGCGGACTTGCCTGAGAGGTGAGCAGCAGCAAAGGGAAAATGGAGAAACAAAAGGTTTAATCAGTCCTGAAAGGGAAACATGATAGATTTCTCTTGCGTTATTAATGACTTGATTAAAAGCAGGCTGCTGATTGGTTTTTCTGTGATCCAGCCAGTTCCCTACTAGGTGTTTGTTCTGTATCCCAGCTGGGTTTGATTATCTGTTTCTTTCCTTTGGTGGATTAGAAAACTTGCCTGTATCAAAGGAAAGCGACTTTTTAAGTTCCACTGACTTTATGTTGGTACTGACATTGTAATTCCTGTCATCCCAGGTGGGGAGGGCGGGCACTTTCACTGTGGAGTGTTAGAGTCAATAACATTTAGGAATGGCAAAAAGAACTTCAGCTTGCATGTCTGTTTATATGACCTGTTCAGTAGGCAAATCGTGTTCTCAATAAACCTTGCAAGTTACACTCCGACTTCTCTGTAGTGATTCTGCCCTGGTTTCTGGAAGTTGTTGATATCCTTAGAAATTTCATAGCTAGCAAGGTAGTTCTGGGGAGTGAGGGAAAAAGAGAATGAATTTGTTCCTTGCAAGATACATCTGGCTTCCTGTGTTTATGGAACACCCTCAAGTATGCTGGTACTCTTGGGAAACAATACGCCATGTCTTCAAGGAAACTCCAAATTTGTGTGTGTAGGTAGATGGCAGCCCACCTTTATTCTGGCCAGGATGAGGTTCTGGTCACCCTGGGAAGTGGTGGTTCGGTATGAAATGCAGGAAACTTTGTGGGACCATAGGGGTATGGGGTTTTGAGAATCCCACAGGCAAGACTATTCCTGCAAAGCAGTTCTTCGGCCACCAGCTACTTTCTACTTTTAACTTCCCTTTGCCCAGGTGGGTATAGATTCTGTTCTGCTTTAAAAATGTTAGTGGGGGCCGGCCCGTGGCTTACTCGGGAGAGTGTGGTGCTGATAACACCAAGGCCACGGGTTCGGATCCTATATAGGGATGGCCGGTTTGCTCACTGGCTGAGCGTGGTGCTGACAACACCCAGTCAAGGGTTAAGATCCCCTTACCGGTCATCTTTTAATTAAAAAAAAAAAAAAAAAAAAAAAAATGTTAGTGGATACTAGGCTAATGCAACAATTAAAGCTGTCTTATCCTATTTTATACTTTGAATAGTGCTTATTTAAAAACATTTACACATTTATTTTGTTTTTAGAACATTAAATATTCAGTATAGCTAACATTCAGTTCTTTTATGCCTTCTGTGTTTTTTGTGTGCACATATGTCTTACTAGATTGCCACATCAAATTGTTCCTGTTTATGTTGAGGGAGCTGGGTTTGTAACTGAGAGTTGTTTCAATTCCAGTTTTGCTGATTCTTTGTTGTGAATAGTTGTGGTTTATCTCAGGATTCCCGTAAGGTTCTATATATGGAAGAATGTCGAGTCATCCAGATTTGCGCAATAGCCATTTTGGGCCCCACAACAGTCCAGTTGTTCTGTTAATTCTTACCTTTTGCTTCCAGCAAGAGACTTTTAAAATCCAGGCTCTGTATGGTGTTACAGGAAATAATAACTGTTTGCAGGTGTTTGAAAATTAAGGGTTGGATTTAAGTTGTCATCTCCTTTTAGGTTTCAGATCTGGGTGTTAAACACATTGCTACAGGGGAGGTGGGCTCTGCCCCCCAGTCCACATCCTGCAGAGGTGGGAGGAGCCAGGCATGAGGAAAAAGGGAAGGCAAGGGCCAGTTGGATGAGGAAAAATGTTTCCTGGGTCAACCCTTGCCCTAGTACCTGGCTGTTCATTCACTTTGTCTTTGCCCTGGAATGGACAGATTTCATTCATTTTAGAGATTCGAGAGCAGTTATTTTTAAAGCAGAAGAAATTGAGTCGCAGTCAAAATTCATGGGGCAAACACATGGATATATATTTAGTTAGGTGAATGTAACAAACTTGAAGTATGTGAGGGTACTTCAAGAAGTTCATGGAAAAATTCATATTATCTTTTAATTCTATTTTTCCACAAACTTTTTGAAGTATCCTCGTATATAAAGGCTCACACACAATAGACGTTATTCCAGCTCATGCTCTCCCAGTTTCTTTCCATCTTGGGGCCCTGTCATTTTCAACACAAGGTTGCTGGGCTCCTCTGCATCAAGGTGCAGAAAGGGGACAGCATGTACAGGGCCTGCATGTGGGAGGTTTCTTCAGGCCAGGTATATATGAAGCGGCACATGCCTTTCCACTCGGAGTTAATTGGCTGGGACAGGCCACACGACCTGTACGGGAGGTTGGGATACAGGACCAGTGCCCAGGATATTGAGGAAATAGGTTTGGTCAGTAGTTAGGAGCCTCGGCCGTAATGTGTTTTTCTTGATCCTTCTGCCCCCCTCTCCCTTCTTTCTGAGAATTAAATGCCTCAGTTTGAGTGCTTGTATCATTCTCTTGCCTAAATGATAGTTCTCACCACCTGCAAGGTAAAGTCCAAGCTACTTAGTGTGGCATAGGAGCATTCTGGATCTGGCCCCTGCCTGCATCTCTGGCCTACAGCTCTCATTCTGTGCCGCAGCCACAAACACTGAACTGCTGCTTACTTGTAGTTCTTGTCTCTGCACCGCTGCCTGTTCTGCTGCCTCTCCCTGGTAAATTCCTCTTTGTCCGTTAGGATTCAGCTTAAGTGGCACCTCCTTTAGGAAGCCCCCTCTGGTCACCGCTTCCAGAGCCCTCACTTAAATCCCACAGTCCCTGGATTTCCTTTGAGATAGCACTGACTGCTGCCTCCCCTGCCCCCTGACTGTGAACTTCTTGGGGGCAGGGGCCATGTCTTATTCATCCTGTTTTCCTAGCCAGTGCAGGTGTTCAGTAAATTGTCTTGAGTGAATGAGGGGTAGAATATAAATCTAAAAAATGTAGTAGTTAAAGAGATTTGGCAAACTTTTTGAATCTAAATATTTTCCTTTTTAATTATATTACTGTTCTGGATATTGAGAGAAGACCTCCCCAACGGTTGGGTCTCCCATATCAGGTCACACATCTGTGCAGGTTTCAGATTTCCCATTTGGCACCATACCTGCGGTGTCTGTGATGCTGGCACATTCTGCTGGTGGTTTCTTTTTTCTTTTTTGATGACAGACCTTTTTAACTTACATATAGTTTTCTTAAAGCTTCTCTTTGTTTAAAAATGTACAGGAAGATTTTTGGCTTCATTCTATATTTGTCCTTTCACATCTATACTAATTTTTCCTTATTTTCTTACAGACTTTCTGTGAATTTTAAACATGTAAAAAATGCATGCTATTCTAGAGTTTGGTGTCCTGCTTTTTATACTTAGAGGAAATGTTTCCCCACATAATTAAAAATTGCTCATACACTTATTAATGTCTTTGTGGTATTCCATCCTGTAAATCATTTACTTGTCCGACATGAGGAAATGGTTTTCATTTCATCTTTTTGATGATAAAGTTACCTGTGTGCAGTTCAGTGTGCTCTGTCTGCCTTGCAGAGGATTTCCTTAGGTCAGATTCTCCAAGTGCTTGCTGCTTCATGACCACCATCCCCAACTGCTGGTCAGCTCTCACTGTCCCCTCCAGAGGGAGCTGTGGTGCACTGCTGGGAGGCCTCTGTCCTCGGTGACCATTTACTGGTAGTGAGAACGCAGCCTCTGCTTTATGAATGAGCACGCTCCCAACAGTGGCTGATGGAATGTTAGAATTCACCATAGCTCTAGCCTCCAGTTACTGTAAATTGAGGTTTGGGAGGATTTGCCCTCCTGGGGTCCTCCAGTCGACAGAATGCCTTTGGTTTTCTCCTCTGCTCCTTACAAGTTTGTGCTGGCTCCCTCCAGGGGGCTGAGTGAGCACAGTGTCACTGGTCCACATTTCCCTGCTTCTGTCTATGGTGTTCCCTTCCCCTCCATGCTGTGTCCCCATTGGCAAATATCTTTAAGGCCCAGCACAGCTGACACTCCTTCTATGAAGTCTTCCCAGCATTTCTAGGGCAGAGGTGGCCTCCTGCAGGATGCGTTGTGCTTTGTTCCTATCTCTCCTGCAGCGTTATTTTAGTCTAGCATTGTTTCCCGTGTCTTGTTCTTACTGTGAGCTCCTCAAGGACAGGGCCTGGGTCTTAGTCATCCCTGATCACCACCTCACCCCCAGCTAATGTTTCTGATCGGCCCTGGAACATTGGCAGATTGATTCTGTCCACTTGTGCCATACAGACTCATGTTCCTGGAGCTGGTATAGAAGTGGTTGGTTTTAATTTTCATGGGGAGGGGGCTGCTTTAAGCCAGGCTTTGGGCTAGGCATTTTCCATATGAGAGAAGACAAGGGATCTGCTGGGTTCCATGGGAAATGCCTAGATTTGCTGGGGTGGAGGGGAGGGCACACTTGGCTGAGCTTTAGAAGCCACCTGGGTTAGGGACCCGCGTCCCGCGTGGATAAGTGAAGATAGAGACCTGAAGAAGTTAGAAAGATTATATCATGATGCAGGTGTTCGCAATATGACTTTTGCCTTAGAGTTGTTGGAGTAGCTTAAAGCAAAATCTAGAAGATGATAATTCACTTTTCATAGAAACTGCTGGAAGGGAGTTATCGTAAATTCATATAGGTTGATGCATCAATTAAAGAAATGAGATAGCATGTGAAGGGAAATATTTACTAGTTAAGGAGCAAATTTTGGGCCCTACCTGCACAGTGGGATTGTCTGGGAAACTTAAAAAAAAAATTAATGTCCAGGTCCCACTCTCAGAGCTTGCTTTTAATTAGTTTGAGGTGAGACCTGGGCATCAGGATTTTCAGAAAAACTACCTAGTTGGTTCTAGTGTACAGCTAGGATTGAGAGCCACTAGTAGAAAGGGTAGGCTTTACATTGAGACATGAAGTCCAAATCCAGGCTTTTCAATTTATTGCAGGCCTTAGGCAAGGTTATATCTCTGAATTTCCTCATCCTAAGACGAGGTCAATCATACATGAGACCCTTGAGAACGGAGACCTGTATTTCTGGTCATTAATAATTGTATTGCCAGTACTTGGTACAATAGCTAATACGTAGTTGGTTCTCAATATGTATTTGTTGAATGAAAAAAAACATGTTTGAGTATGGTTAGGATTAAATGAGATGAGATGCTTGGCCCTGCATAATTGATAAACTGCCCCTAGTGTTATTTATTAATAAGCACACTTAACACTCAGTGGTGATATCTCCATTCTACAGATGAGAACACTGAGGATAGAGAGGTTCATTTCTTGCCCAAAGTCAGGCAGTTTGTTATGAAGCTGGGATTTGAGCCCCAGTCTGCCTGAGTCTAAATCCCATGTGTAGTCCTTCCACCTTAGGTGAGCTCTTACTCATTAAGATAAAATTTCATTCCTTCCTTGAAATATTGTTGTGATCCCCAGACCACTCTGGTTTGTGATGCTTACAGACTGCTGTTGACTAGCAACTCTTCTTTCCCTCTTTTCCTCAGTATTCACTTGAAGATTAAGAATAAATTGGTATTTTTTTTTCCTTGCTAATGTTTTGTACTAAATTACATAGGCATTTTTGCTCTGCCTTTTCTCTCTCTTCTTGTAAAAACATAATCTGATGTTGGAGAGTGGATCCCTGTTTAATTTTTTCCCCCTGTATTTAAATGTTGGAGAGTGTTTGAAGGAGGTTGTGAACGCAGGGAGAATAGGATCTTGTTATGTACCCAGTGACTTAGTGCAGACATACCTGGCAGAGTCATTTCAGGGTTAGTTAATGAATTACCAGTTAGTGCAGTATAGTACAGCAAGTTCTATGCCAGGCCTTGGAAGGGATACAAAGACCAAGTAGGAAGCCCTCCTTCCCCCAGAATGTAGTGGCAAGTGATGTGTAAATAACTAAAATACAGTACTGCCAGCTCTGTGTCAAAGACAAATGTAAAAGTGCTTTGGGAGCACAGAAGAGGGACCATGTGGGGAGGGGGCACGTCAGCCCACAAAGGCTACAGAGGAGAGGGGTTTGAGCTGGGTTAACATTTAGTGGAGTTTAATGTAAAGTATTGTAAAGTGTACATATCTTAGGTGTGTAAAGTGAACACACATATCTGCCACCCAGATCAATATAGAGAATGTTACCAGTACCCCCCAAAGTCTCCTTCCAGACACTTCCCTGTCAGTACCTCACTCACCAAGGGTAGCCTCTGTTCTGACTTCTATCACTGTACATTAGTTTTGCCTTTTTTGAACTTTAGATAAATGGAGTCATACAATATGTACCCTTATGTCTGGCTTCTTTGCTCTACTTTGTCTGAGATTCACCCTGGTTGTTTTTGCATAGCAACAGTATTCATTTTCTTTTACTCTGTATAGTTTTCAGCTGTATGAATATAACACTCTGTGTTCTTCTATGGATGGACCTTTGATTTGTTCAGTTTTTGACAACTAGGGATAATGCTAATTATATTCTCGTACATGTGTTTTGGTGCATGTATTAATCCATTTATGTTGCTTATAACAAAATACATGGAACTGGGTATTTTATAAGGAAAAACGAAATTTATTGCTTATAGTTTCTGAAGCTGGGAAGTTCAAAGTCCATCTGATGGGTGGTGACAGTGATCCAGGGGTCTCACATTGCAAGATGGTGGAAGCACAGAGAGCAGAGAGACTAACCTCCTTATTCATTCTCTTCTTAAAGCCCTCAGCACCACGCTCCTGACCATCATTTTTAATCCATTCACTATGGCATGGTCCTGCAATCTAATCACCTCTTCAAGGCTCCACCTTTCAATGATCATAATAGGATTTTCCACCCTCTTAACAATCACAGTGGGGACCAAGTTTCTAATACATAAAACTTGGGGGACACAACTCAAGCTTCTGTGAGTTTTGGGGGGACATAATTCAGTCCACTACAGTGCACACGTATCTAGAGGTTGAATTTCAGAGTTTGCTTTAGCAGATACTGCTAAATGGTTTTCCAGTGTGGTGCACCAGTTTACACTTCCACGAGCAAGGTATGGGATTCTGGTTGCTCTACATCTCAGCAAAAGTTGGTATTCTCAGTTTAGTTTGCCATTCTGGTGACAGGGTAGGGATTATATTGCTTTTAATTTGCGTTTTTCTGATGACTAATGATATGGTGTACCTTTTCATATCCTATTGGCCATTCGGGATCTTTTGTGATGTGCCTATTTTGGGGTTGTCTTACAGATTTGTAGGCATAGTTTATATATTCTGGATAAGAGTGTTACATATATGTATTATAAATATCTTTTCCTGCACTATGGCTTACCTTTTATTCTTTCAGTGTTTTCTTTGTTTTCTTTTTTTCCTAAAGCAGCTGAAATCAGATGTTTTATTTTCTTAATGAACAGAATTTCTTAATTATAATGAATTCTAGTTTGTAAATCTTTTCCTTTTATGGTTAGTGCTTTTTTGTCTACTGTTTAAGAAATACTGTGTTATCTTGTAGAGTCTTTATTATTTTGCCATTACCAACTGTATCTACAATCCATTTGGAGTTAATTTTATGGGTGGTGTGAGGGAGCAGTTAAGGTTTATTTATTATAAAGGTCATCCTTCCCACTGAACGTCTGTAGTAAATCAGGTGACCATACATATTAGTCCGTATTGTGTTGCTATAACAGAACATCTGAGACTGGGTAATTTCTAAAGAACAGAGGTTTATTTGACTTACGATTCTGGGACAGCTGCATCTGGCACAGGCCTCAGACTGTTTCTGCTCATGGCGGAAAGTGGTAGGGAGCCGGCAGGTACAAGCAGATCACATGGCGAGGGGAAGCGAGAGAGAGAGAGAGAGAGAGAGAGAGAGAGAGAGAGAGAGAGAGAGAGAGAGAGAGAGAGGAAGAGAGAGAGAGAGAGAGGAGTTGCCAGGGTCTTTAAACAACCAGCTCTTGTGGGAACTAGTAGAGCGAGATTTTGCTCAGTTCCCCCTCCCTGAGGGAGAGCATTAATCTGTTCATGAGGGATCTGCCCCCATGGCTCAAACAGCTCCCAGCACTGCCACTTTGGAGATCAGATTTCCACATGAGTTTTGGCGGGGACAACACATCCAAATTCTATCACCATACATATTCCGTTACTCTACTTATTCTTTCACTAATATTACTAGTATCATTCTTTTAGTTACTGTAGCTATATAGTATTTCTTGCTGTCTGAGAGAGTAAGCCTTTCTACTGTGTTCTTTAAGATTGTCTCGGCTATTCTTGGTCCTTTTCATTTCCATATAAATTTTATAATCAGTTTGGTATTGCATTGAATTTATGGTTCGATTTTTACTGTGGAAGACTTTTGATCCTTGTATATGGTATGTTTCTCCACTTATTTAGGTTTTCTTTCATTTCCCTACAGTGTTTTAGAGTTTTTAAAAAATGTAAAGGTCTTGTGTTTCTTTCATTAAATGTATCCCAAGATACTGTTATTTTTTGATGGTTTTACAAATATCCAGAAATATAGGTTGACTCATTGGGCAGTGTTTGTTGGAAGTGCAGTTAATTTTTGTGTGTAGACCTTGAATCTTGTGATCTTGCTAAATTTAGTTATTAATTCCAATATGTTATCTGTGGATTTGTTTGGATTTTCCCTGTAGAAAACCATGCTGTGAATGAGTTTGTTTCTTATTCCTTTCATTTTGTTTTCTTGCCTTATCTCATGGCTGGACACTGCCGTACAGTGCTGAATTGAGTGGCACTGGCAGAAATTCTCGTCTGGGTCCTGGTCTCTGGGAAAGCTTTCCTTATTTCCCCATTAAGTGTGATGCCTTTCATCAGATACCTTACTTTTTATTAGGTACCTTTGTCAGATTAAGGAAGTTTTCTTTTATTCCTAGTTTTAAGGTTTGTTTTTTTAAAAATCATAACTATTGCATTTTATTAGATGCTTTTTTCCTTTATTGATGGTTATATGTTTTCTCCTTTATTTTGTTTATGTGGTGAATAACATTGTATTTTTCTAATATTAAGCTAACTTTGCATTCTTAGAGTAAACCCAACTTGTTCATGATATACTTTAAATTTATCATTGATTTGATTTGCTAATATATTGTTTAGGACTTTTCTGTCTACATGAGTATGGGCTGTAATTTTCCTTTTGGTTTTGGTATCAAGATTATGCTTGCCTTATTAAATGGGTTGGGGAGTGTTCCTCTTTCTGCTATACAGGGAGTTTGGATAAGATTTTCCTGTGATGGTTAAATGAACCTACTGATGTGTTAAAACTCATAGAATCGTACACCAAAAAAGTCAATTTTATTGTATATGAGTTCGTTGTTTGTTTTTTTGTTTTTGTTTTTTGGCAGCTGGCCTGTGTGGAGATCTGAACCTTGGTGTTATAACATCATGCCCTAACCAACTGAACTAACTGGCCAGCCCTTGTATATGAGTTAAAAATAATAATAATAATAAAAAGCCTTCACATGATGAATTTTAAGAAATGTATTCACACACCCACCCGTACCCATACTCACACTCTCTCTCTCTCTCCATGTCAAATGATCCTCAAAGGGACATCAGAAAGTCCTGGTTGAGTGTCCCCCCTCCGCCTTTTTTTTTTTTGTGATGGCTGGCTGGTATGGGCATCAAACTCTTGACCTTGGTGTTATCAGCACCATGCTGTTTTTTCCTTAGTCAATAATGCCATTAAATGTGTTTGTTGAATGACCTAATAAATTTCCTGGGGGTGGGGCATGGGAGGGCTACTAGAAGCTTTGTTTCCTGAAAGAGTGTGTATTTCTTCCTTAAATGTTTGGAAGATTTCACCAATGAGGGCATGTGGATATAGAGTTTCCTGTGAGTTTTTAATTTATGGACTTAAAAAATTTTTTTTGGTTGAGGTGTAACATATAAAATGTGACTATTGAAGGTTGAGGAAGAATTTAGAGAGCTGTGGGAACATGAAGCTGTAGGTTCTATGGTGTAGGAGGAAGCAGGGTGGTCTGGGTGAGAGACTGAAAATGAGGTGGAGGAAGGAGCCAGCGAGGGCTCTGGCCAACACCTTGTCGTTGTCCCTGCTCCTTTATAGAATGATGACTCTGGGCCTCACCCTGAGCTGCTGATGTGCTAGACCAAGAAATGTAGGTTTGACTCTAGGTAATGAGGTTGATGAGAAGGTTTCAGTAGGAGAGTGGGAATAACCGTTTTAAGTGAGTAAATTTAGTCAGAAGTGTGGTTCTCAAACTTTAATGAGCATCAGTGCCACCTGGAGACTGCCGGCTCCACCCCAGAGGTTCTGCTTTAGGAGAGCTGGGTGGGGCTCAAGAATTTGTATTTCTTCCTAGTTCCCAGGTGAGGCTGCTGCTGGTCCAGGCACCCCCCCCTTTGAGAACCATGGGGTTAGAGTATATTTATTAGTTGGCCTCCCTCCCACCCTCAAATGTTGGCTGCCCTGGGGCAGGGATTTTGTCTGTTTTGTCCATTAGTCCCCAGGCACGGACTAGTGCTCAGGACCACTCCTGTGCCAAGCCATCATCCATACTTGTTTGTCTTATTGTTTTTATTGCAAAAATAATAAATTTTTTCATGTTTAAATACAGAAATTTGTAAAGTAAAATTCCCCTCTTTGCCCCTCATTTCCTCCTCTTCCCAGAGATGGCCATCGGCTGCCTGTGTCTCCCAGCAGACTTCTTCAGTATGGTTGCAAATATACAGACACACAGACTGATGCTTTCTTTGTTAAGGGACGATGGAGCTGACTCTTAGAAAGAGGACCCTGGCCAGGCATGTGGAGGACGAGGATTTTACCAGGGCCAGTTGTTGACTTATGACTGAATAATGTCAGCTCCATGGGGAACCATCTGTAGTAATTGCTTATGGGTTTGGATCAGCTTTGTTGAACTTGAGGCTGTTAGTTACATCTTGTTTCTTCTTTTTTTAAACAGTGTTTGAAGTTGTGAATGAGGGAGAATCCCCGAGTGTCGGCTGTACTGTAGGTGTTTGGACAGGGTTCACATGACCGTGTTTGTGACCTGCCTGCAGATCTGATCACTCCTCATAAAGTGCAGTGTCTGGCATACAACACAGGCTCAGGAAGTGGTGTCTTGTGGACAGCACTTTGTTTAAAATGCCACACAGCCCTTCTTCCAGTCAGAAGTGCCAGTGGGTTTTGTGACTAGTCAGACTGTCCCTTCATGGCATGCGGCGGAGAGTGCTCAGAGCTGTGCCCCAGGCTCCAGGAACCTAGTCACTCAGGGTGTGTGTCCCAGGCTCTGCCTGTACTCCTCCTTCCCTGTGACTGGTGAGGAGTCGGCCCTGCCCGCCCCCGCCCCCGCCCTTCCAGCTGGTCCTTCCCTTCCTGCACGCCTTCACCTTCCAGGCGGAAGGGCACCCATGGTGTTCTCCTGGGACTGTGGCTCCAGCTTGCCAGAAATGTGGCGCAGGGAAAGTCTGCACTCCTGCGGCCGGTCTTTCGGAGCTGTGTGGTCGTGGTAGACCACGAAAGACCACAGCAGACGCGATGGCTGTCTCCCCTGCGCTCCTGCTCATGGACAGGTTTGTGGGTGCTGTCTTGCCTCTCCTGCTTTTATAACTAGAGACCTAACTAGAGCAGGGTCTTTGTGGTGTTTGTAGGTTTTCCTGTGATTTAACCCCACTCCCTTGATTGGGCAGAGTTGTTTCCCTGGGTGTGCCTCAGTTTAAAATGGATGTGATCCTTTATATCCAGCAAGGGTCTACTATATGCCAGGAGCCCACTGGCCAGGGTTTACATATACTCCCATGACATGAATATTCTCTCTGTTTTTAGGGATTAACTTTTTAGTTAGTATCTGATGCTACTTGGGTAACATTTTCTGAAAGAAGAGAGACTCCAAGTACAAGTATTTCTAGATCTTGGGTACTTTTAATTGTGTGTGGAACTAGGAATTTCTAGCACCATGACTGATCACAGTAATAAACCTCAGTGTCTTACTTCCTATTTCCCGTGGAGTAGGTAGAATGTTAGTACATGGGAGGTATGCTTTGAAGAATACTGTTTTGTTTTTCATGTCTCTCTGACGGTTGAAGTGGGCTAGTATTTTTTTCCTTGTATTTTCAAAGGGGAGTCAGAGGCCCAGTGTGAATATGTGTAGTGGTGGTGCATGTCACTTTTGGGGAGTTGGAAATCTGGAAAATATACCTGA
The DNA here is from genome assembly GCF_027409185.1 of Cynocephalus volans. Taxonomy (NCBI): domain Eukaryota; kingdom Metazoa; phylum Chordata; class Mammalia; order Dermoptera; family Cynocephalidae; genus Cynocephalus; species Cynocephalus volans. The sequence goes on along the minus strand of NC_084468.1, from coordinate 5,133,449 downwards.
AAATGGACTTTAGAGTAATTATTTTTGCCTTCAAAATTCTTGCCTTCTCTACTGCAGAAGAGTGCCAGGATTTGTATTTCCTTTCAGGAGGAAATTTCTTAACACCACCGAGCCTCAGTTTCCTGTCTGTACACTGGTAACTGTAATACCTTTCTTGTAGAATGTTGGGAGGAGTACAGAAAACATGTGGAGTGCCTGATGCAGTCCTTGGCACGTGATAGGGGACCTGTAACAGGTAACTGATTCAGAAAATGGTGGAGTAGGTACCCTCCTGGGCCAGGTAGTTCTCATGGGAGCTGAATGCTACGAGGTTCAGCTTATTTCTCATTGCTCTGGAATCAGAAACTTCTAACAGTTTATGTTATGAGACAAAAGAGGGAAAGAACAAGAAGCCTAAGGATTGAATTACAAATGGGAGTTCAAATGCACAGTCTCTTGAGGGAGGAGGCCTTTGAGGTTTATTTCTTAAGATTCTGAGAAGCTTTGAGAAACCCTGGTGAGTCCGTGGCTGGTGGAACCTGCTCCACCAGGTCAGGGAGGATTGCGTCCTTCAGCTCCATCCAGCTGTCCTCTGCCTTCCGGGACAGGTAGCAGCTTGGGACACTTACATCTGAGTCTCAGTTCTTTGTCGCTTAGCCAGTTGTCTCTGGGCAGGTCTCTCCAGCCTCTCTGAATCCTATCTTTCTCTATTTTCATGATAATAATTCTCACATAATCTTTATGAAAATTCCTTGAAAAAGCTTTATTCAGTAAATTTGGTTGTTTTACTAAGTGCCAGGAACTGTTCTAGCTAGAGACACAGCAGTAAGTAGAGGAGACAGTATTCACCCTCATGAACTTTACATTCTGGTGAAGGAGATAAATTAAATAACAAGCTGAGGGCTGCTGTTTAGGTCAGTTGGTCAGAGCATGGTGTTATAACACCAAGGTCAAGGATTTGGATCCTTGTACTGGCCAGCTGCTGGAAACCCCCCCACCAAAACAACAGCAGCAGCAGCAACAACAAATAAGTTGATATTATCCATGACATTATTTATGAGTGCCTGCTCTAGGGCAAGCACTTTGAAAACCACTAGCAGCAGACCCAGATGCAGCAGTGCATATTGTCAGCAAACATTAAAATTGCTCCTGAAATCACTTTTAGGGAGTTACTGAATTCAAAAGAAGATGATTTCGGGAGCAATTTTAAATGCTTTTTTTTTTCTTTTGAATTCGGTTACTTCCTAAAAGTTAAGTTAGTGGGAGGCAGAAGTAACAACCCTCCCCACAGCACCTAACGAAAAAAGGGATGCCATTCTGTTAGCTACACAATCTCTTGTCTGAGAACAGAGAGATGGAGCATTGCTGGATTTGCATCACTTATAAGCACATAGCGACAGGTGCTGACATGTCCCGGGTTTCACACGCCAAAGAAACAGGGTTGGATTTGTGACAGTGTTAATGATCTTAACCTTCAGGACCCCTCACTTGTGCCTAATTTTATGTTCATAATTAAAAATTTTTTTTCTTAAAGAGGATTCCCCAAGTTGTATAAGCTTCAAGGTCCCCCAAAACCTGGGTCTACTCCTTCAGACAGATGATGGAAATGCTGAAGTAGCAGATATGATGCAGTGTGGGGGAGTGGGGAGTACTGTACAAAACAGAGCATCCCCAGCAAAGGTACCACTTAGCTCTGGCTTGTTGTCATGCAGGAATATGGGCCCAGGGGGCCAGATCTTATGTTTCGAGAGAAGCCAGAAACCCAGGTTTTTCTGTGGTTTCTTGATTTTTAAAAATGTTTGACAGATAGTTGGAACTGAAGAACACAGTGTAGACAGACACAGGCTATCTGTGTGTCAGCTCTGCTGATGGTCCCTGCATGCCCCCCGCAGACCTGTCCTTTGAGCATTGTGGTTGTTGGAGCACTTCTATGCCTTGTCCCACTTAATTCTCATGATGGCCCACGGAAGAAGTTAGTGTTATTTCCTTTTACACGTAAGAAACATGGGACCCCGTTGGTGGTTGCTTGCCCATGGCTGCTGCTCTGTAAAGGGGCAGAGCCGGCAGAGTCAGCTGGTCTCCATGTAGGTTCCCGCATTTCACTTCTTTTTTTTTTTTTTTTTTTTTTTTTTTTTTTTTTTAATTTTATTTTGTCGATATACATTGTAGCTGATTAATGCTCCCCATCACCAAAACCTCCCTCCCCCCCTCCCCCCCAACAATGTCCTTTCTGTTTGTTTGTTGTACCAACTCCGCATTTCACTTCTCAACCAGATGCAGATGATAAGAGGTTATCTCGCACCTTTTGGCTTTCTTGATGCAGATAGGTGCCTGAGCTGCCTGTGCTGGGAATGCAAAGGTGTGTGGCCAGGTTCAGGTGTGGGGCTTTCTTACCAGGAAGGGCACAGTTGTACCTCACCCCTCGGCCCGGAAGCAAGTGGTACAGAAACAGGGGTAGCCGCGGGAATGGAATGAACAGCAAGTAAGCTTCTTCTGGCCACTTGGTCATGTTTGCCTTTTTACCGTTCTCTCATGTGCCCTCTCCAACTCCTCACGGCTTTGCCCTTTCTTAGGAAAAGTTTGGGAGTGGAACAGGAGCATGTTTGCGCTGCACTAACAGCCATACTGCTTGCTCTACATCCCTCTTGAGGGTAGTGGCCAGCCATTCTTTATTTGTATTGGTAGGAAATCAGAGCAACTTGTGGGCTGCATCTAGTAGAGCAGATTCCACCTTTCTGGGGAGGCACGTAAGGGCCTGGGTTTGAGTCCCAGGTGGGTGGCCTTGGGGACTTACCTAAAATTTCTAGACCATTTTCCTTGGAACACTGTCACCAGTCTCACAGTGAAGCAGTGGGTGATGTTTACATGTAAATTCCATGGGGCAGAAGCTCTATGCCTAGAACAGTTTCCAACACAGAGTAAATATGTATTTGAACAAATAATAAATATTCGAACCAATGAAGGTAAAACTTACCAGCACAATATGTAGTCTCCCTGCTATGCAAAGCTCTCTTGTTTCTGTGTCCCTGAAGCTGTGGTCATAATTCCTCTCCTCTCAGTGTTTTGTCAGGGCTCACATCCTGCTTTGCCTCCTGGTCTCCTCAGCATTACTGGAGAGAAATTTGGCTTGGCAATAGGGGCAGTTTTTGCTGCATTCCTGGGGGGAAAATGTCTTTTAGGTTTGGTCTTAGAAAGTTAGGGGATGCTAACCTTTTTTAATAGGCTGGTTTTTTCATCCAGTTATTGGGATATCCTGTCCCTCTTGAGGATGTTAAGCCTACACTGCTGCCTGCAAGTGTAACTTGGTCATTTCACATGGGCCAGTCTTGTCTTCCTCCCAGGTTTTTAGCCCTGCAGGAACAGACACCACTTACTGTATCATGTGTCCCACCTAGCAGCTGAGCAAAGTACTAGGTGCAGGTCAGGGGGAGACATGTTGCTGCCCATGCGGCTGCTCTGGACAGCCAGCCCATAGCATGACTTGCAGTTAGAGCCCAGGCCTACAGTCACCCTGTCAGCCACTTACCAGTAACTCTACCTGCTTCATATCGGTGGCTGTGTCCGATAGTTTGCATCCCTCGAGCATCATGGCTTCGGTGGCTCTAGGAGGTGGGTGATGTGGTAAGGTGACACAGGTGGTCCCCACGTGTGCGTGGACACACACATGTCGTTGAACGGTCTTTTTAATGTTCTTCCCTGGAATGCTCTCGATCATCAATCTTCTCCTTTCTCTCACCCCCCAGGGCTAGACACTCCTTCTCTTGGTTCTTGAGGAAGCCCCACCCCCATCTCAGGCAGCCAGTTTGTGGGTGGGCTTCTTGAGGTTGGACAGCCTTATTAATTCACCTGTTTGTTTTGTAGTCTAGGCCTTGGACACAATAGGTACTCACTAATCATGGAAGATTCCGGGTACCAGGCCCCTCAGTAGGTGCTTTCCTAGCCTCGTGTATCATATTTAATCCTGGGGGATGGAAATGAGGCTCAGAAGAAATAGCTACCAAAGGGCGAGTCGGGGTGCAGATCCAGCTCTCTCTGCCTCTCTGAAGCTCTTGGGCCTGCTGGGTTCTGCTCGGCTGAATGCCTTTCCTTTGGTTCCTGCTGGACCTTCCTCCCCAAGGCTTAATGTGAAGGCTGTGGTCCTGCTTGGAGCTCACGGCGTACTGCCACTGTTTCTGGCTCAGGGGCTTGGCCTCTAGGACACACAGTGTGGGCAGGTGCTCAGCAAAGAGCTGTTGAGAGTAAACCATGTGGGGTGAGTGACTGGCCGCAGCTTTCCATGCAGCCCCTTCTCTGTAATCCTCTCAGGGCCCACTTCTGAGGCTCATGCAGTGGGCACGATGATTATACTTAAGTATGATGATTTGAGTTACAATGATTATATTTATGTAGCTGAATAAACATATTTTTACTTCTCCCTTCAAAAAGGCTGTATTGTTTTCTGTACCAGCAATGCATCATTGAATAATTTCATTTTCTCTTCAGGTTTTTGCTTGTTAAGGCACTTTGTACCTAACATTACAGGAGCTGCCTCAACTCACCAAATTGTGTTGCTAGATATGCAGAAAAATTGGGTGCTTTTTTGGGGGGTTTGACGAAGTCTTAATGATGTGAAGGATGGGGTGGGAGTGGAACAAAAGCATTTCATTTTCTAACGGCAGAAATACCTAGTTTTGCAATGGCTTTATTTTTTATGAACTTTTTCAATAGGTGATACATTTGCATGGTTCATAATTCAAAAAATGCAAGAGTATATAGTGAAAGTTTGCCTTTCTGCCCCGTGACTCTTGCCACCCAGTAACCTGTCCACGAAGCAGTGAATATGACCAGTTTTTGTGTTCTTCCAGAGAGTCTGTGCCTATGCAGGCAAATGCAGGTGCTTGTATTACATGGCATATTTTGTACTATTATGTACCTTGTTTTTCCTTTAGCAGTAGATAGTTAAGTTTAAAAAAAAAAAAAAAGCCCCTCATGCTTCTTAAAGCTACATATGAGTGTGTCACGAACTCTTGGGTTGTTTTCAGTCTTTGTATGACATTTAAAAAAATAATATATTTTATGTCATTTCAACATGAAAATTTACACACTTCAGGTGCTCCATAGGTACATGTGGCTGCTGGCCCCCGTATCGCACAGAACAGATCCATACCTGCTGTCAGAAGGCCAAAGCTGCTGAAATCTCTGGGAGGTTTGATGTTTTCCCCACTCACACTCAGCCTCCAGCCTCCTACACCCCTTTTCAGATGTCGGTCTACTCTACTTCCTGCCTGAAAGGGCATACCAGGCAAGCCTGTGAAAGTGAAGATCCCGCTAACTAAGGGTGTGGAGAAAGCTGAGAGGTTGGGTACTTGGTTGGGTACTCTTGTTGGAGACCGGTATCCAGAGGGTCCATTTTGTCCCAGTTAAATGTGTCAGTGACTGATCTTGCTCCCAATTTTGCCGATGCTGTGTTCTTGTGGTCTGGCATTCCGCAGTATACTTGTGAGCTGCTGGCTTCAGAGAAGAGATGGAAAGCAGAATCTGGCAGGCCATTATTTTAAAAATTACTTTGCCATTGGTTTCTCACATCTCTTCCTCTGAGGTGTTACCTATTGAGATGAAAATAATTCCTTTGAAAGCCATTGAATAAATGCCACAGCGAAACATTGGCTTCTTTTCCCTGCCTGAAGTTTTCTTTGCCTCCCGCAGCCTGTTAAAATCAGTCTTTTCCCATAATTGTGTGTGGCTTAATCATTGACAGTCCTGAGTAACTTTGCAAGGCTGTGGCTGCCACAACATTAAAAAATTTCTCTGTGTAGCGTTGTGGACAGACCCTGCTGGGGCTAGCCCCTACTAGGGCCACCTTCCTTGGGAGCTCACCATTCTTGTAAACATATTCCTTCCCCTCCAGTCTCTGTGACTTTGGGGTGCAGAGTGCTGGCTCAGCCAGAGGGGTGGAGGTGAGGACAGTCCCTCCCTGCTCTCCAGCACTCATTGTGCAGTGGACTAATGCCTGGTGTGGGGGGAGCTACTACTCTGGGGCCACGTGTGTGCGGCCAGGCTGAGCCCCTTGGTTCATCACTTCATTCGATCCTGATGTCTTCTCTTTTTGGGGAGTCCTAGGGCAGCGGGAATAGCCTGTGTGATGGGCTTGAGGTGGAGAGTGGTCTGGGCTAGGCCACTCCCACAAAAACAGATGCAAGTCATCAAGGGCTTTGTGGTCATGGCCGGGTGATCCATTGGTGCGATCAGAACACAGCTCTGGTATGTGCAGTTAGAGCTTTGCAGGGGTCTTGGGCTTAATGGATCATGGAACTGTATCTGAGGGACAACCGAAGAAGGGGTGAAGCAGGCACACTTGGGGCATGACATGTGCCTGTCAGCAGGGTCTCTGCAGCCCGTTAAAGACAGAAGGAGGAGGAGGGCTGGGCGGTACAGAGGTTTGGGGTTAACATGGGAAGAGACTGAAGGTTTTTGAGCACATAAGACTGTCTTTTTTTGTTGTTTGAAATAGTTGAGGCTCTCAGGAAATATTTATTAAGTGAATGAGGCCTAGAGGTTGTTGAGAGAGCATCTGCAGTCTGGTCTCCTGTGTGCAGAGGTGCTTCTGAGCCAAGGCTGATGAAGGCTTTCAACGCAATATGTTGCCTTTGAGAAAGGAGAAATAGTCCTCGTCTGTCCTTGGAAAAGTTCTCAGGCATTCCCCTTCAGCCATGACCCCCTGCACTTGCCTCCCCTGCAAACACACGTGGTGGCTGCTCCATTTGCCAGCAGACACATATCGAACGCCTGCTTGCGTGCTGGCTAGATTCTGGGGATGCAGAGTTGACTCTGCCCTGCCTGCCTTCCAGGAGACCCCATCCCAAGGGAAAGGCATTTGGAGAGGACAGGGGCAGGGCCCTCCCACAGGCATGGCACAAAGCCGTGAGTGCTTGGGAAACAGCTGCCGGGGAGCTAGGCCTGAGCAGCTGGTTACTTAAGGCTTCTCAGAGCGATCCTGTGAGGACTTCTAAAGCTGGAGGTGGGAGATGTGAATTTGACATAGTGAAAAGAGGAAGCTTGAATCCAGCAGCCCCTGTGTTCTGTCCCTTTGTGAGTGTCAGCGAGAGATGGTGGCTGTGGCCACTGTGTGCTCCAGTGTCTGAGGGCTGAGGGGTGGGCCAACTCACCGGGTCACACAGCCTGTGAAAGGACATGTGGGTTTCCTAAAGGGTGTCCTGAGAGATGCTCCCAGATCCCTGTCAGGAAGACAGCACAGGTATTGAAGGGATGGAGGGTCAGAGCGCACATTGCCCAGGCTTGCTCCTGGCCCATCAGTGGCCTCTTACTGCGCCTGGACTGGGAATGGGGTGTGGTCATGTGATGAACCGATGTGGCTCCTTGGCTTCATCTTGGTCTCCTGGGCCCAGCTGCTGGCTCCATGCCAGGCTTTCCTTCAGTTCAGAGCCCCTGACTTCAGTGCCTTTTTACTTGTAATGACCTGTTTTGGGGTTGTACTTCAACCTCTTATCCACAAAAAGTACTGTGATTCAAGATGCTTTTTATGAACCTTTCAAAAGTCACGGCCAGTCATGTGAGCTTAAGCTCTTATGCTAAAAATAATCATGCAACTTTGATTTTTGATACCCTAAGTTTATCTATACTATCTTTGTACAGACTTATGGAGCATTAACAGAGGCCTGAGAAACCAAGGTTTCTGTCCCTCTAAGTCATCCTGCTGGCCCGTCTCAGTGAACAGCACCACCATTTGTGCTTACCTTCCTAAGTCACAAATCTGGGAGCCCAGAACTTTCCTCTTTCCTGTCCCCCACACCGAGTCACTTCTGGGAAGTTCCGATCTAGTTCTCCAATCTAGACCCTCAGTGATTCCTGTCCCTCCAGGGTAAGGAGGTGTGTCCTTGCTCCTGGAGCCTTCCCCTTCTGGAGTGCATTTTGTTTCCCTGTCTTTTGTCCCTTTAGCCAGTTCCCTTCCCCAGAGAGAGGCAACTCCTCTTTAGTAAAATGTAAACTGTTAGTGGACCCAAGTTCTAGATACCCAAGTTCTTAGTGGCTTCTGGGTGCCTGAGGTTTTCACCTGGTTTTAATTGCATAAGTCCTTCACTGATGGGGAAATCTTAGATGTTAAGTGGGTCAAATCTTGAGACAGTTCAAAGTTCATTTCTTGTAAATGTAAATAGAAATTGCCTTGATCTATGAACCGTTTCTGAAATGGACTCCATTATAACCACGACAGAAAAGCAAGGAAGAAAACAGTGAAACCATTTGTTTTCTTTTTTGAAAGTTTTTGTAACTTTATTTTTTATATAATTTCAAACTTACTGAAAACTTGAAAAAAACCAATAACAAGGAACTTTGGTATAAACAACCTTTACCAAGATTTGCCTACTGTTTATATTTTGCTTCATTTTTTGTCTCTGTGTGTGTATAGTATATATGCATTTTTTTCCCCTGAACATTAAATTGGAGATATCATGTCCTTTTACTCCTAAATATATCAGCTTATTTCCTAAGGACAGGGGTAATCTCTTACATAACCACAGTACAGTTATCAAAATCAGGAAATTTAACATTAATCCAATGCTGTTTTCAAATCTACTCAAACTTTGTCAATTCTCCCAATAATCTTTATAGCTATCCCCTCAGCCCCCAACATGGTCTAGGGTATAGTAGGGATCACACGTTGTATTTAATTGTCAGGTCTCTAGTCTCCTTTAATCTAGAACAATTCCTCAGCCTTTTTTTTTGTCTTTTATGACATTGACAGTTTTAAAGAGTATAGATCCATTATTTTATACACTGCCCCTCAGTTCAGGTGTGTTCACTTTTTCTCATGATTAGTTTCAGGTGACGCATTCTCGGGCACCAATGTCACCCATGTGACGTGCTGTTCTCAGTGCATCAGATCAGGTGTCCTGTGCTGTCTGTCCTAGCATTGGTGATGTTAGCTTTGATCACTTGGCTAAGGTGGTGGTGTCCCCCACGTTTCTCCAGTGCAAAGTCAACTATTTCTGCCTTTGTAATTAATAAGTAATTTGTAGGAGATACTTTCAAGGTATGTGAAAATCCTATTTCTCATCCAACTTTTCACCCACTAGTTTAAGCATCCAGTGATCATTTTTTAACTCCACTAGTCCTTCTGTACTTAGTAGGTGGCATTCTAAGAGCTCCCCTCCTTGTTTGTTTATATATTTATTTATTTGTATCTATATGGGCTCACGGATTTCTGTTTTATTCAGTGGGTTATAATCTATTCTTCTCATTGATTTTGATGATTAAATTGTTTCAGATTTAGTTAGTGAGAGCCCTTTCAAGCTGGCTACTATTTCTGTTAGACACATTCCCATATTTCTTTAAGCACTTTCTTTCTAGCACAGCAAGATGCTGCAGGCTCATCTTATACTTTCTGTTGAGCTCTGGAAACCATTTGATTTTAATGAATGCACCAACACAGTGCATTCCATAACATAGTTTATTTTGTACTACCAGTTGGAATATATTTATGTTATTTGGGACTTTTGTTTACATGTTCTCGGGAGAGAAGACCTTGTGACCATCTTATGGGTGACTTTCTTTTTATGATATTTGAAGACTATTTATGAATAGATAATACAGATTTACTTTGTGGATAATTTAAGCTAGAGGTTAAATGCTAAAGCAACTATTCCTCTTAAACACTGATTGTATAACTGAAATTTTAATTTGTATAACAACCTGTGGAATGTGGGGTGGTATCCCCTTTTTAAACATAGGAAAGTAGGGCTGGCCCATGGCTCACTGGGGAGAGTGTGGTGCTGGTAACACCAAGGTCACGGGTTTGGATTCCTATATAGGGATGGCCGGTTAGCCCACTTGGGAGAGCGTGGTGCTGACAACACCAAGTCAAGAGTTAAGATCCCCTTATCGGTCGTTTTTAAAAAAAAAAAAAAAATCATAGGAAAGTGAGACTCAGAGCGGTTAATATACTGTCAGAGTCGCACAGCTAGTGAATGGATAAGCCAGGGTTTTAATTCAGTTTAGTTTGACGTCAAAACTTACTTTTTCTGTTATATTTTGTTGTAATATAACACATTTCCTTACTCTAAATTGTAGAATTTGTACATGTAACAATGAATAACAAAGTTTATTTCTGGTTTAAGGTCATTTTCCTGCTGTGTAATTCTGTGTCTGTATGAAAATCAGGTCTGAAGAATTAAAGTATGTGGTTCATCATATTGTCCCTCTCAAAGGAAAGTTTACTTGTTTTTATTAGAGTGACTTGGCTATCCTAGTGTTTCTTTAAATATCCAGAGATTCTCTAACCCTTTTATTTTCTTCCTTGTAGGAATTTGCTTGCTAGAAAACAAAATGCAAGACTTGACAAACAAAATGACTTGGGATGGAAGTTATTTGGAAAAGTACCACCACCCCGAGAGAATGCTCAGAGAGATTCAAAGAAAATACAAAAGGTATACAAGATATGAAAACACAGAAATATGCTGTTGTCTGTAAACAGCATATATTTATGAACCTTGTAAAAATGACCATTATTGAGTCTTTGAAATCAGAAAATGTTTCATATTATTTGCATGCCAAATTAAGTCTGTGTTCAGAATGTGGATGAATCGAATCTTTTTTATTTCTTATAGTTTTTAACATGCACATAGGAAAGTTCAATTGACAGAGCTGGGATTTAGATATTTATAACTTGATTTGATTTAATCAGTCTTCTCAATAATAGTTGCAAATGTGTTTATCATCAAATTTTTATTAATTGTGTTTGACATTAAAGAATTCTCTCATGGGTTTCTTTGGAGCTGAAATCCTTGCGGTGCTGCTCTGGGACACTGGGGCTGCCATTCACCCGGGCTGTGGTAGGGCCCCTCCCCTTTGCTCACTCTGAAGTTGCCCACTTTTAGCGGGGAAAGGGTTCAGGGTCAGGCCAGGCCTGCAGTATCATTGCCAACAGCTGCCTTGCTCCTTGCTGTGGAAGTGATGTCAGCAGCTGGAGGCATTTGCTCCTCTCTTCAAGGAGGGGGTGCATGCAGGGACACAGCAAGCCTGTGGCCTAGGCAGCCCTAACTGTTCCACTGCAACTTCCCCAGGGTCCTTAGTTGCTGCTGTCGTGGCATCCTAATGGTCTGCTGTTTGCCCAGTGCTGTGATGTGACATTGCCCCCTAGGAACCTTGCCCCTCCAACCTTAGTTTCATATTCATTAGCAATTATTTAATGAACACTTTTGGGGACCTACTAAGTGCTAGGCCTCATGCTTGGCACTGAGGTTGGAGAAAAGACACAGTTTATATGCTCAAGAGCACAGCTCTGGAAATGATGCCAGCACCTGTAACTCAAAGAGCACCACAGGTATGTGAGGAGGGAGGCATGACCTTCTCATCAAGGTGGCACAGACAGTTTAGTTTAAAGGTGTGACAAAATTGTTATGGGACGATGTACTGAGTGATTACTGTGGCTAGGTTTAAATGGTTCAGCACTGGGTTTTTCGTTCATTTAAAACTCTCAACAACTTTATGAGGAAGATACTATTATTATCTTCAGTTTATCAAAGAAGCACTGAGACATAGAGGCTGAGTGACTTCTCATGCAGCTAGTAAGTAGCAGGGCTGGGATGTGACCCCAGCACTTGGTGCTAGGGCCCTCTGTGCAGGCAGGGCCGAGCAGGTAGTGGGGACAGCACGAGCTAAGGGACAGACTGTAGCCTGAGTCGAGGAGGCCGAGTCTAGGGAGCAGCTGTCTGTGGTCCTGTGTCATGTGCCTGGTAGGCTGTCTCTAGCCTGAGGGTCAGGAGTGGTGAGATCACCCTGGCAAGAGTATGGCTCTCGGACTAGCCAGGTGAGAGGAAGTGGGGTCCGCCCAGTGCTGCAGTCAATGTGGGGTTGCAGAGGATGCCCTCTGAGTACTAAACAAATGGGACGAACAGACTTGCTGGCTGCCTTTTAGAATAGGGTGCAGTGCGTGCAGGGCCAGGTGGTGAGTACAGCCCTGGGCTCCAGGCCTGGGCCACAGAGTGGTTTCCACAGACTGCATTTTTCATGTTTCGGCAAATTGAATTTGTCCTTAATGTTGTCTACTGTTCCCGATAGTAGTTGTCTGGACCCGGGAGACTCACTAAGTCAGTCAGTGTTAGGATTTGTTTTTGTCGATTGTTACATTTTGAATTTTAATTACTTATTGTGTAGGCTTATTAAAATAGCAGACAAATAAAATATGATAAGTTCATATGCAAAGCTCAGGTATAAATTTCTTAGGAAACCAAGTAGCCATGCTGTTACAAGGGAAATCTGCACTTTAAAAAAAGTAACAATTGCACTAAATAGATTTTTCCGTGGCTCTTAATATCACTTTCATCGTGTTTGAGTTTTTTTATCTTTTTAGTACCCTGCCTTTTTTTTTTTTAAGGTGAACATGGATTATCTTATTGACTTTAAAGGTTTTTTTTTTTGAACTGAAATGACTAAGCCAAATAATTATGTGCTAACACAATACTGCAAAGAGGGCCATCTGGCTTCAGTCATCAGTAATAAAGAATGTAATTGTACCTGCATGAGTCATACAATTCTGCCGTGACCTGTTTGCCAGTGCTTTGTGTCTCTGGCCCTCTTATCTGTCATTCCTGCCCAGGCTGGCCAAGCCTGAGAGGGATTCAGGGTCTGGGACATACTACTGTGGGGAGGCCTCTGGGCACCAGGCTTGAGCTGGCTGCTGTCGCAAGTGTCAGCTCACACAGGTCCCTCTTTCCCACTTTAGAGAGGCAGGTGCTGGGACCTTGAGTGTCCAGACTTGTGATCCAAGATAATGACAGTAACTCCAGTTGGAGCTAAAGCATAAGTAAGATGTTAAGAAACTCTAATTCCTTTTCTTTGTCTCTTTGGAATGTTTTTATTGCTTGAGGGAAGCAGCATCACATGGTGATTTATGAACATGGACTTTGGAGTCAAACTGCCTGGGATTATATCTCAGTTCTGCCACAATTTGGCTGTGTGACTTTGGGCAAGTTACTTAACCTTTCTCAGCCTCACATTTTCCTCATCTTTAGAATTTGGAGAACAATACCTACCTCCAGGGTGATGAGGATTAAGTGAGTGAATGAATACACACGATGGGCTGTAAAAGTGTTTGCTGTTATCATTGTTTCTTTCCTATGACAAGTCAACCTCGAACAACAGGAAATGGAACGTGATAGGAGGGAATGAGCAGGAAATGGAACGTGATAGGAGGGAATGAGCCCGTTGATAAATCTCTTCATTTGCATGTTCAACAAACACTGTGCCATGTTGGGGCCAGGTCTTGTGCTGGGTACTGGGAGCACAAAAGCAGTTGGGTTGACTTGCCTTAAGGAGACTTTGGTTGAGCTGAGGGGACAGGTGTGCACACCAGCCAAGAGCTTTGGACTTGCAGGCTTGGATTTGATTTCTGGCTTCACCTCTTCTTGTCTGTATGACCTGGGGCTAATTATTTCTTCTTAGTTTCCTCATCTGCTAAATGGGCTGATCAGTGGGTTATTATAAATTAATTCACAGGGTCTAGCACAGTTTGTGGCTCAGACTTAGTACTCAAGGAGTGGCTATCGTGGCTTCTAGTTAATAAATAGGCCCAATTTATGGCACAGGTGCTATATATATGTGGTTTGCTCGGGGGACTGTAGGACACATCTGACCTTATTCTAACTGGGCCACATTCTCTTTGCTTAGGCTTTACATGCTACCCTATTTTGGGAAATGTTGAAATGTTACTTTCAGTCATCTTTTCAAATTACATAAAAATTTTGAAAATTGTCACATTTTTTATCATCTTAAATTATGATTCCAGAGAGATTTTCTTAATGGGGGAAAACAAGGATAAGACGAACCTCAGTAAAACAGTGGTTCTCAAGTACGGCCCCTGGACTAGTCACTTCCTCATGACCTGGGCATTTATTGGGAATACAAGCTCTTACGCCTCAACCCAGACACTCTGAAACAAACATTGAGGCTGGAGCCCAACAGTCCTGTTTTAACAAATACTACAGGTAATTCCAATGCATGCTAAAATTTAAGAACCACTGCTGTGCAAGAAGGGAATGTTGGGTATTGGGAGGAAAGTAACCATCTTTGCTACAGCAGGTTAAGTAGAGGGCCCAAAGAACACTACCGTACAACTTTTGGTAATTGCTAGTGAACTGGAGAACTTGGGAATAAAGATGGGGAGACGGTATTTGAAGAGAGCTGCCTTCAGGTCTCCTGTTGCTGGGTTATGTGGACGGGGCTCTGGCCAGACAGCATGGATGGTGATGCTGTCTCAGAAGTGCAGTCCTTTACCATGTGAGTTAAGGGGAACCTTCTTTCTTGGATTCCATGGTCCTTTCATTTGTTCCACAAATTTGAGCCACTGAATCCCATCCTGTAATCCCATCCTGAGATTACAACGAAGTGTAAGACTTATTTGACCCTTGCCTTCATTGGAATTTACCATGGATCAAGGAAAGACAGATTTAAATAAATAACTCTGCAAATAATTAATTGCAGTTGTGATAAATGTTGTGAAGGAGAAGTGCAGAGTGCAATTATCATGAGAAGTTTTGTACCATTAACCTTTGTACCATTTCTCTGAGATCAGGTTTTCAAGTGCTAGTTGCCAAATGCAAAGGTCACTTCTCAACCTTGTCTTCCTTGACCCATCAGCAGCATTGCCTCAGCTGACCTCTGCCCTGCTCCTTGAGAGACTTTCTTACCTCAGCCTCAGAGTCACCCAGTCTTCCTGCTTTTTAGTTCCTTTTGATGGGTCCCTCACCTTCCCAACCCTCTATATGTTGGAGTGCTTCCCTATCCACAGTCACCCTCCAGGGCATCTCAGCTGGACTGGAGGCTTCAGCAGTCAGGCCTACAGCTACAGCCCCGACTACTCCGTGAACTCCAGCTTAGGCATCTAGATGCCTAAGAGACCTTTAAAAGACCATTTACAAAGTAAAAATGAAGCTTTGTAATTTGAAGAGATGTCAGAGGCTCAGGGCTGAAAACATTGGGGGATGCTTTAGAACAGAGTTTGGGAATCTTTTAGACATAACTCTATGTACGTAGGCTTGATGAATTGACATTATTGTCAGGAAATGAGGTTGAGCAAGACAGTTTACGTCCTGGTTGGGCTCTGAGGCAGCTGCTGATTGTGGCAATGATGGCTGCAGGAAAGGACAGGCTTGTAGATATCAGTGTCCTGGATAAAACATTATCCTGGCCTATTGAGCCTGGGTTAGTATAACTGGGAATGTCTTGGGTGGCCTTCTAGAATTTCAGGTCAGCTCTTACATCTTAGAGAATTCCAGAAGAAGACAAATCCAGGACAGCATAAAGTGATACTCGTTCTGCTCATCTCTGGGTTCTGAGAAGTCTGGGGTACTCAGAAAGTCACAGAACATCACAAATTGCAGAAAAGATAGGTCTGGCTGATCAGTGGAAGTAATTGGCTGCAGGCCTACAAGTAAATTTTAAACAAGAAAACTATCTTCACGTCCATCATCCCGTATGCCTTTGGAAAATGGGTGTGAATGAGTTTACAAAACCAAATAAAGTGGGTCCCAGTTCTGGGTAAGATGGCGTAAGCACACTCCAGCCTGCTTCTCGCAGTGAATGCACTCTGACACCTGAGCAGAGTGCACGGAGCAGCTATTTGTGGGTTCTGAACAGTAAATAGTAGCAGGTGGACTGGCGAAGAGGACCAGAATTTGAAGTACCAGTGAATTGATACTGAGTTATGATTTTTTTTCCCCCTCTGATGTTCAAAATATTCCTTAGCCTGAACCCAGGGCAGCCCCAAACCCAGAAGTGGATTTTAACATGGACAGAGAGAGCACTAAGAGAAGCTCTGTAGTTCTGGTTTGAGGAGTAGTTTCTTAACACTCAGAGAAAATGCAGAAACTCTGTTTTTCATTTTTTTCTTTTCTCTGTTTTCTTGCACTCCAGCTCTCAGGCATTCTCATGACAGCAGCAGTAGGGGCTGGCAGGAGCCTAAAACTCTCAGGAGGCTCAGGAGGGGGAACTGATTAAGAAGAGCTTCGTTTCCAGGAAGGTGGGGTGAACCCCTGATGCTTTCTTCTCTCTCTCTCTCTTCCCACCCTTTGGCCCTGATGTGGGCACAGTTGTGGGAAAGTGTGTCTAGAGAACCAGGAAAGAGGAGAGTCAGGGAATCAGAAAGTACTAGGGGGGCTGCAGAAAAGAGGAGCTCAGGAAAGTGATCTTTTAAGGTTGTTTATGAACTCCTGGACTTTCTGCCAAGTTGTGCATGCATGGATCTGACCCTAAATAGCATACATAGACTTTAGAACTGAATTTCAGGATAGACGCCTTATGCAAATTCTCGACTGGCCACTGGGTGGTGGTGCACATGTGGGATAAATTGAAAAAGTACTGCAAAAGCTTTGAAAACTCAGCTGACTTTGGAACCACAACTCACAGAAGGCTGGTTGGAACTTGTGTCTGGAATCCAACTGGGTCAATTGCTTTACTAAGACAAAAAATGTCAACATTCTCCAAAGGTTTTAAACAAGACCTAGAGCCCTTAACACAATATTCAAAATGTCTAGAATTCAGTTCAGAATTACTTGGTGCAGTGGATCTAATTGTGTCCCCCGCAAAATTTAATGTGTTGGAGGCTTTGTCCCCACTGTGAAGGTGGGAAATCCTGTTATGGTAATTGAAAGGTGGGGCCTTGAAGTGGTGATTAAATTGATGGTTTAATGATGGTCATGGGTGTGGTTCTGAGGGCTTTAAAAGGAGAGCATGTGAGAGACTCTCTCTGTCTGCTCCACCGTTCTGCCATGTGAGACCCCTGTGTTACTGTCACCACCAGGGCCTTCACCAGATGTGTTTTCTAGACTTTGGACTTCCCTGCCTCTGAAACTGTAAGCAATAAATTTTGTTTTCTTATAAATTACCCAGTCCCAGCTATTTTGTTATAAGCAACAGAAACAGACTAACATACTTTAGTTATGAAGAACAAGGATTGTCTTTTGACAGTCAACAGACACCAATACCAAGATAACACAGATATTGAAATTGTCCGACGAAGACTCTAAAGCAGCCATTATAAAAATGCTCTGGCAAGTAAAGATGAACACTCTTGAGATGGGAAGATAAAAAGGATCAGTAAAGGAATAGAAAATATAAGAACTAAATGGAAATTTTATAACTGATAAATATAGTAACTGAAATAAAAAACTAATCATACAGGCTCAATATCAGAATGGAGATGATAGAGAAAAGAGTGAATGAATTTTAAGACAGAACATAGAAATTACCCTTTCTGAAGAATATAGAGAAAAAAGTGTGAAAAAGAAATGGGCAGAGCCTTAGGAATAGGTGGGGCAATACTAAAAAATCTAACATTTGTGTCATTAGAGTCTCAGAAGGAGAGGAGAAAGAATGTAAGGCAGAAAAATTATTGGAATAAATAATAGCTGAATATGTCCCAAATTTGGCAAAAGACATAAACCTATAGCTTCAGGAAACTCAATGACCCCAAACAAGATAAACTCTGAAAAGTCCATGTCCAGACACATCATAACCAAATTAGTGAAAATAAAGACAAGGTAAAAAACAGCGAGCCAGTGAAGAACAGTGCATTACTTAGTGGGGAATAACAATTTGGATGACTGTGAAATTCTCATCAGAAACTAGAAGGAAGTGAAATGATATTTTTAGAGAGCTGAAAGGAAAGAACTGTCAAACTAGAATTCTTTATCCAAAAATACCCTTCAGAAATGAAGGTGAAATAAAGATATCCTCAAATGAAGGGAAACTAAGAATTTGTTGCCAGCAGAACTGCCATAAAAGAATTGTTAAAGAAAGTTGTTCAGGCAGAAGGGTTATTACACTAGAAGGAAACTGGAAATATCAGGAAGGAAGAGGAACAGAAATGGTAAATATCTGGATAAATATAGCGGACTATTCTCTTAAAGACTTCTTTAGAAATACATTTGGATGGGCCGGCCCCATGGTGCACTCGGGAGAATGCAGTGCTTGGGAGTGCAGCGCTCCCCGCCGCGGGTTCGGGTCCCATATAGGAATGGCTGGCTGAGCGCTGTGCGGGCGACACCACACCAAGGGTTGCGATCCCCTTACCGGTCACCAAAAAAAAAAAAAAAAAAAAAAAGACAAAATAGAAATACATTTGGATCAAAGCAAAAATAATATTTTACGGGGTTTTCAGTGTATGTAGATGTAAGTAATATATAAGACAATGAAAATATGAAGGGGGAGGGGACATGGTGGTAATGTTTCTACTTTCCATGTGAAATGGTAAAATATTGATTCTAATTAGATTGTGAAAAATTAAATATGTATATTGTAATCCCTAGACCAACCACTAAACTGTACAAAGAGATAGTAAAAAACACAATAGATAAATTAAGTGGAATTCTAAAAAATGTTTAAAAAACTCAAATCAAGGCAAGAAAGAAGAAATGGAGGAAAGAAAACAAATGAGATTGTAGACCTGAATTTAAACATAATAATAATTACATTAAATGTAAATGTTTTGAGCACACCAATTGTTTGTGTCAATATATAGTTCTGCCAGAGTGCCAGAATGGGTTTTAAAAAAAAAATGACCCAAATATGTTGTCTACAAGAAACTCACTTCAAATATAATATATAATATCCCAGGAAATAAATAGAAAGAAAAAAATGTAGGTTAAAATTAAAAAACAGAAAAAGATATACCATGAAAACACTAATCAAAATTAAGATGGATCTATTAATATTATAAAAAGTCGACTTCAGAGCAAATAAAATTACCAGAGATAAAGTGGAACATTATGTAATGAAGAGATAGCCATTCTAAATGTATATGTACCAAATAACAGAGCTGCAAAATACATGAAACAAAATTTGCCAGATCTGAAACAAGCAGACAAGTCCACATTTATAATTGTCTCCTTTCTAGACAGTCATTGATAGAAATGTAGACAGAATCAGCAAGGACATAAAAGAACTGAACATCATCGTCAACCAACTGGATCTAATTGACATTTAGAGAACACCCCACCCTCCAACAGAAGCACAATACACATCTTTTCAAGTACACACACCGCAGTCACCAAGATAGACTACATTCTGGGATATAAAAGAAACGTTAAAATTTTGAAAGGATTAAAAATACAATGTTCTCTGATCACAGTGGTATTAGACTAGAAAGTAGTGACAAGTAGATAATAGGAACATCTCCAAAAACTTGGAAATTTAACAAGAAGCACACTTTTAAATTAATCATGGGTCCGTGAAGTCACAAGGAAAATTAGAAAATATTGTGAAGTGAATGAAGATACAACATATCCAAATTTATAGGATACAGTAGTTGGAGGGAAATTTATAGCATTAAAATGCTCATAGCAGAAAAGAAGAAAGGTCTCAAATCAATAATCTGTTTCTATCTTAAAGATAAAAACAGAAATCAATGAAATTAAAAACAGAAAACTAATAGTCACTGAAACCCAAAGCTGGTTCTTTTAAATGATCAACAAAATTGATCAAACTCTCTAGCAAAACTGACAAAGAAAGAGGAGTAAATGAAAGGAATGAAAAAGGAGGTACCACTGTAGAACTTGCAGAAGAAAAAGGATAATAAGAGAATGTTATAAACAACTCTTCATACATGAATTTGGTAACTTAGATGAAATGGTTCATTTCCTTGAAAATTAGAAATGACCAAAACTCATTCAAGATGAAATAGTTAACCAAAATTGTCCTGTAATTATTGACTAAATGGAAATTATAGTTGAAGACCTTCTAAAAATATCTCCAGGCCCAGATGGCTTCACTGATGAATTCTACTGAATATTTAAAGAAAAATAATGCCAATTTTAGAAGAGGAAGGAATACTTCCTCAGTCATTTTATGAGGCCAAAACCAGACAAATATAGTACCAAAAAAACCCCAGAAAACTATAGACCAGTATCCCTTATGAAGACAGACACAAAATCCTCAGTACAATATTAGCAAACTGAATTCGACAATATGTTAAAAAAAGTAATACACTTGACTAAAGATTATTCTGGGAATGCAAGTCTGGTTCAGTGTTTGAAAATCAATCAGTGTAATTCACCGTATTGCCAATCTAAAGAAGAAAACACATGATCCGTATTAGTTGATGCAGAAAAAGCATTTGACACAAAATTCAGCATCTGACAAAATTCAGTTTCTGATAAAAAAAAAAAAAAAAAAACTCTTAGCAAAGTAGAAATAGAAGACAACTTCCTCAACCTGATAAAGGGCATCTACAAAAACAGCTACAGCTAACATCGTACTTAATGGAGAAGGACTGAATGTCTTCCCTCTAACACTGAAAACAAGGCAAGGATGTCTGTTCTCAACATTCCTTTCACCATCGTACTGGAAATCCTAGCTAGTGCATTGCTGGTGGGAATGCAAAATGGCGTTCACTTTGGAAAAACAGTTTGGAAGTTTCTTATAGAGTGAAACATATGCTTAATATTAGCCCAGCAATCCCACTCTTAGGTACTTACCATAGAGAAATGCAAACTTATGTTTACACAAAAATCTGTACGTGAATTTTCATAGCAGCTCTATTCATAATTGCCAAGAAATGAAAAAAACCCAAATACCCTTCAATGAATGAATAAACTGTACTACATCCATACAATGGAATAGTACTCAGTTGTAAACACACCTAACAACTTGGGTGAATCTCAGGGATATTATATTAGATTACGTGCTGTGATTTCATTTGTATTAAGTACTGGAAAAGACAAAGTTACAGTGTTGGAAAACAGATCCATAGTGCCGGTGGTGGGGTAGCATATGACTGCCAAGGGATAGCACAAAGGTTTTGAGGGTGATGTAATTGTTCTGTCTTGATTATCATGGTGGTGGCTACAAGACACCAAAAAGCTAACTGTTTATTTAAAAAAATATATGAATAAATGGATGAATCAATTAGAATACTTTAAAAAATTTTTTTATTTTATTTCTTTTTAGCAGCTGGCTGGTAAGGGGATCTGAACTCTTGACCTTGAAGTTATAACACTGTGCTCTAACCATCTGAGCTAATTGGCCAGCCCTGTTAGAGTACTTTTGACCTAGCATTTCTACTTCTAGGAATTTTTCCTGCAGATGAATTAGTATATGGTGAAATGATGGTTGTATAATGATATTTGTATAAGGTTGTATAAATAATGGAAATAAATTTCCCCATTAGTTTGAGAGGGTAGTGTTTAGAGCACACTTTCTTTGGTACAAATGCTGTAAATCTTGTGTTCAGTCTTACTGGTGAGGGTCCCAGGAAGAAGTAGGAATTAGGGAACAGTAAACGCACATATTTGTTCTTTCATAGCTCTTCACTGAGATTTCTCACAGCGCTGGGGTGACAGGGATCTCAGGCTTCTGAGGCGAAGGGTGAGTAATGGTGTAGGGAGGACTATTGCTTTGGGATCAGAGTATGCACCTTGGTTCTGTCATTTGCAGCCAGTCATGTGGACTTAGGCCAGTTCCTTTGCCTCTCTGAACCTCAGTCTCCTCCTCTGCAAAGGTAATGCCCACCTTGCTTGTGCTTGTGAGGGTCAAGTACAATAAAGTGTGGGGTGCTCCTGGAGCAGCAGTTGGCATCCAGTGGGAGCTCAGTCATGGTCAGTGGCTTCTCTTAGTCTGGTCTCCTTTCATGGATGTACCTTCACTCTCTCTTCACTCTCTTGTGCATAGATAAAACCAACACCCCCCCCCCCCCCCCCGCCAAAACCAGCTTTGCTGCAGTAATGTTCATGGGGTTTGGAAATTGCAGTTGGCCAAATCAGTTTTGATTCCTTCTGAAATAGCTTAGAAAATTGTTTTTTCAAATTATAAAAATAACTTATGAAAAAATACTTGTAAAATATCCAAATGATGTAAGTAAGCAGAGTAAAACAGGAAAATCCTCTTTACCGTGAGACTCTACAGCCTCGTTCCTGGATGGAGTCTCTGATGGTTTAGTGTCCACCATCCCAGGCATTTCTTTGATGTTGTCAGCACCACGCTCACCCAGTGAGCTAACCGGCCATCCCTATATGGGATCCGAACCCGTGGCCCTGGTACTATCAGCACCGCACTCTCCCGAGTGAGCCATGGGCCGGCCCCCAGGCATTTCTTTGAGATAAATTACATATGTACAAATTTCATCCACACAAATTCATTTACATGTTGTAATTGTAGATCATATGAGTTCTGCAGCTTCTCTCCAGTATATACATGGTTGGTACTCGGGAACTTGCTGAACATAACTTGAAGAGGCAGTAGCCTATGACTGTAAGGAAGGGGACTGTCTCGTGTTCTAAATCCAGTTTCTGGCTGACCTGGGACTCGGCAATAACATCTGCAGCCTGATGGCCTATTGTGTAAGCTGAGCCAGATGGTGCAGTTTTATAGAAGTAGCTGAATTGGTGCCACTTCCTAGGAAGACCAGGAAAGGTGGCCCTTGGGAGCTTTCAAACACTTTTGCCCTCCTCTGGGCAATTTAATGTGTTGATGTGAAAACAATGACAGCCAAAGAAAACCTTCCTTTCATATTGATCTAATTCCCAATGGAAGACTGTGAGATTTTAAAGTATTTTGTAGCCTCTTAAACACAGGCAGCAGGGGAGACACTTCCTTGGGCCTTTTCCAGTGGTCGATTGGCCCAGCCTGGTACACCTTGAGGACACAGGTTCAGCTGGCTTGTCTTATACTGCCAGTGCACAGTGCAGGGCTTGGCACACAGTAGGCCCTTCAGAGGAAACGTGGCAGCAAGCGACCACAAAGGACTCTCAGAAACCAAAGATTTGAGGGGAGTAAGGCTATTTCTAAACCTTATCTTCTTTAAGTTACTTGTCTCAGTTGAACTCAGTATGTTACTGGATCTTTGAGAGATAAAAAAAAGTCTTGTTGGTGTGGGAGCAGTTTAGATGGAGTCTCTTTGGCACTAGAAGCTGCGTGGTATTCGTGAATTAAAGGCAAGTTTTGCATTTGTTCCTTGGCCTTATGCCTATATTTGATAGTTAATGTGGCATTAGGGGCATGAAGGCAACACTGTTTGGGGAAATTGAAATCTTAGTTCAGAGGCAGTGCATCAGGGGTAGCTGACAGTAAGAGGCTCTGGAGTCAGACTACCTGGGTTCAGATCCCACCCTGCCACTTACCAGCCATTTACCAGTTTCTTGACCGGGCTAGTTACTCAGAGCCTCAGTTCCTGTATCTGGAGAAAAAAGAGGGTAGGGTAGGGGGGAAGATATGTGGATAGTACCTGTATTAGTTTCTTGTGGCTACTGTGACAAATTACCACAAACTTGGTGGCTTTAAATAACAGAAATTTATTCTCTTATAGTTTTGGAGGTTAGAAATGTGTCTTCCAGGTTAAAATGAAGGTGTTGGCAGGCCTGAATCTTTTTAGAGGCTTCAGGAGAGAATCTCTTCTTTCTCTTTCAGCTTCTAGAGGTTTCTGGCATTCCTTGGCTTGTGACTGCATCCCCTCCCATCTGTTTTCATCAACACACTGCTTTCCCCCTTCTGTGGTCAGATCTCCCTCTGACTCCATCTCATGAGGACACTTGTGCTTATTTTGAGCCACCCACATGATCTCCCCACCTGGAGGTCTATAACCTTAATCACATCCGCAAAGTTCCTTTGCCATATGAAGTAACATTCACAGCTTCTGGGGATTAGGATGTGGACATACTTGGGGGGTGGGGGAGGCATTATTCTGCCTACCACAGAAGCTACCTCATGGGGCTGTTAGGACTGAATGAGATAATGCACGTTAGACGCTTAGCTCAGTGAGTGGCACGTGGCAAGCACTTGGCAGGTGGTAGCGGCTGTAGAATTCCAGACATTCAAAACAGAATTTAAGTTGTTGGCATTCCTCATTGTTTTGGTTGGACCTCTCATTCCTTATAAGTAATTGGGGAGTTCAAGTAAGTGGGTGTCCTTTTGCCTATAGGACTCTACTGCCCAGGACTCAACTCCAAGGTGCAGTGAGTCTCTGAGTTAAAGGAATGTTTGGTTAAAGAGGGAAAAAGAATTTTATTTAGTATTTAAATCACATTTGAGTGCCTTCTGAGAGCTGGATGTTTTTGCTAATAAAGAATGAATATAAATCAGCCTCCAGACTTTGCCCACAGCCTAGTGGTTGAGGTAGAACCTGGTAGATGTTGTAGCAGAGGGGGACCCTTGGAGAGGTCCACTCTCTTTCTGGAGCTGAAGCTGCTCGCTGGAGGTCTCCTGTGAGTGGAGACATTGAAGGACAAATAAGTGGTTTTGGTTTTTTGTGGGGGAGGGTGGTGTAGGGGAGAGAAAGTAAACTCAGCAGAGGGAACAGAACCTTAGTAACCAGAGACAAACGAGGAGGGGAGGGAGGCCTGGCATTGGGAAATATGACCCCCAGGGACAAACTGGTGACAAACTCAGCAGACTCTACTAAGAAGTAAGCTGATTTGCTACTGTGGTTTATTTGGTTTTGGGTTTAATTTCTTTGTTTTACTTTTTAAATAAAAATTTTTGGCTATAAAAGTTAATAGTTATAGGAAATTTGGAAATCTGATAGAAGAATGTAATTGAATTAAGCATCACCTACATCCTGTCACCCAGACATAACCACTGCTGACATTCTCATTGTGTTCTTTCATTCTTTTTCGTACATCTTATGAAATCATGTCACTTCTCTACTCAAAATCTTCTTAAGGTTTCTTATCACATTTGGGCTAAATGCACATTCATTGCCATGACCTTACAAGGACCACCTGGTCTGACTCCTGCCCAACTTGCCCCCACTTTATTCTGGTCTCACTAGCTTTTTCTCTATCTTTTGGGCATATCTTTTTTATCTTTTTGAGCATAAAAGATACCTTTTTTACCTTTTTGAGCAAGTGAACCCAGTGTGCTAGTTGGGATACAAGAAACCTAGGAATAAGCCTTGGTTAACTCAGAAAGCTTCAGGGGGGAGAAATTTTGTTTTAAATTGAAACAGTTGATTGTACATATCTGTGGGGTACAGAGTTGAATATCAATACCTGTGTGCAATAAGTGATGCTCAAATTAGGATAATTAGTGCAGTCAACATTATACAATGTAATCGTTTTTTGTGTCCCTTTGCTAATTCCTCCTTTACCCTTTTCTCCCCCTTTCCCCCCCTTTCCCACCTCTGGTAACCTCAGTTCTGTTCTCTCCTTTTGAAAGTTCCACTTATTGTTGTGATTGTTGTATCTATATCTTTTCTTCTTTTCCTTTTCTTTTTTTTTAAGCTCCCACTTATGAGTGAGGACATGTGGTATTTCTCTTTCTGTGCCTAGCTTATTTCACTTAACATAATTTTCTCTAAGCTCATCCATGTTGCTGTGAATGACAGGATTTCATTCTTCTTTTTATGGCAGAGTAGTATTCCATTGTGTAAATACACCACATTTTCCTTATCGAGTTGTCTGACAATGGACATTTAGGTTGGTTCCAACTCTTGGCTATTGTAAATAGAGCTGCCATAAACATGGGAGTGCAGGTATCCCTTCGATACGCTGAATTTCATTCCTTTGGGTAAATGCCCAGAAGTGGGATTAATAGATCATATGGCAGTTCTATCTGTAGTTGTTTGAGGAACCTCCATGTTGTTTTCCACCATGGCTGCCCCAATTTACAGTCCCACCAACAGTGTAGGAGGGATCCCCTTTCTTCGCATCCTCACCAGCATTTGTTATTCTGTCTTTTTGATAATGGCCAGTCTAACTGGGGTGAAATGATATCTCATTGTGGTTTTGATTTGCATTTCCCTGATGATTAGTGATGTTGAGCATTTTTTCATGTGTCTGCTGGCCATTTGTATGTATATTTTCCTTTGAGAAGTGCCTATTCAGCTCCTTTGCTGCCTTTTTTTTTTTTTTTTTTTTTAAAGATGACTGGTAAGGGGATCTTAACCCTTGACTTGGTGTTGTCAGCACCACTCTCTCCCAAGTGAGCGAACCGGCCATCCCTATGTATGGATCTGAACCACTGGCCTTCGTGCTATCAGCACTGCACTCTCCCAAGTGAGCCACGGGCCAGCCCTCCTTTGCCCATTTTTTAATAGGGTTATTTGTTTCTTTACTGTTGTTTGAGTTCCTTGTATATTCTGGGGGAAAATTCTTTACATGAGGATTAAGACAGATGTAAAAACTAATGTCAGATGGAGATGGAGAAAAGTCTATTAATTCTGATTGTTGTTTTAAGTTTCAAAATTTAGTAAAAGTCAAACTTATCATTACATGGTACAATGAATAATTAAAACTTTGTAAATGGTGCTCAGTTCTAAACTGAGATAGAAATTATTAAAGTAACTTACAGGTTAGAACCTGCCAGAAGAGAGAAGCAGTGTGTTTTGGTAAGCATCTTTCTCCCATGTTTAACTTAATGAGTCTGTGGACTCCCTGTGTTAGCCCCATTTGGCTCACTTCTAAAGTGTGTGTAGCACTAGGTGTTGGGCTGGGGGCCCAGGTGTTGCTAAGAGGCGTGGAGAGCCTGAGAACCTGCTTCTCTTTAAGAGCTGAGCTTCACAGTGTTTAGTTTCAGTGTTTAGTTTTCTTCCAGCTGCAGGCATAGTTTCCGGAAAATCACCATTAACCCCTCAGGCTGGGTCAGCTGCCTCCTGGGGCTCCCCCGAACCTCAGTGGTTTCTCTGTCATAGCACCAACCACCAGGATAGTGTGGGCAACTCGAAGGCAGGAACCTTGTTCATCTTTATTCCTAGGGCCAAGCACAGTAAGCGCTTGCTGGATGAAAGGAAGGTGGACAAATGACTTCATGTAATGAATGATACACTGATTCCACAGGTACTCAAGTGCCTCCTCTGTGCCCTGCTCAGAGGCTTTCCAGTCTAGCGAGGGAGGGAAATACTAATCACATACTTGTGCAATTGCAAGTTGTGATTAAGTGCTGCGAGAAAACAGGTGATAGGAGAATGACAGGGGCCTTGCTGTAGTTTAGTTGGACAACGGAGTGTTTCTGCGAGAATGGGTGTTTAAGATGAGATCTGAAGGGTCTGTCACCCAGCCTTCTTACTAGTTCTTCCTCTTGTGAAGAAAACTTTCAAACATATGGAAGGGTTCAAAGAATAATTTAACAAACATGCATATATGCTCTACTTAGGTTGAACAATTGTTGACATTTTTCCCTATTCACTTTATTGTGCATCTATTTTCTAAAAATGGAACCATTTGAAAGTAAGTTGAAGATATCATGACATCTGACTCCTAAATACTTCAGCATACAGCTCTCAAGAGTAAAGACATTCTCCTACATAACTACGAAACTGTTACCATAGCCAGGGAATTACCAGCAATTCCACAATAGCATCTGATACCCAGACCATGTACTAATTTCCTCAGTTTTACCAAAACCAGGGTACAGTCAGGTCTGTGTATTGCCCTTAGCTATATGTACCTTTATTCTCTTAATATAAAACAGTTCTACTTTTTTCTCATGAAATGTACCTTTTTAAAAAAAATGACCATGGGTCAAAGATTTATTTAATACTTTGAGGAGACGAGTAAGATGGTAAAACTAATTCTAAGAGCAATTGAAGAACTATTTTTTTTATATATATATATATATATATATGTAGATAGAAGCAATTGAAGAACTATTTTTTATATATATATATATATGTAGATAGATAGATAGATAGATAGATAGATACCTAGATACCTAGTTCCTCAATATATATATATTTTATGACTATATATATGTATATAGGCATAAAAACCAAAAAGAGAATAAGATTGTTAGGTTAGATTTAAACAAACAAGCTGGTGGGGACAATAACACATAATCTTTGGGGTTATCTTCTCTATTGGACATAAATCTACAAGTTAATATGTAATTTCAAATAATAGCTTAGGGACAGTCCCCTAGAGAATCAAATAATCTTTAGACAGAATGTTAAAAAAGCCCAGGTATGAATTGAAAGGACATTCCCTCCCACTCCTGCTTTTGCCTTATATCCAAATTCTGGATAATTTTTCTAAAGTCCTTCCCTAATCCTTCTAGCCAGAATCAGCCTCTCCTCTGTTTATTCTATTACTTTTTTAAGAAGGCTTTGTTGAGGTATGATTAATATACCATAAAATTCACTCTATGTGTTCAGTGATTTTTAATAAATTTATAGTTATGCAATTATCATTGCAATCTAAATATGTATATATATCTTTTCCAAACTCTTTTCCAAAACAGCCATACCATTTTCCATTCCCACCAAGGATTTATGAGAATTCCAGTTTCTCTGCATGCTTGTCACCACTTGTTATTGTCTTTTTCATTTTACCCTGGTGTATGTCATAGGCTTCTTCCGAGTGAAGAAATTAAAAAAAAAAAAAAATATATATATGTATAATATATATGTAAATAAATATATAATATTTTGGTGTGGGGCCGGGGGGTGGATGGCTGGTAAGGGGATCTGAACCCTTGACCTTGTTTTTATAACACCATGTTTTAACCAACTGAGTAACTGACCAGCCCGCAATACAGTTTTAAGAATAGTTTCATCTCCTTAAATTTTAGAATACTTTTTAGTCAGCCAAAAATTTTCCCTCATGCCTATTTGCATTCGATCCCTACTGCTACCTACAGGCAAACCTGAATTTGCTTTCTCTCTAGAGATTTGACTTTTTAAGAAATTTCGTATAAACGGAGTCATGAAATTATCTTTTGTCTGGCATCTTTTGCTGAGCATAATGTTTTTGAGGTTCATCCATGTATTAGCATGTATCAGTGGTTTGTTTCTTTTCATTGCTGTTTCAACGCTGTTATTCATTCCTTAGTTGTTGGACATTTCGATTGTTTTCAGTTTTTGGTCATTATGAATAACGCTGCTATGAATATTTGCTTGCAAGTCTTTTTGTGGACGAATTTCTCTCGGGTAGGTTCCTGGGGTGTGGTAGGTGTATGTTGAATTGTATAAGAAATCGCCAAACTCTTTTCCAAAACGGCTGTACCAGTTTCCATTCCTACCAAGGATTTATGAGAATTCCAGTTTTTCTGCATGCTTGTCATCACTTGTTATTGTCTTTTTCGTTTTTCCCTGGCGGATGTCGTAGGCTTCTAATGAGTGAAGAAGTTTCTGCTAATGAATTGGTAATTCCAAGCTCCAGAAAATCACCTGGAGGGAAGCCTTGAACTTTATAGCCGAGTTAGTTCAGCTCTGGGACAGTGGACCTACGAGCTGACCAGAAATAATTTTGACCCTATGCAGACTTTTAAGCTTTTTTTAAAAAGAAGTTGAGGTATAATTTATGAACAGTGGAATGCTCTGTTACTTTTGATGAATTCATAACAAGATATCATTTCTGTCGTCCCCGCTTCCCAGTCAATCCCCCCAGAAGCAACCACTAGTCTGATTTCTGTCAGTTTATATATTTTTGTGTACCTGGACATTTTAATGTAATCTTACTGTAGAAAACGTACGAGCTGGAGCTGGCCATTTGGCTCAGTGGGAGCGCCGCATTGTAACCCCAAGGTCAAGGGTTTGGATCCCGTACCCACCGCCGCCAGACAAAAAAAAAAGAAAAGAAAGCGTGTGAACCACAGAAGAGTACTAAAAAAGAAAATAGAAAATCGCTCAGAATTACCAGTGTTAGCATTTTTATGTAGTTGCTTTTGTAGCATACATTTCTCCATTCACTCTGCGAATCCCACCAAACAGAACATTGCTGTGTGCGGCTCAGTTCGTGCAGCTCCCATCGTGACACCTGCGCTGCAGCTGTGGCCGGTGCGTGGTCGGCCCGGGGGCGGGGTCTCCAGCGCCGCGGCCCCGCCCCCGCCGCGGAGGGTTCCATGAGCCAGTCCCGACGCGCCGACTCCGAGAGCGCAATCGGCGGCGCTGCATCTGCGCGCGATTGAGCGGACTGCCGCCGCCCCGCCCGGCCGGGTCTGCGGATCTGCCGTCGGTCGCCGCGGTCTGCTGAGCAAGGGACGGAGGCCGGGCGGCCCTCCGCCCGCAGGGCATGGAGCCGCCGGCTGCGCGCCTCTGAGCCCGGCGTTCATGGTGAGTCGACTGTGGGGCCGGCGCCTCCGCCCGTGTGCCTCAGGCCTGTCCCATCCGGGGGCCTGTCCACCCCGGTTGCTGGCCTGAGGCTCCTGCGCGGGCGCGTGTGTGTGCATTTGTGTGTGTGTGTGTGTGTGTGTGTGTGTGCGTGTGTGCGTGTGTGCGTGTGTGCGTGCATACATCACAGGTGTCGGTCGTACCGGGCTGAAGGGTGCTGTGGATATGGGTGGTGCGCGTTTCTCTTCCCCGGCGTTCTTTGTCCGTGCTGCTACATGATTTGCTTCCAGAGTTCAGTTTTAATGGGTTCAGCGAGAGATTTTAAGAGAGAGTACGACCTTCCAGGCGTCATTCTTATCACCCCAAATGCGATTCCTCCTGTTTTCAGAACCGAGCCAGGCCAGGCAGGCGCCTGGTGGCCCGCCTGTGGTGGGAGGGAAGCCTTTGTGTGAGTGGAGCCTGCCCCGGTGCACGGGGCCCAGTGTGCAGTCACAGCCAGCCTTGGTGAGACCCAGTTCAGTTGTAATACATTTCGTTCACTAGTTCACGTATTAACTTTGTGTGTTGATGCTTTGTAAGGAATATGAGATTAAAAGAGGTCGCTTGAGAGTTGCTTCCCCAGATGCCAGCATTCCCAGTAACTTAGAGAATGCTTTCTGGGAGAATACTGCCGGGTAGGTAGATAAAAGAATCCAAGTAGGAGGAGCCTCTCAGTTCTGTGTCTTTAGTTACTGAAAGATCAAGCTTCAGTGGTCATCAGGACTGTCTTTTGGAAGGCTGAGCATTCTTAAGACCTCTACAGGCCACTCTTTTCCAGTTAAAATGGCAAAACAGCTCCCAGATTCTGAAACAACGCCCCTCTCTCCCAAACAGTTGCTTGTTAGAAATAGCGAAGTGTGAAACCAGCTGCAATGTTCCAGGCACTTCAGTCTCATTTAGTCTTCACCACAACTCTGTTAGTACCTTTTAAAGTGAAATACTTTGAAAAGCAATTTTATCGTAAAACAGTGTTTTTCTGGATACCTGCGGTGGCTACATGTTGTAAACTTATTCATTCTCATTTAATCTTCATATTTAGCAGATGAAGACACAGGCTTGGTGGGGTGAAGGAAGGGGCCCAAGGTCACATTCCTGGTGGTGATGGTTCAGACACAGGCCTGCTGTTAGTCCCCAACGATTCTCCTGCAGGCTGCCTGGGTCCTCAGCCAGTGCAGATGTGGTGGCTGTGCTGTCACTGACATCAGTTCACGTCAGTCTTTTAATAGGTACCACATGAGATGGCTTTCCTGTATTGGTAGCTTTATTCCAGATAGGCATCCTAAACCCTCGGGTTATTTTAACAGGCTGATCTTGATACTGTAGACAGTTGAGTCAGGCACTGGAGCATAGTTTTTACTGATGACCCTTTCTCCTAGCTAAAATAGATTCCCAGGAAGCCATGGGCCACTTCCAGGAAGTCAGGGGGCTTCTACTGGCCTTATTTTCGGCATAATTGGCTATCTTTTGTAGCACTCTCCCAGTTCTGTAAGTTGCATCGACCACTCCTTTTGTTTGTATACCAGGAATACATTCCTTTCATTGTTTGAGAATACTGATCTTTTCTTCTCTTAAGACAAATGTCTGTTGAGGTAGGCATTTTTTTTTTCCTTTGTTAATTGACAAATTTTGAACTAATTCAGGAGTCCGAGTGCCCTTCACCTTAGCGCTGTGCAGATCACACAGGTAATGTAGACCAGGCCATTGGATGCTTCTGATGGGCTCCCCACCCCTCACACTCTCTACTTTCTGGTTCTGCACCAGGTCTGGCTCTTCTTCCCTCTCTTGGGGCTTGTCTCACTAGTTCTAGGTAGCTTCTTGTTGACACCATCAAATCTAGAGCAAGACAACTTTTGACTCAGCATCATTCCCCGTTTGAGATGCTTATGTTAACCTACGAGTAAGCCTGCTCATGGTCATCCCTTAGCTGCTGTTTGTGCTGTCAGAATGTCTCTCTCTCATGGCCTCTAGCCCAGATCCTGCCTGTCTTTGTCTGCTCCAATGGCCTCCTTTACGTGAAGCTTCTCTTGAAGCTCATAGCAGGCTGCTTTCTCTTCCTGGCATTTCTTACAGTCTCCCCTGTGTCACAGCTTCGGCCAACATCTTACTGCCCCTACTGAGTGAGCCCTGCAGGGTTGAGGATCTTCTAAAGTGCCAGGCCCCATGTGGTCCCTTCATAACTGAACTTCCTCTTTTCTGCATGGTCCCCTTCCCTCTTCCTCCTGCCTGCTAAATCTGTTCTGCTCATCTGTGTGGAGCTGAGGCCCTGCTCAGGTACCCTGGCTCCCTGCTTTTTTCCCTGAACTTTTGCTGGGCCATCAGATCACACCCAGCACCTTAGCCCCTGGTGCGGTACAGCAGTTTCTGTTTGCTGCTGCCTTGTTTGTGTGGTCTTGTCTTCCCCAGCATGGTTCCTTATAAACCACTCAGGGACTTCGACCTACTATGCTTCTAAATTAGTGGCTTGCGAACTTTATCGAAACTATCGCCAGTTAAGCAATTTGAGACTCAGTACACAGGTATAAACTAGGTGTAGAACTGAAACAAACTGCCCTTATTAGGTGTACTTTATTTTTTGTCATTTCATTAAATAAATGCTTTTGTGATCAATTAAACTGGTTTGCTACTAGAACTTTGGAACATCCTGTTCTAAATTCTTCTAGGATTGTTCAGGATGGACTCTGCAGCAGTCAGTTGAATGGGTGATTTGTTTTGCTGAGTAGGGCTTTTGATGAGAACAGCAATGAGGGACCTTTTTACTGGGTTTCAACCAAGAGACTTCAAAATTTGGTCCCATGCAGAAAAGAAACTTTGGAATGATAAGTCAGACTGACATGGGACTACGCAGATACTTGCCTGGCACACAGAAAAGGCTCAGTGCTTAAATGGACAACCAGCCACTTTACATATATTATCTCATTTAACCATCACAACGGTCTTCTCAGTTGCCCCTATTTTATAGCTGAGGAGACATTTTATAGCTGAGGCTGAGAGACAAGCAAGATGACTTGCCTAAGATCCAGCCAGAACTTAGAACTCAGTCATTTTGCTTCCAAAGCCTTAGCTATTGCTACATCATGTGCTGACTCTAATGTTGACAATTCACAGCTGAGTGTTGTTTTTCCAGGGGTTCCCCCCCCCCCCCCCGCCACGAGCCTTAGAGCAAATAGTCCTCTTTCTTGTTTCTAAAGTCGGTTCGTCTGGCTCAGCGAGCTTACTGTGATACCCCTAGGTAGCCATAAGAGAAGTGGGTCTGGAGCAGCATCTGTAACCATTACTAACACCATTTGGCTTCGGTTTTGAAAAAGCTTTGCCTGGGATTTCAAGTACGGGCATGCCAAGTCTCTTCTATTATTTTATTTTTTAAATCATGCATTGTTCTGTGTGATTAAATTGTAAGTATTTGACCCTGCATCTTCACTAATGCTGTGTACTTAATTTAGTATTACAGGTTTCTGCCATGGTTGAAAGGTTTATTTAGACTGGATAGGAATGATGAAATTATTTCCAATTCATGCCTGCAAGTGGCTTGCATGAATTCAATGGTGAGAAACGTGGCTACTGAACAGAGTGCCTGGCTTCTGATGCCACTTCTCCACCCACCCGCTGGGTGAGTCTGCAGGCCTTCACGTTCCTGTTTGTGACATGGGGATGGTGGCACCTTTTCAGGGCTGGTGTGAAGGTTAAATTGAGTTAACTCAGTATGTGTAGAGCCCATGAAAAGTGATTGGCTCATTAATGGTGGCAGCCGCTGCTGCTGCTTGTGGTTGTTGCTAATAGTGAGAAGCTCTAACTGAAGAGACCTGATATTCTTGGTCATGAGTCAAGGCATCTCCTGCCTTTTACTCCTACTTTTCATATCTGTGCTGCTTGCAGACTCTGCAGGGTTCCTTGATTGTTGTTTGACCCTAGAGCATTTTTTTCCTGCCTTATACAGTTGTTTCAGGTTTGAGGGGTATAAAAAAAAGGTGATGGCATACACCAACAAGGGCTCCCTTTATCGAGCACTCCCTCTGCATCAAAGCCTGTGCTAACTGCTTTTTGAGCATCTCCTCATTTCTTAGAACAGTCCTCTGGTAGGAACTGTTTCCCACTTTGCAGGTGTGGAAATGAACTCAGGGATTACAAATACGTCCTTTGCCTGAGGTTGTAGCTGGTGGTTGGTGGATCAGAATTTGCTCCCAGACCTGTCTGGTTTCAAGGGCTACACCTAACCATATATGCATTTGCATACAGTTCACCTAATAGAGCAGGCTCAGCAGATAAGTAGCACCTTATAGGGTATTTGTTACTAATTTTTGTCAAATGTAGCAACTTCAGAATCCTTCTCAATGTATAGCTTTTGGTAGATTTCCTATAAAATTGAAGATTTTGACATCCAGTTGCTAGATCTGAGGCTTCCTAATGGCTGGTGTCATGTTAACCCACAGCTGTGTGCCTGGCGCATTGAAGGGGCCAGATGTTTAAATCCATGAATGAGTGAGTCTGTTTTCTCAGTTTTTGATAAGTGGAAGTAATTTTAGTGTTTTAATGGAACCATTTTAAGTCAGAGTAAAAACAGTGCTATGACAGCTAACCTTGTACATCCAGATGTACAGAAACTGCCCTTCCCACTTGCTTCGTGGTACACTCCCTTCTTATAGCCTATGTATAATATTGAGGGAAGAATTTTTCCTTTCTCCTTTTCAGAAGCCTCTATAATCCTTTCTGGCTGAGAGAATAATTGCTTGTCAAATAATTTTTACCAGTAACACCCCTCTAGACAGCTAGTGTCAATAAAATTAATTTAACAATTAATCACCACCTCATGACAATGCTTCTCTTGTTATCTGGGATGGTTATTGGAATCTTAGGTTAAATCCATGCTTGTTTGTGTCCTTACTTCCCAACTAGATTATCTTTCCTTAAGGGACAGTCCTGAGAACCTCGGTTTGTAATATGCAACAAGAAAATACTGTTTTCTGATTTTGTGAAGAGAGAAGGGTACACACACACATTATTTCAGAAGCACCAACTTGCTTGGCTCTCCTGAACTCTTCTGGCTGGGTGTTTGGAATGTGGGTCACCAGGTGTGACTAAGCTTTTGTGGTTGCAGTCCATGGAACTAACTGGTGACCCAGTGGTGTGGCAGCTGCTCTTAGGCTCCGGGGCATGGCCAAATTATTTAGGTAGCAGTTTGCAGTGATGGCTTCCTGGTAGCCATTGTAATAAACTGTTAAAATTTACAGTGCTCAGAAGACAGAAAATACGCCTCTTACCTGAGAACAGCACGGGAGACATGAGACATGTTTGTGGGCCCTTATATAGGGGCTCCACTGATGAAGAGATTTTTTAGTAGCCTACCACCAGCAAGGGAAGTGCAGTCCTCATGTCACAGAGTGATGGCCTCAACTGCAGAGCTATAGAACCCCTTTAGTTGGCAGGTTTTCTTTTTTATTTATTTATATTTTAATTTTTATTGAACCAAAATTGATCATACATATTTTTGGGGTTCAACATTGAGATATGTTGATCAGATCAATATTACTAGTATATATTGTTACAAATCTTGATTATTCTTTATGCCCCTTGTCCAGTCTCTCCCCATCCCCCTCACCCCCCTCTAATTACCCTAGACTTCTTCTCTCCTTCTGAAAGAATAATGGTTACTTTGTTGATTTGTTGCCTAGATGATATGTCCGATGCTGAGAGGTGTGATCAAGTCCCTCAATATTATGATAGAGCAGATGCTTCTTCTGTCACTCTGACATGGGCCTTGTGGAGAGAGACATCCCCTTCTTTTCTTTATCTCTGCTGGTGACTCTCCTTGTGTCAAATGCACTCCAGTGGCTGGCAGACCATCTGCGTGGTAGTTGTGGCATCTAGCCTCTTTCGTGGCAGCCATGGTTATTGTGGTGGCTGTGGTGGGCCACACACATGGAGGTGATGTTTTTGGCATGCTCCTTGGAGCTGGTGGTGTGCCAGGTTGTTGGAAGGGGGTCCAGGTCTGGCTCTATACCTCAGATACCTGAGCGGGCCCTGAGGCACTGGCGCAGTGTGCCTGGTTGTGGGAGGGGGGACTGGTCGCATTCTCCATGCCTCAGGTCCCCAGGTGGGGCCCTGAGGAGCTGGTGGTGTGAGTGGTTGTGGGAGGGGGTCTGGTTCCTGGCTCCATATCTCAGGTCCCCTGGCGGATCCCAAGGCACTGGTGGTATGCCTTGGCTGGAACTAATCTTTTGTCCTTTACTTACTTCTAAAACAGGGGAACTTCCTGTGGGAACCAATGCTGAGCTCTGTGGTTGAGCTAAATTGCTGCTTTGCTGCTTTTTCCCTATGGAAGGTTTTTTGTGCAGCTCAGGGTTTAATGGTTGACCTTTTAGGTACTTCAGCTCTCCAGAGACCTGATGCACCTGGGTTGTATAGAAACTCTGATCTGGGCCTGAGTTTTTTCATCAAACTGCACCACATGCAATTCTATATTTCTGATCACTCTCCTCTGAGTGGTCCTGTGGTGATTGGGGGGCAGATCGGCTGTCCGTGCTGTGTCCCAGTGTTCTCCTGGTGGACAGGCCCTGCACCGGTCCCTTGTGATAACTCACCAACCTCTGAATGGTTCCCCCTTTTCAGCTGTTCTGGCTCCTTGCTCCTGTGTGGGTCCACGGGAACCCTATTAGTGGTCTTGCTGTCCTGGGGGTCACCAAGGCCCTCTTCTTCCCTGCCACCTCCAAGTAACTCTATCCAAAGGACACCGCTGCAGCTGTGCACAGTTCCTGCTCCATGCACTCAGCAGTTCCAGCCTTAAAGTGGCCATGGCCCGAAATGCCCCAAGCAGTTTTTTCTTTCTCTCATCATGCCTTCATGAACTCTGTAGACCTCTCCTCCTCTTCCCCTGAGCTCCATTGGCCCCATCTGGGCTGATGTTACAATTTTATAGTTGTAAGTTGGTTGATTTGTGGGAGAGAGTGACACTGGGGACCATCTATTCCACCATCTTGACTGGAACCCTTTAGTTGGCAGGTTTTCATTCTTTTTTTTTTTTTTTTTTTTTAAGATGACTGGTAAGGGGATCTTAACCCTTGACTTGGTGTTGTGAGCACCACGCTCAGCCAGTGAGCCAACCGGCCATCCGTATATGGGATCCGAACCCGGGGCCTTGGTGTTATCAGCACCGCACTCTCCCGAGTGAGCCACGGGCCGGCCCGGCAGGTTTTCATTCTGAGCAGGGAAGATTTTTAGTGTGTTATCCTCAAAATTGACTTAAAGGACTTTTATTACAAAACAGCTTCTTGCTTTCAGAAGGACTTCATAGTATTAGAATTGCTCTGGCCAGAGTTATCCCTGGTTTCTTTGTCCTAGGAATATGAAGACAAGGCTGGAAGACCTAGCAAGCCACCCTCTCCAAAACAGAATGTGAGGAAGAATCTTGA
This sequence comes from Cynocephalus volans, assembly GCF_027409185.1. NCBI lineage: Eukaryota > Metazoa > Chordata > Mammalia > Dermoptera > Cynocephalidae > Cynocephalus > Cynocephalus volans. The sequence goes on along the minus strand of NC_084468.1, from coordinate 5,096,063 downwards.
TTTTGAACCACTCTCCACCACTGCACTCATCCTTGAAGACAGACCAGCGTGAGTCTTAAAAAGAATCTGTAGAGTGTCTGCTTTAGTGGATAAATACAACTTGCTAATCACCTTTTCATTAGAAAAGAACTATGGTCAGAAGAGGGAAGAAGAGTAGGCTATTATCACTTATTATTTTCTATATTAACATGTGTTCTATAAAGATATTAAATTACTAATCTGGAAAACTGTCCTTTAGCACAGAAGTTTTGACCAGGATTTTCCATTTAAGTGATTTTTCTTTTTAATTTGACATTTTAAAACACTAGGTATTATAAATGATAGACTGGTTAATAACTGCAAGAAACACTGGAAAGTGTACTCTAAAGTGGGTGTTTTGGAGGTGCCTTGGCATTGTAAAACAATTCCTGGACCATCCTGCTGGGTTTTTTGGGATCTGCATTAAGTAGGCTATGCGTGATCTTAGGCAGGTCCCCACCTCTCTTTGGGCCTGTGTTTTCCAGGTATGTGATAAGGAGTTCGTGTATGGAGACCATAGTGGAGTACAAATGATTGCTTACCTATTTTTAAGTGTTGAGTTTCCATAGAACATTGTGTTTGAGTAGAAGGTCCCCTGCTTAATAAAAGAAAAATTTTTAAAAAAGAAGGTTGTAAAACATTGGGCTAGTTAATCCTTAAGACCCTTGTCACCTCTGAAATTTTAAATTGGTGAAATCTAAAGAAGAAATGTATCTTCTACTGTTAAGTCTTGGTCCTTGAAAATTGAGGATGTGTGGAGAAGAAAACCGTGAAGTGGAGGATTGAAGAATTAGAGACCATTGGTAAAAGCCACTACACTATGAAGACCAGTCCTTTTAATGCTCTGAAACATGAACTGGGAGGCTTGCCACATTTTTCTGCAGCAAATGACAGTTGTTCATGTGTCCCAGGGAATGTGGGCAATATTGTATGAGGGGCATGAGCAGCCAGACCTGTTGCCTCCCATTAATTAATGTGCCTGCAAATGTATAAGCACATTCCTGAGAGCGTGCACTTTATTTTTTAAAATAGGATTTGAAGGAGCATAGTACTTTTTAGATGCTTAGAACTGTGGTATGCATATTTGTGTGTGTGTGTGTGTGTGTGTGTGTGTGTGTGTGTGTGTGTGTGTATGTGTATATAAAATGAAACACATAGCTAATATAAAACTTGCACACTTAAAAAAACTGGCCAGAAAATGTATTCATACATATATGTAATATATGCTGTTAGGGCACCCTAATAAGGATAACTGTTGACAATTATTAGTTTATTGTGGTCTAATCAAAGTTTCTTTGGAGGATGGGGTAAAAAAATACCAAAAGATTAAATGTTTATCTCTGTTGCAATTATGGGTAATTATTTTCTTCTTTCTACTAATGTTTATAATTCAGTTGTTTTATAGTGAGCTTATTTTACTTTTGTAAGAAATATTTTTTGTGAAAGAACTGTGTAATCTTAAAAAAATTTAGTTTTGGTCTTTGAGCTTTACATTTTTTAGTAAATAATCTAAGGCTTTTATTTGATATTTACAATGGTGAAAAACCATTTATTTCCTCAAGAAATCTCCCAGCGAAACCAGCTGAAGAGGCTCAGAAGCATAGGCAGCAATATGAAGAGATGGTGGTTCAGGCCAAAAAACGAGGTAATAATGGATTCATATGAGTTTGGTTACATAGGCAGCCTGAGATCCTGTGTCTTTCTGAATATTTTCTTCTTACCTTTTGAAGCCCTAGAACTTGAACTTTGCCAAATGCTTTGATATTTTCAAATTTATAATTTTCTACCCAAAATGCATGCATCTACTATCCATTCCTGGTAGCTTTACTCAATATAATAATACTTTGAACTTACATGAGACAAAAGAAGACTGTAGGATAAAAATACTAGAGAAAGCTCTATCCAATAATGACATGCAAATTTCTTTCCTTTTCTGGGCTGTTTTCTTTATTTACAAAAATATGTGATTGGATTTGATAAAATCCCTTGCAACCCCTGTCAAACTGATTCTAGGGTATGTAAAAAGTCTGTATAATAAGCACACACAGGTACTGATATTCAACACAGTATACCACAGATATGTACAATCAGTTGTTTCAATAAAAAATAAAAAAACTAAAACTAAGAAAAAAAGTATATATAATGAACAAAATGTGGTCTATAAACTACAATGGAATATTATTCAGCCTTACAAAGGAAGGAAATTTTGAAACGTGCTGCAACATGGATGAACCTTGAGGACTTTATGCTGAGTGAAATAAGCCGGTCACAAACAGACACATACTGTGTGATTCCACTTCTGTGAGGTCTCTAGAGTTGTCACATCCATCGAGACAGAGTAGAATGGTGGGTGCCAGGGACTGAGGGGGAGGGAATGTGAGTTAGTGTTTAATGGGGACAGAGTTCCATCTTCTTTGGAAAGATGGGAGAGTTCTGGAGATGGACGGTGGTAACAATTGCACAGCAGTGTGAATGTGCCTAATGCCACTGAACCGAACACTTAAGAATGGTTAAAATGAGAAATTTTATGTATATTTTACCACAGTAAAAAAAGTATATAAGCGTATGGCGTTTCTCTGAGTTGCTATTTATCCATTAAGAGTCGTGCTTAAGCAGTTACAAGTCGGCATAGTGGTCACATTGGAAAGGATGGGGCGGCGGAGCACGGGAGGGACTTCTGGTGCTGTGGTAATATTCTGTTTTTTTGATCGGGTGGTAGTTTCACAGGGTTGTCTGTTTTGTGTTAATTGAATTGTAATCTTATTTGTATACTTTTCTGTATGCATGTTGTACTTAAAAAGCTTACTAAAAGATGGATAATGTCTAAGCATTCTAAAACCCATAGGGTATGAAGTGACGTTTGGTAGCTGACATTCGTTCTGCTTCAGCGCCATTTTCCTGGTGGTCTTGCACTGTGACTCTTTGAGAAAGATCACCTAGCTTAAAAATGGTGGCTGTCAGTTAATAGATGTTTCCTTATTTTAAATTGTGATTTCTAGAGCTGAAAGAAGCCCAGCGGAGGAGAAAGCAGCTGGAAGAAAGATGCAGAGTAGAAGAAAGCATTGGAAACGCAGTCCTCACTTGGAATAATGAGATTTTACCTAACTGGGAAACAATGTAAGACATGATGCAGTGGGCTGTGCTGAACTGTAGATCATTCCATTTTAGAACCTGTAGGTAGAAGCTGTAGTTATTGCAGCTCATAGTAAAACCTTTGATGTAACAAGTTTAGGTTGGGTAGTCTGCCTTCCCTCTACCTTGGTTCAGCCCTTGTTGTTCCTTGCTTGGATTCTGTGACATCCCTTTCTCCCTTCCCTCCAGTTCTTCCATTCAGGAGCCTGAGCCATCTTTCTGAAGCGTGAGTCTGTGTCACTTCCCTGCTTAAAATTTCAGTAACTTCCTGTGACTCTGTGTATAACATTAGCTCCTTAGCAGCTCCTCAGCTGACAGGCCCCTTCGTGAGACGACCTGCCTTCCCTCTGCACCCTCCCCCTCACCTCTCCTCCACTTGGGTCGAGCCTTCTCCCCAGGGAGCCACCAACAGGTGTTGCCACATCTAAGCCTCAGGGCCTTTGCATGTTCCCTTCCCTGTGCTTAGAGTGTTTTTGCCCTTACCTCCTCATCTGCCTAACTCCTGTTGATTCTTTAAAGCTCAGTCTTCCTCAGGGAAGACTTTCCTGCCCCACGCTGATTCTAGGTGCCTGTAGAAAAGTCCCCTGGGTACACTGCAGCTGTCAGCTCAAGCTTCTGTCTTCCTCTCTTAAAGGACAGAGACTGGGTCTTCCTTGATGACAATCCCTAGTGTCTAGCACAGAGTGCGCACCAGCAGAGTGTGGCAGCTGCTTTCATCTTTACATCTGAGGGACAGCTGTACATCTTGTTTTTCTTCCTGCATGTTTAGAATGGGTAGGGGACAGTGTATGGGCAGCAGTCCCAAGCCCATGCCCAGAGGCATGCAGGGAGCTTGGATGCCAGCTTGTCTTCCACTCTTGTCCCGCATGTTGGAATGCTGTGCTCAGAGAAATACACTATGTTCAGAGCCTGATTTTCTAGGCAGCATCCTTAAAAGACTAGACGCTGCTAGGAAATACCTTTTCTTAAACAGGACCCAGTAATGAGAGTAGAGGTTCCCAGAACCTTTTCCTGTCTCCCCGAGACGCAGCAGAGCCCACCCCTGGCCCTTCTTACACTGTCCTATGTTGGATGTGATTCAAATGCACACACACATACAGCAGCTGCCACTGGCTGCACACTGTGCTGTGCATGTGATGGGTGTTTTTGTACTTTATCCCACTTAATCCTTACATCGACCCCGGCGGGGGCAGGCTTCATCATTCTGATTTTAGAGAGGATGATACAGGTTCAGCAAGGAGAAATGATTTGCTCCAGATTCCATAGGTAAGGGTGGAATTAGGATGCAGCCTGGTTTCTGAAACCCCAAGGCCTGTGCTCCCCCATATGCAGTGTTCAGAAGTACCGTGGGTGTCTGTGGCACCATGTGACCAGCAGATCTGAATGCTATGCTGTTCAGAGTGTTCTAAAGTCAGCAGAATTCTCTGCCTTCAGAGTTGGGCTGCTCACGCCTGAGTGTTCCACCTGTGTGCCGTAGTGCAGTGGCTGTCTGCTGTCTCTGGGCTCACCTGACAAGGCCCCTTGGGGTCTGCCTTTCACCTCCAGCTCTGTAACAGTGCCACCTGGCACTCCTCACCCATACCCAGCTGTTTGCAATTCCTGTAGGAGGCCAGTTTATTTCTTATTTCTGTGTTTTCTGCTCAGAAGGTCTTTCCCATTCTTCATGTGCTTAAACTGCTACCCAATCATTCAGAGCTTGGCTCCAGGATGCCCCGGGCCCTCTGTTTTTGGTGCTCCCTGCTGTGCTGTCTCCTTCAGTTCCTGTTACAGTAGTTGCCCTGTGGAAGGTGATCATTGATCTGATCTCTGTAGAACCCTGGACTGCAAGCTCTGAGGGCAGGGGCTGTGGCTTATACAGCTGTACCTTCCTAGCTCCCGCTGGTTTGGGGCTAGGTACACCAGTAGACAAATATTTCTTCATGGAGAACAAGCTTATAAAATTCATGCTTTGTTTTTGTCCAGGTGGTGCTCTAAAAAAGTTCGAGATTTATGGTGGCAGGGAATACCTCCGAGTGTGAGAGGCAAAGTCTGGAGCTTAGCCATTGGCAACGAGTTAAATATCACCCATGGTGAGTGGCTTGCATGATCCTAGGCTTGGGGAATCCACCCCCTGGGTCCTGTGATTTCTGTCCCTTTTGCCCTGTTAGGAAGAATGGCAACCATTGCCATGAAGCTGTGTCTTTTGAGAGGCCAGGTGACTGTGTCCTCTAGGGAAGGGCGGTTGAGAGGCCTGGGTTTAGTCCTAAGTGTTTTCATTTATCTGCTAGTCAGAGCAAACTCCCTGAACAGAGGGGATAGCAAATACGGGTCTCAAAGCATCAGCGGGTTGAGTTACATTAGGCTCACTTCTCAAAGTCCTGTAGAAGGCAGGCCTTGATTGTGACATGAAAATGGAGGGAGGGAGGTGGTTCTTTTTGTGAGGGTATTTAGTGTACTTGGGATACCTGCTGGTTTTTTGTGGGATTTTTTTCAGGCCCTTAGAGGGGACAGCGAACTGTGCTGGGACTGAGATCCTTGGGGCTCCGGCAGTTGAATTCTGCATCTCTACTCAGTTCACTTGTGCATCTCCTTCACCAGCTCGATTCACTTCACAAAGTGTTCCTAGCACTCTGCAGGGCTCTGTGCATCTAGAGTGAAATTGGCACCACAGCTCATAGACTTAAAATTAAATGCTTCTTGAATGGTAGCTGTTACTTTTTATTTTTTTCTCTGTCTGCAGTCTGTCTAAGCTGCAGAAAAACAGGATTGCCTACCTGCTCTCTTTCTGTTAGTGCCCCGTATCTGCTTATGGAGTTGAGGATGGCAGTTTTTACTCTGGTGACGGCCTTTGAGTTTAAAACAGATTGATTTGTATCTTCCCTCTCTCATTGGGGTTTCTGTTAGTATCTTTATCTCAATAGATTAGTGTATCCCATTATCATAACCTTGTCCTAGGCAATGTCTCCACCTTGAGTAATGCCAGTTGGTTGGTGACAGGCTTTTGTACAATAGGGTCATAAGTGGGAACGTTGGGGCAGTGACCCTCTTCAGAGCTCCTTTTTTGGCTAAATCCATACCTGACAAAAATTTGCTTTCACATGTTTATGTGAGTAGACATACAGTCATGCACTGCACAACAATGTTTTGGTCAGTGGTGGGCTGCTTATACGATGGTGATCCTGTAAGATTACATACACCCTAGGTGTGTGGTAGCTCGCCATCTGGGTTTGTGTAAATGTACTCTGTGATGTTTGCACGATGAAGTCGCCTGGCTGTGCATTTCTCAGATGTGTCCCCATTGTAAAGCGACACATGACTATAAGATTTAACTTGTAGAGGTACCTCAGAAGTAGAGGTTTGGAGAAATTGTTGAGCATTTATTTCAGCCTGTGTTCTTGAAAATTTCTAAACCCTGTCAATAATCCTGTTTACACAAATTGAATGTAATGCACAGGACTTTGTGTGTTTGTATTTCCTTTTTGTTCTCACTGATGAGTGGATTGATTTTATTTAGATTAAAACCATCTGTGGACCATATCCTAGTAGATCAGGCTAAATGGCTAATTAATCAATTACATGTCTTCAACAATTGTCTAAACCTTGATATTGGCTCATTTTGTTTAAATCGTGCCTGTCTCGTGTAATTAGCTACTTAATGTCAGTTGCCCCCACTAGAATTGGTGCTCAGAGAGCCCTGGCCTCCTCTGTCATGCTCCCCTGCCCAGCTCAGTTCTCTGCACAAAACAGGCCCTCAAGAAATATTCGCTGAGTGCGATGAATGCCACCTTATCAGGTCCAACTTCATCTCCACACCAGTTTAAGAACACAGATGGTCTTGGATTCCAGTTGTTAAGTGCTAGGCCTCATATTAGGTTCTTTATTTACACATCTTATTTAATATTGGCAGTAATCCTGTTGGGACAGGTCTTATTGACTTTATTTTCCTCCTGAGAAAGTTTAGTGTCCTGGAAATGCTATTCACTGTGCCCTGGGCCTCCCAGCTAGTGTTTGTGGAGCCAGGATTCTAATTCTAGCCCTGGCTGATTCTAAAGCCCGTTTTCTGGCTTGGTAAGCCCCAGAGTTTTGCTCTTCTTGTGGTTGTACAAATAGAAACTTATTGAAAGTCAACCTAGTAGTACTGTTAAAACTTTACTCTTAAGGAAGTCAGGCTAGTACTTTGAAATTGGGGTTGAGGGTCTATGAAGAGGGTGTAGTAGCTGTTTCAGCCCCGCTCCCCCCAAATAGACACCAGTAAAGCCACGAGGGAGATTTTTTAAGCTCTGACACTTTGACCTGTTTTTACCCTGAGGTTGCGAGCATCAGTGCCTTAACTGTCAAATACCTCATTTGGGAAGTGGTTCCGCAGTGGTCATGGGCCACACAGTTGTTTTTGTCCATCTCTTGCCAAAATGATGAAAGCTTAGCCTACCTCTTGGAAGCTGAGAGCAAACAGAGGTCCCACCAGATGCTCTAGCCACCTACTCAAAACACTTCCAAATTTGCCCTGAAAGCACTTGAGTTGATAATGATAATAGGAAATTATATTTTATAATTGTGTCCTCTTCTGCCATGGCAGGCTAGCATAGATTGTAAGTTAGACTTTACAGGGCTAGAACAAGGTCATTAATCAAGATTTTACTTGTTGGATTATAATAGTGTTACTAGAATTTGAGTTACGTTTTAGTAAAATAGCGTGCACTGCCCGGAAGACAGAAGTGCTCTGCTGTATTTTCCAAAGATAGTGATGGAAAAAAATAAAGTGGTACAAATTCTATAAGTAGGTGCAATTAAAATCTCACTGAGTAAGGGCCGGCCCGTGGCTCACTTGGGAGAGTGTGGTGCTGATAACACCAAGGCCATGGGTTTGGATCCCTATATAGGGATGGCCGGTTGGCTCACTTGGGAGAGTGTGGTGCTGACAACACCAAGTCAAGGATTAAGATCCCCTTACCGGTCATCTTTAAAAAAAAAAAAAAAAAAAAAATCTCAGTGAGTGACTAGTGATTGTTGGTGACCCAGGATGTCTGGGAGCTGGGCACATCAAAGCCAGAGGAACTGGAAAAGCCTGGGACGTGGTTGGGGAGCAGGGCTCTGAGAAAAGGCTCTGTGGTCCCAGTCTTCACATTCATTCTTTAAAGAAGAATGGATCATAGACATACCCAAGAAGGTCTGTGAATACTAGTAAAATTTGAGCATGAGTTCTTCTTTAACTATTACCAAACTATGAAAGAGAAGATCTTTTGAGAGAGTAACTTCTAAATATGGGGGTCATTTTGAGAATTTTGTGACACTTCTCTGCCAGCAGAAAGGAATCCTGATTTTTTTTTTTTTTTTTGTCTTTTTCGTGACCGGCACTCAGCCAGAGAGCGCACCGGCCATTCCTATATAGGATCCGAACCCGCGGCGGGAGCGTCGCCACGCTCCCAGCACCGCACTCTCCCGAGTGCGCCACGGCTCGGCCCGGAATCCTGATTTTTTGAAACCTCTGCCTAGTCTTGGGCGTCTGCTCCTTTACCTACCCCACTTCCAGCACCAAGACTAGGAGGCCTTTGCCATGTGGGTAGCAATTCCATCATGTCTGATTTGAAAGCAGACAGTTTTTCTGCTTGTCTCTCCCTCCTTCCATTGGTCAGATATTCATCAGTTGTATTGCTCTATATCAATCTCAGTGTGGTTTGCTCTGGATGTGGAGGTGGTGAGAGACCTCTACAGTCTTACCCCCAAGGAGCTCACTGTCTAGTGGAGACAATAGACAAATCACAAGCAAATCAGAACAGGTTAGTTTTGTGGGTGAGTTGGGTGATAGAAGTAAATACTGGGCATATTGGTATTTGTGTATTCTTTCTTTGTATATGGCTGTGTCTTTAAACAATAAAAATGCTTTCAGGCTAAGTTGGGGGAAATTGTAGCCTATTAAGTGCATTAAGCCTCTTATAGTTGAACGTACACATCTGAAGGAGATAGTAGTGTGTTCTCTGATGTTTTTGATGAAAAATACTAACGTGCACGTAATACTTACTCGAGGCTTTTCTTCCAGAGCTCTTTGACATCTGTCTTGCCCGAGCCAAGGAGAGATGGCGGTCCCTTAGCATAGGAGGCTCTGAAGTGGATTATGAAGGTATTGACCATTCTAAAACCAGTGTGCTGCTTTGATCAATTATGTATGTTATTCTTTGTTACATAACAAAGAAAGTGTGCTTAATTGTAGTCATGGTTGATATGGATTTATAAAATGCTTCATGGGAGAAGGGGTTTTTAAAGCAAAAATTAAAGGAAAAAAGCTTTTGTAAGAATTAGAACATACGAGTTCCTGAAAGGTGTTTGTGTCCTAATGTGTTGGAGAGCTGGTCATAACCAATATTGTTTCCTTTAAAGCTATTCACATGATAGATAGTAGCCTTGTGCACAAGATTAGTTGACTATTGGCTTACAGAGGAACATCAGTACTGCTTCCAAAGAGACAAGAACACTGCTTACTTGCTAGATTATGCTTTCAGAATTTCCCATAACACACAAGAATGATTGCTTTTGTTGATTGAGAAGTATATGGTCTTTTTAAATACTGTCTATGTGGTATTGGAGTTCAAAAAATACAAAATAAGTTATTTATGAATGTTTGTTGGAAATATTACTTGCACATGAGTGTTACACTACAGTAGCTGCCACGTGTACTGTATTTATACCAGTGATGTTTAAGATCAAATAATGATTTTTGTGTGTGATTTTTCTGTGACTGGAATTCATTTGTGTATATTCCCCTACTTGTCCTTATTTTCTGCTGATTGTTGTTAATGAAAGGCCATATCAAATTAGCTTTTATTTAAGACAAGAAAATATCTAATGGTGATCTAGCATAGCTAGTTTCATAAGTTTTTAAGTAGGAAACTCTACACACTCTTCTGTGCTCTGAGTCAAGATGTAATTAGGTCACTGTACTTCTGAAGTACTTCTTTCCTTGTTTCATTCTTATAAAACTTCAAAGTCTCGTAATTATTCCACATTTGTGCCTGTGAGGAGTGTAATGACTCTTGATATTTTTGTAGATGCTGGTTCTTCAGCAGCAGACAGAGAAGCCAGTCTGGAGCTTATTAAACTGGACATTTCTAGAACATTTCCTAATCTCTGCATTTTCCAGCAAGTAAGTGGTGGTTATTTGTCCTTTCAAGTATGTTTTGTCTGCAGTTCATAGACGCATATATTTGTAATGAAGATTGAAAAGTACTTAGGTTTTTTTGGGGGGGGGGGTGGAGAGTTGGGCAGGTCTTACTGTTAATACTAGACTTTTAAAAAATAAGTGTAACTGATCCTTTCCAACAAATATTTAAGATGGCCACAATTCTGCTTTTAAAGGTGATTGTATTCTTCTTTGGAGATGTGTGATCTCAGCCTTTGTAGGTCTGGCCCAAGGAGGACCCTGTGGGGCGGCTCTGTCTGCCAGAGTTTTCCAAGTCACTCTTCTGTTTTCAGACTGCATGCTGCAGCCCTCATTCAGCAGGGCCACCATGGTGTGATGGCTTTGGCTCAGATGAGCCCAGTGCAGCGAGCCTGGGGGAGAAGGGGAAATCCTCAGCAGCTTTAGTGTAGCAAGGGTGGGTGGCTGAGTGGAGGTAATGGGGATTCTGAGCAGGTGCAGCAGGAGAGTGGCAATGCTGCTGGGAACAGAAGCCAGCTGTGGGAGTTAGGACAGACAGTGAGCAGAGTGGAGCTCTCCATGGGCATTTGAGCACAGGACAGGGCTGCCAGCAGCAGATTTTGGAGTCAACCTGAGTGAAGGTGTTTGAAGACTTTCTATTCTTTAAGCCAGCAGTCATTTATCTGGGGTTCTCATTTGACCCCTCCTTTATCTAACCTGTAACGGTTTTGCAATTTTCCTTCCAGAATATCTCTGCATTCCCTTCTCCATTCTCACTGCCTTTACTTAGTTCAGATTTTGTCTTTCTGGATCACTGCACAGCCTCCCCTCATCTCTTCTGGCCTCCCCCACCTCCTTCCATTCACCTCAGAGCAATCTTGGAATCTCCATTCCCAACTCCGTCATGCCCAGGTTTCTAGCATTATGTCTTGTACACAGTAGGTAACCACGAAAGGATGGTGGAATAAATTACAGCAGATTAGTTTAAGTGGTCATAAGAATGAGCAGGCCTGGAGATGTAGAGGCTAGATGGGCTTGGCAAGAATGTGGTTGTGTCCAGGTACTCTTACAGCACAGGGGAGGCACTGTTCCTTCTGCCCATGGTGTGGCAGGGTGTGGTCAGGGATAGTGTCTCAGAGGAAGGAAGAGGCTCTCAGGCTGTGCTTGGACTGGGTTTGAATGACAGTCTCACCAGAGGGTAGGAAAGTCATGGCAGGCAGCAGCAGACTAGAATGGAAGCATCGGGCAGCTGACTGTTAGGGAATTCCCAGTTCCATTTGGGAGAGAGAACCTTGCTAAAGGAATGAACAGAGGACATAGTTCAGTTCTGTATATACTGCCTATAAATGGTTATTCTATTCTGAGCTGGGAACCAGCTGCGGTGGGGTGGGGGCATGGAAATGAGGAAGACTGCTCCCCGCTTTGGAAGAAAGAGAGTGCTGAGTGTAGAGTTGAGACATACCTGCTGTGTAGCTTAGAAAGGGCAGTCAGAGAACCAGGAGGGTCCAGGCATCAGAAGAGTGGGCAGTTGAGTGGGCAGCATTGAAGCCAGGCACTGCAAGTGCTTTGGGAGGGCAGGCCTGAGAGGAACCTTTGGCTTCCCAGATCAGGGAGTTTTTGCCATATCAGAATAACTCCACAAAGCAGGGGACACAAGAGCCTGAGTGTCGAGGGTCCTAAAATGCAGGGCATGTGTCCTGCCAGCTGGATACAGTGTCTTGGGTCTGCAGGCCCACTCTGCTTCTCGCCCCCTTTCCTGTCTGCTCCTCTTGACTCCCTGTGCCTGCAGGACTGAAGCTGTGGTTTTGCTGCCATGGACTGACTCAGGGCAGAGTGAGGACCTTAGTGGTACCTGGTGGGGCTCTTACTTTCTCACTTCCCCTGGTTTCTAAATCTAGTCGGAAACTTTCCCATTTTGGTCTTCAGAAATCTTTTCAAAAGAAGAAAGAGAGGGAATCTACAAAGCTCCTTAAAGGTTTGGTGTCTGGTTTGTAAGCCCTGTGAGTGCTGCCCTGGCTTTGTGGCAGGCAGTCGACTTGGCTGGGCAGCCTGCCTTCTAGAATCCTTCCCCTCCTGCTGGGCAGATTTCCGCTTCACTTTTCTCCTATCCAGTTAGTTTCATTAGGCCTCAGTCCACACCACGCTGTGTAGCCCCCTTGTTGTTCGTAAGAGCTGCTCCTGGTTCTTACCCTGGGTGGAAAAGGCTTCCTCCTCCCTGAACTCCAAGGCCCTTTCCCCACCCCAGACCGACAGTTCACCTACCTTCTTGCTGAACTCTGGAGGGGGCCTAGGAAATACTGCTTTATAGAAAGGAGTTTTCCCTTTGATTTTAAACACATTTGGGTTGGAATCCCAGATTGCCTTCTTACTGTCATTATGACCTTGGGCAAATCAATCTCTTTGAGCCCCAGTTTATCTGTAACGTGGGGGTGACCATACCAGCTTCACAGGTTTTTAACAGTACTTGGCACTTAACAGGTATTATATGAGTGCTAATTATTATTAAATATCTTTGAACATAAAGCATAATTTGAATCTAAAAGACAACTAAATTCAACTGGAGGTGAAAAAGCCATTTCAGGTGATGCAGGCCCAGAGTGGGAGTGTGGTATTGTCAGGAGGTGTTTGCATTCCTGGTGTTTTAGTCTGGTGTATGGATCTCTCAGTCCTGGTAGAAAGTAGCTTAGTAACCTTTCTAGTTAGCACAGATTGAACGTGCTACAAAGACAGGGAAAATTCTAGAAGGACCGGCCTGAAGAAAGGAGAGCAGATAGAACTCAGACAGCACCTGAGCGGGGTTCCCACATGGTTCTTGAAGGGTTGGCTGTGTGTAGTGTTCTCAGGGTTTCTGTGGTGAGAGGCTCAGGGATTGCCTGATCTGTCCTGAGTGCCCTATGCTAAAGCCCTACAGAAGCCGGGTACCAACTGTTCCCATACTTAGGAACCCAGAATGTTTCTTATGGAACATCTCTTAGGAAGTCAGCTGCAGAAATGCTGACTTTGAGAATCACTGGGTGTTTATCTGGGTGCAGAAAGATGTGCTCAGAAGAGGGGAGCTTTAGGGGTCTTTTTTTGGGTGGGGTTGGGGACAGAGGCAGAGAGTTTGCCTTTTCTCTTTCTCTCTAGATTTCTTTACATGTGCCTCCCTTAGTCTGTGGGTCCCAAAGTCTAGATCTCATAAATGGCTAATATTAGAAAAACAAAGGACAATGGGAAGGGAGAGTGTGGGGAAACTTGAAATGTCCAAAACAAGTTAAGGGTGTTTAAAATAAGGAACTGCCGTCTACCATCTACCAGCGCTATCTTTGCATTGAAGAAATGACATTTAGCACCAAAGTGAGAAGGATATGATTACAATGGTAGAACATCTTTTACGTTAAAAGCATTTAGCTTTAAGAAAAGTTTAGTAGAATACTATAGTTTTTCCTTATTTGGCCTTGGACTAGATAAAACTTTCTTATAGTACCCTGGTCCTTAGTTTGGGATTTGCTGCTACCTCAAGTTACCAACCCCCTTACCCTCTTAGCCCTGGATGTCATCTGTTTTACCCTCTCATAGCTATTTTTTCTTCTTTTGTCTCTCTGTGATTTAGAAGTGTCTCTTCTTTTACTTAGCTTTTTTTTTTTTACATGTCAGAACGTGAGGGTCTAGACCACGGCATTCTTTTTTAAGTCGCCTGTGATCACCTGTGGAGTGACTTCCTAGTTACATAGCATGTGTAATTTTTATTCCTTGTGTTAACTCTGGGCACATGGTAGACATGATAGCAAGGGTTTGATTTGGACTGAGCCAGTACTTTTATAGTGTCTTCTGACACACTGACATCAGTGTGAGGCACCTCTGGGCTTTCTTCTGTGCTCAGAAAAAAATTTCAACACTTAAACTTTTGGAAGCAGTTACAGGAGCAAATGGAAATCTTGGTGGGATGGGAGAGCTAAGAGAATGAAGTAAAATAGTAGCTTCTAGGACTTAAGACTTAGAGCATATTTCCTAAGTTTGCTGTACAGGAAAACACAAAAGAAACAAAGAGAATGGTAGGTGGGGGAAGGCAGGCAGAAAGGACAGGTGGGATGGGCAGGCCCGTGGCTCACCCGGGAGAGTGTGTTGCTGATAATACCAAGGCCACGGGTTCGGATCCCTATATAGGGATGGCCAGTTGGCTCACTGGCTGAGCACGGTGCTGACAACACCAAGTCAGGGGTTAAGATCCCCTTACCGGTCATCTTTTAAAAAAAAAAGAAAGGACAGGTGGGATGAAGGGAACAGCTGGGAGTCAGAGTCTGAGTGGCAGTGAGCAGTCACCTGCTTTGAAGAACTTCTGGGTACTTGGCTCACCTGTCGAACTTTGAAGGGGAAACAAATATACAGCAGGAGCCCAATTAAGGGTGTTTTTCTGGGGTGGTGCTCATACCTGATCAAGCACCTTTTTTCAAAGCAGCTTATAGATTGAGCTGCAGACTTACTTGTTAACTGTGATTTAATAGTTAATTTATTAAATTATATAATGCATAGAGAGCTGCTAGCATAATGCTTGGCAAGTAGTTCCTCTTCTGTAAATAGGAGGTGTGACTGGTGGCAGTAGCAGTAGTGTCAAATGTTATTCTGAGCACTAACAACACTTATGCATGTACTGTTTTTGGTATGTTGATTCTTTTAGGGCGGTCCATATCATGACATGTTGCACAGTGTTTTGGGCGCTTACACTTGTTACAGACCGGATGTGGGTTATGTAAGTGAAGTTTTTTAGTATTTTATAATGTTATCATCTAAAAAGAAAGTCAGATATTGTTTAGCACATCTTAGCTGCAAATGTCAAGTCAAAAGCCTCTTTTTTTGTTGAGGAGTATGAAAGGTCTCATGGTAAATAAGGTGACTCAGTTTCCTCATAAATTAAGCTGACGTGGCTGCTCTGTGGCATTAATCACATTTTAATTGGGTGTAATTTTCATTTTTTGCATGTGATTTTTTCCCAACAAATCAAAAAAGCTTTAACCATTTTAAAAGCAGTAACCATTTTAAAAAATGTGCTGCTGACATTTGTGCAGCTTGGCAACGTGTGTGTGAGAGAGCATGGTTTTACATTAAACACATTCAGTTAGACATACATGCCTGCAGCACCAGGACACTACAAACTAGAGGGCAGAATTTCAATGCAAAATGCCTAAGGGGGCCGGTGTATGGTTTTCCACTTGGGGTGGGGGCTGGGGAGAGCAGCTCACATGGCTGCTGTGGCAGAGTGGCGGTTCTGAGTAGGGACAGGTCATAATCGAAGGGCTGGCAGTTCAGCTTTGGGTGGATGGTGGTAGGTGGGTGGCTGTGTGGACCTTTTAGTATGAGGATGTTTTGGTTCCTCTTAATGAAATGAAAGATCTGCTCTGACTTTGGTGGCCACCTTTAGTTTAATGCACCTTTCTCTCCTTTTCCAGGTTCAGGGCATGTCCTTTATAGCAGCAGTGTTGATCTTGAACTTAGATACTGCAGATGCCTTTATTGCTTTTTCTAATCTCTTGAATAAACCCTGTCAAATGGCGTTTTTCCGAGTGGACCACAGCCTTGTGAGTATTCTCCCTGGGTACTGTGTCTTTACACATCAGGAGTTGCCTAATCACCCTGTTTTTTCAGCAGAAAAAAGGATACATTTTCCTTCCATGGAGAGATGTTTAGAATAAGTAGTACTGTGAGG
The DNA here is from genome assembly GCF_027409185.1 of Cynocephalus volans. NCBI lineage: Eukaryota > Metazoa > Chordata > Mammalia > Dermoptera > Cynocephalidae > Cynocephalus > Cynocephalus volans. The sequence continues at coordinate 5,080,119 of NC_084468.1, read as the reverse complement.
TGGAAGATTCTTTGGGCATTGTATTGAACTTAAGTTTAAAAACATGGGATTAATAGCCGTATGTATGAATTTAATCCAGTCTTTCTGAAAGACAGTATTTCTGAAAGTGTATTCTTTAAATGAGAGAGGAGGGGTGGCTTCTGTGTTGACCTGCACACTTTGTGTCAAAGGAAGAGCTCAACAGCAGTATCCACATTTGGGTCTACCAAGCAGAACATCTCATAATTGAACGTTGTGCTGCTCATTGTCACGTTGGGGCTCTGCTTCATGAAGTGAGCTCCTACATGGGAGAAAGGGGACATGTTTAAGACCATGCTTCTTAATGTTAAAAAAAAGGCAGCAGTTTGTTTAGTGTGCTGCCGTAGTTGCCCTGGGGAGGCCCCTCCACACTGCAGCAGATGAGTCCTCTGCAAGGTACAGATGAGGAAAGGAGGCTCAGAAGGGGAGCAGCTTGGTCAAGGCGGGCATCTGGTAAGGGGAGGAGCCGTGATTTGAATCCATTCCAGTTCCCAAGCTGTTGTTCTTTCTGTAGCCTAGAAGAAAAGTCACCAAGTTAATGAAACCATCAGCTTTTAAATTATTGTCTTGATTTGCTGATAATTATCACTGGTACTTCAAGACCAAAGCATCTAGGGAGTATACTTCCTTAATATCTTAAGGACTACCGAGTATTTCTTGCTCAGGTACTATGTACATTAAAAAAAAAAAAAAATGCATTCAGAAAGTACTGCCAGACTGTTGGCTCTTAGGGGAGTATAAATAGGCAGAGTCCTTTTGGAAGACAATTTGTTATTAAGTATCAACAGCCATAAATTGAGAAGTGTTTCTGCTTCTCAATTCTGAGAAAGTTGTAAATATGGATAAAACATTGTACACAAGATAGTCATTACACAATTATTTATAATTGTGAACATGAGAAAATCTAAAATGGGGCTGAGGGGAATGCAAAATGGTAAATTAAAATCTGGTAATATATCCAGTGTTATAGCAATGTTTGCAAAGAACTGTACTGTGAGAAAGTGTTTAAGATAAAATGCTCATTTTTTCAAAAGTGTAAAATAGGTCATACACTGTAAATGGTTACCATATTTAACAATAAAGGGAAATATATCACACAGTTGATGTTGATAGATGGATAATTTTTGGATAATTGTTTTCTGTCAATTTTTCTTGTCTAAGTTTTCTACAGTGAGCATTTACAGGTATTACTTTCATAATCAGGTAAAAACTTATCTTTCCAAGAAAAATAATAGTCAGAAATTGAAAAAATCTGTAGGAGAGAATCTTACCCTTGAAATAACTCATTAATACTAATATATACTGGCTTTACATTGCTTATGATATTAATTTTTGGAAATAATTCCTGGATATAAATTTAATTTTATCTTTTTATCTATTTTAAAATTATTACCATCTAAATTTCTGCTAATTTTAAAGATAAGACCCCAGCTTTCTCTTTGGAAATGTATAATAAAAGCTGTACTTAGGAATTTTAGTTTATCTTTTAAAGGCAAAATTGTAGAATTGTAATATTGAGTGGGACTTTCATTTACAGCAGGGTTTCTGAACAGCAGCACTGTTTATATTTGGGCTAGATAACTATTGTGGGGGCTGTCTTGGACCTTGGAGGATATTTAGCAGCATCCCTGCCCTTTACACACAATGCCAGTAGCACCTCCCCTCCAGCTGTGACAATCAAAACTATGTCTAGACATCACCACATGTCCCCTGGGAGGCTGAATCACTCTGTTGGGAGCCACTGTGTACAGTACAGCCCTGTCATTAAGATGAGCAAGCAGAATCAGAGTTGTGGTCCGTCCCGTGCGTCCAGCCAGTAAGCGGTGGGACGGACAGCACTGGGCCACCTCTGATGTGTGGTGCTCCCAGTCTGATTGGCATTCTTTCTCTGTTAGCACTGCTCCTTTGCTTTGTGCATTTTGTTTTCTTACAAAACCTGTAAGAAGAAAAAGCAAGTTCAAGTAAAATACAGTCTGTGACTACTTCATTTTCCTTTAGTGTTTTCTCCCTAGAACTGCATTCAGAGTTCTGCATTTTTTGCCCTGGCCTGAGGACGTGTTAGTAGTATATTTTCTCTGGAAGTGCTAGGGTTGGGAGTGAGGCATGCTTGCTTTTTATATAATTTTAGACATAAATTCATTCCTGGTTCTTAGAAAAAAATGAGCCTAAAAAGACTCAACCTTTGCAGTAGGACAGGCATGGATTCAAGTCCTGGCTTCACCACATACTAACACTGCACCCTTATTTGGCAAGCTGCATAACTGGTCAGGGTTTCAGTTCTCTCTCCATAAATTGAAGAAATAATAAGACATAGCTAGTGATGTGATTTTGAAGATCAGAGAGAGTACTTATTTATAATTTGCCTGTATAGTGCCTGCGATGAGTTGCCATTCAAAATGTGTTAGCAGTTCCATAAGATAATTGTTAGATTCTAAAGGTATGAATATATTGACTTTTTTGTGTGTGGGTTGGAAACTTGTGCTGATAATTAGTTTATTAGTTTATTTCACATTATCTCCCTAGATGTTGACTTATTTTGCTGCGTTTGAGGTATTCTTTGAAGAAAGTTTGCCGAAATTATTTGCTCATTTCAAGAAAAACAACTTAACTCCAGACATCTACCTAATTGATTGGTAAGGCTGAATTTTCCATGTGTTTTCTGAGTATCTTTTCATTCCCTGCCCCTGTTTCTACCATCCTTACTGCCAGCTCCTTCCAGGGCTCAGCTGAATCTCCATGTCCTGCTCTCCAGCTGTCCCAGCTGCCGTGCCCTTTAGGTGCCCTTTGTTTTCCAGGCTCCTGTGCTGCTAGTCATTGACTTAGCACCATGAGCTTGTGTTTATTACTATCTGTGATTCTCCAATGGTACTTCTGAATTCCTTCAAGAGAAGGAGTGGTGTCTTGGACCTATTTGTTTTCCAAGTGCTATCTGTACATTAATTGTATGAAATGCCCCTAAGCAGCAGGTCTGTGCCAGGTTCTCTGCTCGGTGCTAGAAGTGGGTGGTGAACAAGACCCAGAGCTTGCCTGTCAGGAGCTCCTGTCTCTGGAACAGATGTGGCGACAGACACTGTCCAACATGCAGACAGTGCTGTTTTAGAAGGAAGGAAGGGAGCCAGAGGCCCTGGACCCAGCCTTAGGGCTCAGAGTACACAGAGGTGACACAGGCATTCCAGCCAGGCATGAAGGTGAGAAGCATCATGTAGTGTGCTGGAATTAGCATGAGCTATAGCAGCTAGTCTATAGATTCTAAAGGTATAAATATATTGACTTTTTTTTGTAGGTTGGAAACTTGTGCTGATAATTAGGTGTTAAGGCCTAAAGAAAAGGGCAGAGAATGGCAGGTGAGGAGGTTTGGAGGCCAGGTCATGGTGGTTCTTAGATGCCAGGCTAAGGAGCTTGGGCAGGATTGCAGGTCCTTACGGCACAGTTGAAAGCTTTTACGAGGGGTGAGGGTGGGGTATATCCAGAAGTGAGTTTTAAGTTACTTGGGAGGCAGGAGAACCTGGGAGCAGAGAGGCAAATTAGGGAAGAAGCAGAAGTGTGTGGAGAGTAGGGAGCAGAGAGACTCGCAGGTCCCAGGGGATGTTTTGTAGATGGACCAGAGAGTCATGGTCTGCTCTTGAGTATACAGCTGGTGAGGGGGTTTGCTGGTGCCACCATTTGAGATCAGAGACAGAGGAGCGAATTGGGCAAGGGGAGTTAATGGATGTGACTGGATGCAATGATTTTGAGGTGCCTGTGGGACAATTAACTAGAGGCATCCTGGAACACACAGATAAGAGAGTCCAGAAACTTCTGTGCTGGAGCAGTAGACTAGGCAAGTCTTTGTACTGAGATGGGTATGGTCACTGAGAACAGGGTGTGGCTGTCACCCCAGAGAGCACGTGTTTGAGGGTCAGGTGAGAGGGCTGGTAGACTGCGTGACACCAGGAGCAGTCTCTCTGATCACGTGGTGGGAAGAGTGTGACTCTTCCCGGCAGTCCTGGCCCAAACCCCAGCTTCTCCCGTGATTGCCTTGTGGCCTTGGCAAGGACCCTACTCCCTGAGCCCTGGTTTCCTCTCTGGAGACTGCGATGATTAACTTTGCATGGTGTGGTAGGGTGACCACCCAGCACCATCCCTTACTTGCAGAAGGAAAGAAGATGTTATTTTCCCAGAAAGGTCCATTTAGGCTTTGACGCTAAGTCATAGTAAATCTAGAACTACTGCAAACATATACCTGGCTGGGTGTTTTTTTTTTGGGGGTGGGGGGGGTTCGGTTCACTTTTTTCAAGTAAGAAAAGGGTTTCAATAAGGAAAAAAACCGGGTTTCATTCAAAAGGAGGCTGAATCTCTTAGATAAAGCAGACTTGCCTGGATCCTTGGGAATGAGCCTTTGGGATTCTTGGCACTTGTTGCTTCTATTCTGAGCCCCGAGACTGTTCTGGCTGCACTGATTTTTTTGCCATGAACAATGAGGGCTTGGAGGTTGAAGCTTACAGCTGAAGCCATAGGAGCTGATGTCACTGTGGAGTAGTAAACACCAGACTGTGGGTTGGCCATTGGCAGGAGTGCTGGGCTGCCCTGTCTGGCTTTGCTGGGTGCAAGTGTTTAGGGCCCACTGTAAAGGGCACCTTTCTTCAACAAATGATGGTTTCTTCACACCTGTGAATATTCACCCACTGCATAGACTGCCCCGTACCGTTCATCTGACTATGAAACCTTAGATCCCAGGCCCTGGAGCCTGTGACACCAGTGGAGAGTGTTAGGAGAGGGGAGGATCTGGACAGGGCCTGAGCCTTCAGCTTCTACCTTATTTATTTTAGGGCTTCCAAGTTAAATTCTTAGGATTATAGGCTAAAAGTCAATAGTGTCTTTCAGACCTTTTCACCTGGACTTGCAAAAGGAAATAGGTTTTATGTTGTGACCCAGTGTGGGGTGTGTGTGCAGAAACTTGATACGTTGCATGAATATGCCAGGAACAAGGGTTTCAAGAAACAGTACCTAACCTTGACTGTGTGAAGCATTCTGAAGTTTTCTGTTCTATTTATTCCAAAAAATGCTGGTGATAATCTGCCCTCGTTTACTTCCCTGTAGACTTCCGTAGCTCAGGCTCCAAAGATCACATCAACTTGTTGAGGCCCCCAGGAGTTAAAACATGGGGCAGACTTGTTTATAATGAAAAGCAAGCCAGAATACAAGGTGTCTAAATGAAAAAGAAGCTCCAAGGATTTTAGCTGCTGAGACCTTTGTGCTGTGATGTGGTTGGTACAGGAGGCCTTGGGAAGGTTGCCTGCTGTGCTTTGATGAGGCCTCTGCTGATGTTGGCTCATTCTTGATGAAATGTTAACTGCTTTCTAGAATAAGACCAAGTAGGACATAGTCTAGAGCTGCGGTTCCAGTGCAGGCCTAGGCCCATAGTAAATATCAGTAAATATTTAAGTTGAACTAAACACTGGAAAACCATGTATTCATTATTTCTTCTCTCAGTCAATGCTTATGGGTGGTCAGTGATGATTCAGACTCCTTGTTGGATGCCAACAGTTAGGTAAAAGCTCAGATCAGGAACAGGGTGGGCAGCGGGGAGGAAGCAGAGGGAAACAGCAAACTTGGGCGTACCCTAGAAGCACTGTGTGAGAAACGCTCACCGCTTTCTTCTGTCCTCACAGTGTCCAGAAGCAGGTATACCTATTTTAAGCGCACAGGAAGTCACACAGCCACATGCACACCCCTAACTGCTGGCCCTTCCTCCTACCCGCATGTGCACTGTGGCCCTGTGCTGTGTGTGTGGTGTGTGAACTGCGATGGATTCCAGGGCGCCGGCAGCTAACCACCTGAGCAGACAGTCTTTCTCCTGTTCCACGTGTGGCATGGCCAGCTGAGCATCCCAGGTGTGCTGTGCAGGTGCTCAAATAATATGGCTATAGTTCGGTGAGGAAAGTCTCCTTTCCTGCCCTGCTGTGTGCCCACCAGGGCCTGCTTCCCTTCATCCCAGCACAGCCACACTGAGGGTGTCATCTCTTTCCTGCTGCTCCTGCAGCTGAGTTCCTGGTGCTTGACCCTGTGCTTGGCCTTGGTTCCTAGGTTAAGGAATGCACCTGTTCCTGAGGGTTGCCTTTCTGGTTAAAAATACTCAGATTCCAGCTGAGGCCCGTCGATGCTTGCCACTCCTCTCCGTGTACACTGTGTGTTGTCTGCCCAGTGGCTCACAGATTCACAATTGAGGATTCACTTTACTTGCCCATACTGCCTTCCTGGAATGGGATCTTGTTTAGTTGTGATTGGCCACTCTTTCTGATGCAGACAGGATCAGAACAAGTGCTCATCAACTACCTTCTTCTTCCTACAGACTTTTGAGTGTTCCAACTGTCATGAATCCACATTTTGTGGGAGGACTGACTGGTCATTTAACTGCTCAAAATATTTTCCCTTGCTGTCCAATGGCAGAATTATTTGGAGGCGTGAGTGGGTTTTGTAATAAATAATCTTGAATCAGTAAAAGAATGAAGCAATATGTTACATATCGTGATTAGAATTTCTTGAAATGACATTTAATGATACTTGAAGATCCTATCATTGCATTGAATTTCTACCTTAAAGGAAAGGTTTAAGGTGAAATGACTGTTGGGAGATTTCCATTTCCATTGCATCTTGCATGCAGTTCATTTATAACTCTTAGCTCGGGGTTACAGGTCTGCCCAAGAACTCCTCAGGAGCCAGGGATTATCTTGCCGACTCCCGAGCACCTGGAAGCATGTGGAGCATATGCTGAGGCCTTCATCGATGTGGGGTCCTGCCTGCACAAAAGGCCGCTCGACCTGTGTATTGGCAGCGTGCTCTGGCCTGATAAAAGATGGAGCCTGTGTTCCAATGCAGGGTTCACGTTATTGTCCTGGTGTCTACTGGCCCCTGCTCAGTGCTGGGACATAAAAGACTAGCATGCCACTGGGCTCAGATGAGAAGACACTCTGAGGGGACAGAGGTGGATATAGGTATCTGTTTGCTTTCAGCATCAAGGTTGGGTGGTTTCTGGGCTTGTTAACTAAGTTTGACTGAACCTTAAATAACTACCTCCAATTTTTAGTGAATGGAATTCTATGTTGGGGGTTTAATGTTTTATTTAAACCTCACAAAATATAATGAGGGTAAATAGTAACCCCATTCTTATGTAGCACTGTCTATTCTGTTTGAGTTTTTAGGAACACAGGTAGCACCATGGTTGGAGGTAGAGGCTAAGGGCCACTTCCTAAGCCAGCTATGGGAACAAAGGCTCATTTGTAGGAACCAATCAGGTTGGGAAATTGGGGCAAAGCTGGAAATTGGTGGTATCAGGCCTCAAAGGTTCAGGTCTCTGGTTATGGCTTCTCAATTGGTCAGACTGCTAGGTGACTTCTACCTTTTGACTTTAAGCTAAAATTTGCATTTACCTACCCTCTCTTTGTAGTTTCCTCATCTGTAAAATGGAGATAGTGATTGTACCTCCTCTTGGGTTATGGTAAGGATTAAGTTGGATGATTCAGGTAAAAGTAAATAAAGCAAGTGCTTTCTGCTGCTCTTTGCAGCCTTAAGGCCTCTCTCATTGACCAGGGGAGGTATCAGTTCTGTTACGGGGACGCCATGTTCCTTCTTCATGGCTGGTCCTGAGAACGAGCCTTTGCCTCCTCCGTAGCTGGCTTAGGGCATGCCCCTGAGCTCCCCTCCTCCCTTCCCCATGGTGCTCCTTTGCTTTCCAGCAAACTCAGATAAGCAGTTAGAGTAGACGTTGCCAGATAAGAATGTTTTCTGGAAGTTGTGAAGGCTTGACAGGAATAAGACTGTCCCTTTCCTCCCACACGCATTATGGGGGAAATAGATACTGCAGCTTGTGTTGGGTGTCTTTTACCAGCTGATAACCCATTCATTCATTTAGCAATGTAGAAATATGTTATTTTCTATCAGTTGAATTTGTACCTGAAATTACCGTTTTTGGTGTACTGGGCCATAATACGCAGCGGCCCAGGGGGGAAACACAACCATTTCTTGGGAGAGAAAATCTCTCTAATTCTTCCTCTGTGGGAAGGGCACTGAGAAGGTTCTGGGAAGGTCAAGGAACATTGCTGCCTGTCCCTGTTTCTACGTGTAATTACCAGGCTGGGAGCAGGATGGAGCCCGCAGACATGGAGGAGAAGGTGGACCTGAAGGCCTCGAGGTAGGGAGGGCTGTGTGTGGACAGCAGCCCTCTTGTTCCTGACACTTCTGATTCCATGGCAGGGCTCCTGTGGGACCAGGACAGCACCTGGTTCCCTTCCTGGACCTGTGGGTTGGAGCCGAGTGGCTATTCAGCTGTTGAAGGGGGCCTGCTCTCTTTTCTGAGAGGATTGTCTTAGTGTGGTATTCACGGCTGGCTTTTGACTCTAAACGTGGTTTAAAATACAGCCAAGCATTTGAAAGCATTTCAAGGGAAAGGAGAGGGGAGGAGGAGGAGCACAGGGACAGTGGGAGCTCCTCTGACCAGCTCCCACTCGGAGGACAGGGTGGGAGGTAAATGCCCTCATCGTTCAGAGACTGCTGGGGACAGAGGGCTCTGTCCTTTTGGTACTCATAGTCTAGATCAAGGAACAGAAGCAGCTTAGGTAGCTCTGGGCGAGGCCATGAGCGGAGGGGCTGGGAGCTGGTTGCAGAAAGGCTGCTGGAGCCTGCTGGGCTCAGGAGATGTGAAGGGCATGTGAGGCAGAGGGGAGGTAGCCAGGGGTGTCCTTCCGTGACTTGAGTATAGTGGAAGATCCACTTTGTGCTAGCACATGCTCTCTCAGATACTTGTGGCTGGCATTGATGGCTGTTGTGAAAGAGTGTGCAGGAGGTAGTATGGACATTTAACAGGAGACCTGGGCTAGCCCCAGGGCCAGGAAGGAGCCTTCCAGGAAATGGTCAGCTAGCTGAGACTTGGATGAGAGGGTGTTCACCAAGTGAAAGTTTAAAAAAAATTTTTTTTAAAGGTACATTTTCTTTAAGATATAACAACACTCAAAGCCTTAATAATTCCATCTCAGTACATAAAAAACAGTAAATGATACAGAGTAAGGCACAGTTATGCTTCTCCACATGACGTACATGCTAGGCAGTCAGTTCTCAGTCTTGTTTTATTTTCCAGCAGCATCTGACAGTCTGCACTCTCTGATCTTTGCAGTCCTTTCTTGACTTGGTACCATCTACACACAGGCTGTTCCCAAATGTATGTCCCCAGCCCAGAGCCCTCCCTTGGACTCCAAATCAATTCATTTATTCACTTGGATGTCTGACTCTTGAACTTAACATGTCTCAAAACTCAACCCTTGACCTTCTGTCCAAACCAGACCCCTCCCCCTTAAATGACAGCTCTGTCCTAGCCATTGTGTGGCCACAGACCCATGCCCTGGACTCCACTCTCACATTTCCCGTGAGATCAGTCCACTTTGAATCTGTCCAGTCTGTCTACTTCTGGCCACTTCCACTGCTACTGCTGTGCTCCGACTCCGTCAGGATTCTTAGTAGTCGCCCCTAGCTGGTCCCCCTGCTTCAGTCTGTGTCCCCCTACAGGTTCTTCTCAGCACTGGTCGATTAGCCCCTCTGTTTCCTCTTTCAGAGCAAAAACTAGAGACTTCGTGATGGCCTGGAGGGCGCTGCTGGTTCGGGGCCCTTGATGTCTCTCAGCACCTCTGTTCATTCTGCCTTTGCTGCTTTGTGCCCGGCCAGCTGCCTTGCTGCTCCGTGAACATGCCGCTTGCTCTTACCTCGGAGCTGCTGGACTTGCTCTTTCCTCTGCCGTGCATTCCCAACACACACTCCTGGCCCCCTGCCACCTCTTTGGGGGTTCACAGGAATGTCACTTTTCAGTGAGGCGTTCTTCCTCGATCACCCTAAATGTGTGTGTGCGCACATCCACATGTGCACACGCCTCTGGGCAGTCCCTGTTTTCTACCCTTGCTTTTATTTTAGTCATCATCTTACATGCACTGTGTTTTACTCGTCTCCTCTGCCCTGAGGGCACGGCATGCTGTGCTGTGCCGGATACTCGTGTCCTCGTCACCAGAGGACAGTGACGAGCCTACAGTAGGTTTCAGACAACATTCATGATGAGTGGACTGGCTTGTCTGGTGTCAGAAGGGCTCAGACCTCAGCCACATATCTCAGGAGAGGTGGCACCAGGGCTCGTGGTGAGGCTCAGCATGTGGGTGTCGTGGGTGTGGCGTGAGGTGTTCTGGATTATTCAGATGACGGCTTCAATTTGTAACATTCAGTACCTGTCTAAAGCAGTTTATAGAGACCCACACACAAATCTGAACTCAAGAATATTATGCTAAATGAGAAAAGATAAAAAGATGAAGTTACTTAGTATGAGTTTTGGGGGGAAGATACAATTTTATGTTGAAGAAATCTCTTCTATTGTTACTCTCCCACTTCTTTGCTACTTTATTTTTCCCATCAGTTTTTTTCTTGAGACTGCTTTTAAGAGGAAGTAAGAGCTTGATTTTCATGTAGGAGCTGGTACACAAGAGGCAGTGGTGTGGATTAGTTCAGTTCTTTTTTTTTATTATGTTGATAAGTGTGTTCACTGTATACAATTGAGAATATTCTCTAGATTGAGGATAGAAACAAAAAATGTCTTTGGTCCTTCTTTAATCATGTTTTTTAGACTGATGAGATGGTTTTGAAATAGTAAGAAGCTCGGGCTGAACGCTTGTTGTTGTGACTTTTTAAAACAGAATTTCCTACCAAGGCCATGGTGGTGTGTTGCCTTATAGCAGTGACATTGGAGCAGGCACTTTGGAGTCAGGCTCCAGTCTGGCTTTGTCACTCACTGGTGGTAGGGTCTGGGGCTGTTTGATCCTGATGCTCAGTCCCTCAGGTAAAATGAGATAAGAGCTGTCTCCCAGGGTGGTTCAGTGCTGGGTGTGGTGTGTCTGGGTGCCTAGGGTAGTGAGTGGTGCACAGCAGGCCCTTGGATTCCATTGTTTTTATGACGGAAGGGTTTTCTGTGGCCTCTGTCTCCCTCTTCCATCATGAGTCAAGTGAAATCTAAATTGTGATGCCTTCCTTGAATCTCTCTGAGTTTAAGGTACTGACAAAGCTGAGGGTTACTTGTCTAACTAGCAGGTACAGGCTGTGTTGAACGCGTGTCCTCTGTTCCTCTGGGTCCTGGAGGAAAGCCTGCTTCTAGGGAGGAGTGCGCTGTCCGGGGAGAGTTCCGTTTAAACTGCATCTTGGAGTTCAGTGCATACGGAAAGCCCACGCCCCTGAATGTGTGAGACTCTCCAGTGTGGTGCAGTGTTTCTGGTGGAATCTATTGCAGGAAAATTAAGAGTCATGGTGTGGAAGGTTTAATGGCATTGCCTCCTGACCAAGCCATCCCCTCAGTCTAAGTCCAGCACCCAGAGTTCAGGTGCTTCCTGGCCCCAGTTATCTCTAGAGTTGGCATGGGAAATACTGAGGTCTGTGGAAGAGTGGTTTTCCAGGAGGGACAGAATGTCCCCCACCCAGTTGGAATCACCACTATAGCAAGTCCTAATACTGATGAAAAAGTATTGAAAACCACTAACATGTACAGAATCCTAAGGCGCATTGGGAACTTGTCAACCCACTTACTCAGTGAAGATTATCAGATCTGTACTGGATGCTGAGGATCGGGATGAACTGGGCAGTCTCCCTGAGGAAGACACAAGCAAGCACTGTGTGTGGTAAGCACCAGAGCAGGAAGGAGCCTCCGGCTGGCTCTAGGGGTGAGGAGACACCCTTGTGGATGGCACCTGTGCTGGGTCTCACAGCTGAGGTAGGGGGAGGGGGCGATTCACCAAGAGCCAGTCTGGCCTGTGTCTCGACCTACACTCCTGCTTACACCTGGTGAGCAGTCAACCACTCAGGATTGTATTTGTTAGGTAGTTTGGATTGTCATTATAATTCTTAAGGGAATACATACCTGTGTTGCACTTTTCTAATTGATGATTTGCATTGTTGAAGTGTAAGATCAGATTTTTGTAATCCACAGTTAGATTTATTGGGAAAAATTTCCGTTGTTCCTTTGCTGACCCCTACTGGGAGAAAAGTGTACAGTCCTCTTCAGAAGTAATGTGTATGTGTGTATGCTGCAGTGTGAATTTCGGTTTACCATTTCGATCCCCACCAGACTCTAAGCTCTCTAAAGGCAGGTATTCTGTCTTAACCGTTGTATCCAGCACCTACCACAGAGTAATAAGCACATAGTATGTGCTCAATAAATATTTGTTGAAAGGAGGAGTAATCAGTATCAGTAATTCAGAAGTTGTACAGTGTTTGAGATTCTGTGTGGAAGCTGATAATGCTGTGTTCTATAAAGTTTTTAAATTAGCCTTCAGAATGAATGCACACCTAGTCTCTCCCCCCCCCCGCCCCCCATGTAATGTATGAAAGTGACTAGCTCATGGAGTGTTTTTCTGCAGTCAGACTGGAATTCAGAATTCAGAGTTCTTTCTTTGTACCATCCGAAATCTGAAAAATTCCAACTTTTTCTCCAGGATCTTTACCTTGTATAGTAAATCTTTGCCCCTTGACTTGGCCTGTCGTATCTGGGATGTATTCTGTCGAGATGGGGAAGAGTTCCTGTTCCGCACGGCCCTGGGTGTCCTCAAGCTGTTTGAGGACATCTTGACCAAGATGGACTTCATTCACATGGCCCAGTTCCTGACCAGGCTGCCCGAGGACCTGCCTGCAGAAGAACTGTTTGCCTCCATTGCTACAATTCAGATGCAAAGTCGAAACAAGAAGTGGGCTCAGGTAAATGTGACTTCTGTTCTCTTTTCCCCATAGAGTAGTGACACAATTATATAATTTAGGAAGGATGCTATTTAAAGTGCTCCTGGAGAAGATGGCCATCTTTGACGTGGTTGGGCTGGATGTGAAGAGAGACGGGTTTGAGTCTTGGTTCTGCCACAGGGCATCTCAGGCAAGTCATTTCCTCTTGAGTTTCTGTGAGCTGGAGGGGCTGTGGCTAACAGAAACCTTCCTATCCCTTCTCCAGTGGCACTGGGAGGAAGGGTCAGACTTCTAGTTTGCCATTGTAGTGCTCCCTACTGTTAGGAAGCATTTTTGTAAGCCAAGCGCCCCCCACCCTTTTTAAAGTAATGCCAGAGATAGAATGCAAAGGGACTAACTAACTGAGCTCCAGGGCTGTGGGCCAGGCCCTGTGGCAGGCTCTTGTGTACTTCATGAAGTGGGTGGTATTGTCCCCATCTTTAACAAAGGAAGGCCCAGAGAGGTAGCTGTCGCCTGATGAGGGTGCAGGGCCCTGCAGCTTCTCCCTTCTGATGTGCTGCTGTGGCCCCCAGCAGCTATCTCCAGCCTGGGCCTGCTTCTGGATTCCTGGGATCTCCTCTGGACACCCCTCTTAGGTCTCGTCCCCTGTAGGATTGCCCGGTGTTGTCTGGCTCCAGGTCTATTTTTTTTTTAAAAAGATGACCGGTAAGGGGATCTTAACCCTTGACTCGGTGTTGTCAGCACCACGCTCTCCCAAGTGATCTAACCAGCCATCCCTATATAGGGATCCGAACCCTTGGCCTTGGTGTTATCAGCACCACACTCTCCCAAGTGAGCCATGGGCTGGCCCCTGACTCCAAGCTTTATCACACTAAAAAGGAAAACATACCAGCCTTGGCTCTGATTCCTGCACACGCTCAGTTTGCCTCCATTTTAGGTCCTAGTTGGTTGATATCTGTGGAGGCTCATACTCTTCCATATATGCCACATAGTTGCCTGTCCTTCATGGAACTTAATTTTATTTTTATTTTTTCAATCTTTGTTTTTTTGGCAGTTGGCCAGTATGGGGATCTGAACCCTTGATGGTGTTGTTATCAGCACCACGCTCTAACCAAGTGAGCACTGATTTCACTTTTTTGTTAATGGAAGATTTAAAATATATACAAAAATAGAATGAATTAGCCTAGCAAATCCCCGTGCACCTGTCATCCAGTTTCAGTAACTGTTGATGTGTGGCCTGTCTAGCTTCAGCTGTGCTCCCAGCTGCGTTTCCTCTCCAGAAGTATTTTGAAATGAGTCTTAGGCAGCATGTCATCTGTAAATGTTATGGATCTCTCTCTAAGCCATAAGGGCTCTTTTAACATAACTACAATACTGTAATCACTCAAAAAGTTACTAATCCCTTCCTATCATCAAATATACAGTTTTCAAATTTCTAATGGTTTCAAATTTTGTAATTGGCTTTATAGTTTGAAATATGATCCAGATAAGGTCCCTGCATTATTAGGTGACCTTTCAAATCTTTTTTTTAAATATGTATGCTACTCCATCTTCTTCCCTTTTATCCCTCTCTCCTTCTGCTTTATTTCTTGAAGAAAACAGGTCATTTTTTATATAATATTTCCCACAATCTGGATTTTTCTGGTTGTATACTTTGTGGTGTGTTTTACATGTTCCTCTGTATTTCTTGTAAATTGGTAGATCTAACAACTTTATCAGATTTCAAGTTTGTGGGTTTTTTTGGCAAGATTACTTCCTAGGTCATCAGGCTGTCTCTCTTTGATCTTAGTTAGCATCCTATTTATTTTTATAACAACTTTATTGAGATTTCCATGGTATGTATGCATGCCATAAAATTCACACTTTTAAAGTGTACAGTTCAGTGCCTATTTATTTATTTACCAGAGAGAGGTTTGTCCCTCTCACCTGGGCCTCTGTTGGGCCTCCCTAGCTTGCCTGTTCTCTCCCTCTTGTCCTGTTTTGTGATGCTCTGTCTGGCTGTGGACTTTGTCTCTTGGGAAGCAGCATGGCCACTGTAACGTGACCTTGAGTAATGCCATGAAATGCTCCCCCGGTTTTACTAGCTGGGGGGGAGGTGCTATTTTGTGCCTAAGGTAATGCGAATTATATTTCTGAATTATTAAATACGTGCAGTTTATAAAAAGGATTGAAGTACTGGTTCATACTACAACATGTGTGAACCTTGAAAACATGCTAAGTGACAAAAGCTAGACACAAAAGACCATATATTGTATGATTCCGTTCATATGCAGATCCATAACTAGGAAATCTGTAGAGACAGAAAGTAGAGTGGTGGTTGCCTAGGGCTGGGGGTTGGGGGAGGAAGATGGGAGGATAGGGGAGCCATCCTAAAGGTATAGAGATTTCTTTATTTCTAAATTTGACTGGTTGAACATATCTGTGAAGATATTAAAAACCATAGAAGTGTACACTTTAAATGGGTGAGTTATATGGCACATAAATTACATCTCAGCAAAGCTGTTAAAGTATTCTCAGCTCACGTGGGAGCAGGACTAGCTCCGAAGTCATCAGGGATCCAGTGAGAGGGAAGAGCCTTTCTCTGGTTACTAAATACACAGACACTGCAAATGGAAATAAGTGCAGGGCCCTTTGTACGAAAGTTAAGAATTTCAAGATTGCAGCAGAAGAGTGTCAAGCCAGCCAGGGCCCTCTGAGGGCCGTGTGACTGCACAGTGCATGCGCTTCTAAAGCTGGCCCTGTGAGTGGGTTTGCTTTGGAATCTCCCATGACTTAGTTGCTCATAGTGGTTTTCTGAAGTAGCTACAGAAAGCCAGGGTCTTGCCTAATGGCCTTTATTCAACATGTAGGACGTTCCTATCTTGACTTTCCAACTGGCAAGTCATGGCCTGCTGGCTTGTGAGATGAAGGCTCATTCCCCTCCCATGCCATGCACACATTGCATACTCACACATCACATGCACGCTCATTGCACACACGCACACATTGCATGTGCACACATTTCACACATTGCACACACACTGCACATGCACACACAGGGATGGAGTAAACCCAAATCTGCCGTTTTGCTTCTCATATTTTAGGGACTAGTAAAAACTATTGGTTAAAACTATGTCAGGGGTGGTTTGAATAGTAGGACATTTTCTAATTAATGGGATAGTGATAAGACTGGGGTGGGGGGGGACATAGGCATCAGCGACCTATAAACAGTTTCAGGTCTCATGGGAATTGTGGCCCTAAGATACCCTTTTAAAGAATTAAATGCTGTGCTGAAGTTTAAGACACTAGTGAGCTTTTTCAAAACAAGTGTTTGTTTAGTTAGCAATCCCATTTACTTAGAAGTGTTTGTTTAGTTAGCAATCCCATTTACTTAGAGGTGGAGGGGGACTTTTATCTACCCTTGTTTGTTTTGTACAACTTATTTGAAACCTACATGAAATGGTTCTGCTTTATCCCTTGTAATTTGTGACCGAAAGTGGCATAGTACCTGGCCCCAGGCCGATAAATATGATGCTAACAAGATTCCCTTGGTTTTGAAATCAAACAAATCTGAATTTGGATCCCTGTGAGCCGTCTGACCTTGAAAGTCACTTCTGCAAACGTCCATTGTTCAGGTCCCTTATAAAAGGCCATTAACCTTCCTGAGATTGTTGTGTAGATTAAGCAGATAGGTGCATGAAGTGGGTGTTCAAGATGTGGAGCCTGTTTTTGTCACTACTGCTGTTAAGCAGTCATAATGGAATGGAATATTTTTTAAAATAAAGTTGTTATCCAAAAGCTGTGAGAACACAGAGGAGGGAGAAGAGGCAGTTTGGGAAGCTCAGGCAGGCCTCTGAGAAGAACTGACATCTGTTAGGGCTTGAAAGGCTGCACAGTTTCTTGATGAGGAAGGGACAGGACAACAGGAGCAGCAGTGTGTAAAGGCATGAGGCACGGAGGAGGGGCTGTTACATCCTGGAGCGGAAGCTGGGGCTCTGATGATGAGGAGTGCAGGGGCTGCAGCCAGACTCTGAAAAGAGATGAGACCCACAGCCCTACTTCCATGTTGGTTCCTTGGCTGGTGGGGTGAGTATAGCCCAGAGACCTCATGGTCGGGTTTCCATGTTAGAAACATCACTTTGGATGCAGGGGTGGAAGCTGGCCTAGAGGGCACAAAAGTGATGGAAGTGGGGAATGGAGAGACCAGTTGGGAGGTGGCTGCTGTTTCTCTGGGCTGTTCCTGTCAGTGTCTCTGTTCTCAGTGTGTATTGCAGATTAACCACAGACATCTTCCCTGTGATTCCTAGGTACTGACTACATTGCAGAAAGACAGCCGGGAAACGGAGAAAGGAAGCCCATCCCTCAGACACTGACGCTGCAGAAGCAGCGCATGCTCGGCACTACAGCAGATCTCCACGCAGCACCTGTGTTGTCTCAGATCGACACCCTGGCAGCCAGGGAGAACAGGGGCTCTTTTCACGTTGGATTCCTAACCCCAGAGCTGGCCTTAAACAAAACAAAGCAAAACAAAAGAAACTTATAAAGAATTAAACCAAGGCTTAGCCTTAAGAAGCTCAGTGGTATGATGACCTAGTGTTGACCTTGGCCAACCACTGCATTTTCTGCATGGGATTAAGATAGGGCAGTGGCTGACTGCCCCCCTCTCCTTTATTTCAGCAAAAGTTAATTAAATTGTAATGCTTTTATGTCAACTACTGGAAAGTACATTACAATCTTTCTTAGCCAGGATGCATGAGATGTTATTTGGGAGACCTCCGAGATGTTATTGGCTCATAATTACATATTTTAGGTAAGAAAGGGATTGCTAATTTAGTTATTGAGATAATCTTTCCAGAGCTGGAGGTCATGTTTTCAAAACCTACCTACCAAAGATAGCATTGAAGGAGAATGGGCTCTTGTAGGACAGTCGCTGGTGAGTGCTCATGGGCTCCCTGGGAACTGACCTGACCTTGGGTTGACATTTTACCATGTTGCCTTGACAAAATTATAGCAGGAAGGGTGGAAATGCACACTTAGATTCCAGTGGGAACCTGTTCCAGAGATTGTCTCCTGCTTCGGTGAAAAAATAGCAGGAGGCGCTAATTGCAAAGAAGGCCTGAGGCAATAGAGAGAGGTTTAAGAGCTGGTGGAAACAGCAGTGCAGACAGCTCCCCTTTAAGGAAAAGGTAGGAAAAGGGGATGTTAAGACTTGCCACTCTTCACCTTGCTGTTTCCATGGAGGCCAGGGTGTGGCAGGTGCAGTCCATGGAAACAGCACAGTGGGGGAGGTTGCTCCCTTGCTCTTTGCCTTTGTTGCCTGAACCACCAGATCAGTCCTAAGTGCCAGTGATTCCCTGCTCACACAATTGATTTTGAAATATGTGCTTCACAAACCCTTGTAAGGACTGAGAGTGAGCGGCACATACCTGACAGCCCAGATGGTCTTGTCAGAATTCTCAGTAGCTGCACCATTAGCCTATCCCCCGATTTAGCTGATTTTCCCAAGTTCACTGGCACAGTTTTTGTTCTAGCTTTTCCTTGACTAATTTTGAGAACTTTGTATAAGAACTTGGGTTATCTGAATTCACAGACATGAACAGTTTTTGCATGGAATAGTCCAAAGGACGGGCCAGTATCTGTGGAAGCAAGTTCCCACGTGGCAGTGCACTGGCGTGCTGGACTGTGGAGGTGCTCAGTGGACCAGTCTCATGGCACAGTGAGGCAGACGTGAGTGCCTCAGAGTGGTCTGCACACTTCAGCCCTTTTCAGCCATACTCCTCACCCCCAGGGATACCCCATGGTTGGTTGATCTAGCTTCTGATGTGGGGGAGTCCTTGGCTCTGACCATGTAGCATGCAACTAGGAGACTTGGCCAGGGGTCGGGGGGATAAAGCCTAACTATGGCATTATTTTTCTAGGTTTTCTATATCTGCCATACCTGCTAATGATCTTTCTAGGTGCAATAGCAAGTAGCCAAGCTGGCGGTCACCCTCATGCTCTCCATCCCAACTCTGTACCATGTGTCGTTCTCCTTTGTCCCCTTATATTCTTAACTGAATTCCCCTGGGAGGTTGCAGGGCATCATGGATACCACTTTCTGCCTCAGCCTTTAGATGCTGACCGGCCTGACCTCTTGGAGGCAGCATTCGACATCTTTGCTGGAGGTCTCAGCAGCCTCCAGACCTCGCCATTCCCTGATGGCAAGGTGTTGAATGACAGAGCCAGGGCCTGTGGGAGGTGCACTGTCCTGCCTCACAGATGTACTTATTTTTGTTCCACGATGTGGGTGTTCTGTTCTTTAAAGATGTATATGTTTTTGTACTGTACATAAAGATTTCCTTAAGTCATACAGAAAGCGATGTGGCAGGGGCCTTGGGTTTTTTGTTAAGAGTGCGCTTGTGGAACTTCATAGTATTCAAACCCATCTCTTAATGTTTCTTGTCAAAAAGTTTGACATAAATCTCTTTGGATAGCACCACGTATGCATTAAGCTTTTAAACAGGATTCCATGCCAATATGGAACACTGACCAAATCTTCAGCTCAGATGGGGTTTTCATGACCTGGTCAGGGATCACATGCGGTCTTGCCAGTTTGATTCGTCCTCTTCAGAGGTTGGAAAGTTCTGAGTCCCCTTCCAGGGCCACCTAGCCCCTTTCCACAGAGGGCTGCTGAGTGTACAGTCACACATCTGTCATTATTGTTTAGGGAAACGAGGCAGATGCAGACGTGCGCAAGTCTGCACTTGCCACCCCATGTGCCGCTGATGCTCCGAACCTCAGAGGCAGGCTCGCAGCCGCTGTGCGGCCTGCACTTCAGAGTCGGGAGCTGCGTCTCCCCCACTCATTGAAATCCCATTTAGAAACAGTGTTCACTTCAAAAGGTACTTTTTAACTGCCCAGTTTTTGACTATTTTAAATAGTTTGCTGATAGAAAACTGATAACACTTGCTACATATCATGTTTTAATTGCTTGTACAGTTAACCTTTAATTTTCTTTAGTAAAGTGTATCAAAGAAGGACTTTTTGAATTGTAAATATGTGGTTTTATTAAATAAAAGTCATGTAAAATTGTTACTTATGTTCACTGTAGTTTGGTTTAAAGTTGAAGTTCTCACTTGGCAACATGGCAGAAATTTGACTTTGAGCATTATGCTGTTTGAATATTTTAAATCTTGGTAGGCTTGCTAACCACGAAGTGCAGTTTTGTAATGCAGTCAGGGGCTTCAGGAGTTTGGTGCGCCTGTCTCCATTGGAGGGAGACCCCCCACCTTTCACCTCCCCTCAAGCTTGGCTCTGCCTGCAGCTTTAACCCCCACAGCCCCCACCATGCCTTGGCCATACCCACCACTCACTCCCGAGCCTGCCACATCTATCCTAGCATGTAGTAAATGCTTACTCTGTGCCAGCCAATGGGGATGGGTCAAGGGCTCTTCACATCCCCCCTCAGAACCTTCTCAAAAGCCTGTAAACCAAGTACTGAGGTCTCTCTCCACAGTGGTCAGCAAGATGGTGTGGGCTACCTTACTCTTCTAGCTGTGACCTCAACTCCAAGTACAGGGTCTGGGGTGAGGCCTGGATTCTCTAACATTTCTGAGCACCTGTGTGCAGGCACTACACCTGCTGGGGAGGAGATGTAGCCAAGCCCAGTGGCTGGCTCCATGGGAAGGGCATGAGCAGTGGGGGTAGAGTTGTGGAATGTTTATACAGATGCTGTGTATGTGAAAACAGGAAAGCGCTCTAGACCAGTCAAAGTGGTTGTTGACAGTTTAAAAAGCACCACCCGAAGTGTGGAGCCTGCACAGAGGCACAAGGAGAAAACAAAACGCTATGCCAGTGCAGTGTAGGGAGGCAGATGACACCGAGTTGGATCTTGAGATGAGCTGTTCGTTACCAGGTGGACGAAGGGAAGAGCCTGGGCAGCAAAGGGAAGTCTTAGAACTAAAGGCCAGTCCTCAGATGGGACCATGTGTGGAGAAATTGTGTGGTTCCTGGGGAAACTGGTGTATCTGCTTTGCATGGTACCAAATACCTACTCAAATGTTTGCTGATGTTATTCAGGCCCAGGAACTGGGCCATGACTTAGAGCACGCAGATATCTCCCAGTAGCCCAGAGCGCTGTCTAGCTCATATGCTTCTCTGGGCCCTTTTGTGAGCACCATCTGCTTGCTCTGGACCCGTGCTGCTCCACTAGGCAGGATCATGCCGAGGCCCTCTCTCCTAGGATTAACTGCCAAAGGCCCCCATCCCAGGATGTCTGAGCCATGTGAAGTTCTGCATGGAGCTAGGAGAGTGGTCTTCTCCCCAGATGTGACAAAAAACGAGCTACTTGTGGACCTGGGGGCCTTGCTGTGGACCCCAGAACCCCACAGTGCTTTTCTTAAATATTGTTCCTTCAGCTTCTTGTTCCTGCTCTGGAGCTCCTGGTAGAAACTGCTCCAACCAAAAATTTGCTGCTGAAGTTTAAGGTGCAGTTTGGCTAGTTAAGAACAGGGCCCTGGAGTTAAATCTTGTAGCTAACCATTGCTGTTTAGGAGCTCTGTGGCCTTGGATTTTTAAATTCTCTAAGCCTTGTTTTCCTTTTTCGTAACCAAAGGTTAATAAGGACACCCAGCACCTATCCACTGGCTTGTGAGGATAAGACAAAAATAAGATGCTGTACTAATTGTGTCATTAATTGTGCCCTTGACATGACATGTAAGCTTTTACTATCTTACACTCTTGAACTTACTAATTTTTTTTAAAAAAATTGGAAACAGAGCTAGACAGAGCAGGGTGAGTTACACTTCTGCCTGGGGAAGGCATACAGACTGCCCAGCACAGCTGGCAAGGCTGAGGACTGCGTGCTAAAACCACACCAACCCTGATCAAGAAAACAGGAGAGTGAATTGCAGGCCAAGTAAACAGTATGAACAAGGCAGGAAGACCCACTTTTCATGGCTTTTTTTACCCAGACACCAGACCCTGAGGAACCCAACTCAGTCCCCTCACCGAGGACATGTGCTCTGTCGTTGGAAAACAATGTGTCCCCAACCTCTGGCATCCTCTGGTTTGCTGATAGAAACCCCTCTTTCTTATGTAGGGAGATATCTTCCCTGTTCCTTCCTGGCCCCCAACCCTTAAATTATTGCAAGATGCAAAAAAAAAAAAAAAAAAAAAAAAAAATTTCCCCCAATTAAATACAAGTTCATGGTACAAAATTTGGAAATATAGAAAAGCACAAAGAAAATAAAAATTCTTTACTGTCCAGAGAAGAGAGAATGTTTTTATACTTTGATCTTTTTTTCTATAAATAAAAGTTTCCCCTTTTTACAAATGAGTACATCAAGGCTTAGAGAGGTGAAGTGTCTTGTCCCAGGTCCCAGTCAGAAGACAGCTGAATCCAGTCAGCCTGACTGCAAAGTCTTAGTGCCATGCTATGTTTTCTAGATTTATCTTTGTATTCTCCTTGGTGTCCTTTGGGTAAAATGTTAGCAAATGTCACTATTAGGAAATTGGGGATAGTGTAATTTTATTCATTAAAATATGCATATATTTAACCATTGGTTATTTAAATAAAAGCTAACAGATCCTTTGGATGGAATACTACATGGGAAGCAGGAGATGTGGTCTGCACAGCTGAAGTGATCTGCAGTTCTTTCCATTCATAGCATTTATATGATTCATCACTCTGATATTAAGACCATCTAAAAGTTTAAAACATGAAATGTACCAAGTTGGGGTGCATTAACTCCGATGTTTTATGGACGGGCACCTCATACCAGTGGCAAAACTCTAAATTATGGCTGCAAATGCACTTATATTAAAAAGAAAGCATATATTTCTATTTATATAATTTAAAAATTTCGAATGTGGTAAGTCACCAAAAATTATTTTCATTTACCAATGGAAAAGTGTTTCCTTTTCAGATGCCTTGCGAGTTATCTAAGTGGGTGCCTGATTTACTCCCACCAGTGCTGCTTTAGAAAAACAACCTCTTGTAGTATTAAAGGGGATCCTTCCCCTTCCTACCACTAAAAAAAACCTAGTTACATTTAACATCTCACTCAAAATGTATTCAGTGGCTACAGTTTTCAGGCCTTGTACTTTTTGACAAGGAGATGAAAAGACAGTCTTTAGCCTTTGTTTTTAGTACTCAGAAAAAATTTTAGTTTTACGGGTTTTTGTCCAGATGCCAGCATTTTGGAGGTTCCTGCCAGAATTGACTAGAATCTCTTTACCTGTAGTGGTTTCTGACGTTGATGTCAAGCCTGCCTCCCGGCTATTTTCCCTCATTGGTTCTACTTGTTGAAAGATCCTCTTTTTACCTGTATTTTTAAATCCAACGTAGGACTTATCAGTGCCTAACACATACTAATTATTCAAATAATACTTATTTTAAGAAAATGAATGAGATTGGCATTATGTTGATGTATTATTCCAACAAATTTATTGAGTACCCACCAACGATTTTTGCTTTCCAGGGACTTTGTGTCATTGGGGTACAGATAACTCACAGTCACTAAGCAGTGGGTCAGAGGCTGGGATGGGCCTAAGCACAGGACAGGCATCTGTGGGGTACAAATAGGAGGACTTCAATGACTTTTGGAATAGAGAATACTTTAGGGACTGTGGAATTCTTCCTCAGAAATGATCTAAGAATTTGTGAATGTGTTGCTATTTCGTGACATAAGTGCTCTCCTGTAATCTAATTAGAAAGAACCACTTTAGGAGGTAATCAACAGAAGATTGTCTTCTTCTAAAAAAAAATAAATAAATTTAAGGATTAAAACATTAAAAAAAAAGTAAAAAATTTGTCTTCTAATTAATTCTAACATCTCCAGCATGAAGTACTGTAATTTGAGAGAATATTGGTAACTTGCTTTATCATCATTTACTTAGGACTGGTTTGCTCAGCTTAAAGCAATGCCAACCCATCAAACTCATTTGTATCTTTGTGCTCTGAGAGATCTGCTTGTCCTGGGTTCAAGGCTGGTGAGGGAATGTTTGGTTGGACCTGGGTGATTGCCGATGGGTCAAAATCAGCTGAAAATAACCTATTCTCCCTATAGTGAACCAAAGAGATAATGGACGCCATTATAACGAAAGCTGCTTGCTTGGTCAACACACTGAGCATAACTGCCAGTTTCATTTTGAAATCTCCCCAGCTATAGGAACCCAGTGGGGCTGTACTGTGTTTAGTTCGAGGCACAAAGAAAACAAAGTTATATTTGCCAGTGATTTACCGCTTTACATTGGTCCTGATGAACAGGATAGAGGGAAGACCAAATTGTGGAAAGTAAGGAGGAGAGTGGAAGCCAGAACTCCAAGCTTTTTTTACTCCCCTCATTATTACATTTGTGTGGTTTGATAAAAAATAGTGTATTCAGGCCATGGAAGTTAGAAAAGGAATTTTAATCAACCTTCATCGATTTCAAAGGGAACATGCTTTAGAAAACAAAATCATGCCATCAAAAAGATAAATCTATTGTGACATTCTCACAACCAACCTACCAGAGTGGGGTTTCTACTCTTTAAAGGTATCTAGCACCAGAAAATAGTCTTTCTTACGATCCACTTACTTAGGAATGGGAGAGTACTTTTTTTTAATCCCAAATCTCCACATCCCAAAATTCAACCTAAGATTAAAAAGAAATGAAACCAAGCTCCTAGCTCCAAGTTAATCACTGATACTGCATTAGGAAATGGACTTTCTGAAGTACCCTCGTATTTTGCACCTGGCAAAACAATAAAATCATTATTTTGTTTTTGCTGGAAAATGAAATTTCATTTTTTGGTACAGATTAAGGCATTTTTTCAGAAGATCCAAGAAAACTTTTAATTAGAATTGAAGACTTATTAGGCAGAAACAAACATTAATGGTTAGTAGACTGAGCTTCCTTTCATTGAAAAAGGAAAGGTGAAGGAACACCAGCTCCTTTTCCCGTTTATCATTTCTCCTGCTTCATGGAATATTTTTTATTACCCCAGAAGCTTGTGCTAACTACATACAAAACAATTTAAGGTTAAGATTAATCTAAGGAAATTTAGTGAGCTGCTAATTGAGACAGTGAATCAGGACTACACAGTATAATAAATCCAAAGAGAATTTAATAATTAGCTTAATGCACAGGTATTTTTTTTTGTATTCTGCCCATTCACTGAACTTGGAAACCCACTTACATGTGGAAGAGGAACAGCACTCCTTAGTATTGTCATTGAAATTATGAAATTGCTCAGATATAAACAGACTTGACAGCTTTTCATGAGAAGTCAGTTACATTGTCACCCCTCTTGTTTGTTTTTCTGGACCTATTTTGCTTAATCCCATATAAAATTGACTGCTAACCCAATTTTGTGCTCAGCACTAATTTGGAAGCCGAAAAATTATGGGATAAATACAAAATATAGTTCCATCCCAAATATCACAAGCCTTTTAAAAAATGGCAACACGTGTAGAATAAAAGTTAATAAAGGACAAGGTTTGCTGAGACTGAGCACGTTCTGCTGACTCTTATCAACTGTGTCAAGAGGGGAGAAAGGCTTTGGCTTCCCGGATCTTCTGCTTCACGCCTCTGCAGGACAATGTCAGCCCAGCGTGATGGCGCTTCAGGGATTCCAGCCGCCGACTGAGCAGCTCAGCCTTTTCCACCTTTTCTTCCAAGTCCCGAAGGAGTGATTCCTTGCCCAGGAGCCCACACTTCTGGTTCAGCCTGATGTTGTCAATCCGCAGGCTGTCTCGGGCTTTCTTAGTCTTGGTCAAGATATCCCTTCCTAGGGCCACCTGAGACTCAATTTCCGAAAGCTGTGCCTTTTTGCATGCATTTTCCATATCCATAAAGTGCAACTTTTCCTTCACATGGGTTACTATTTGCACATTGTTGGTTACCTTGTTGCGCAGTTTCAAAAGTTCCTCATTTCGTTCCTCAGCTTTCTCATTGAAGGTCTGGTTCTCAATCTTAAGCTGTTCAAAATCGATGAAGAGCAGACCCTCGCTCAACTCCTCCTGCGCCTTCATCCTGGTTTCAAAATGCACCAGGCTCTGCTTCAGCTGCACGTTCTCTAGCCGCACAGCGCTCATCTCCTTTTCCTTTTTATCCTCCAGCGCCTGGATCTGCTCCACCTCCCGCAGAGCAGCCTGGCGCCCACCCCTCATCCGACAGCTGCCCATGGCCTGCATCACCACCTGCTTCTTGAGGGCCTGGAAGCCTCGCCACTCCTTCTCCACCCTGGCGAGCTTCTCCTGGCACTGCTGCTTCAGCTGGTCCAGTTCCTGGTGGTACCACGCCAGGTCGTCTGCCTGCTGCTTCCTCAGCTCCTCCAGCACGGCCAGATAGCCCAAGTACGCCTGCTCTTTCTCGGGGGCCTCGGCCTCCACGCCCTTGTCGGGCACCTCGGCCGCGTCCAGGCCCTTCTTCTTGCGCAGCGCCTCCACGATCTGGTGCTGCAGGTACACGTTGTAGCGCTGGTAGCGGCTCCGCTCCACCAGCAGCGAGCGGTACTGCTCCAGGAGCTCGCTGCGCAGCTGCTGCTCCTGCAGCCTGCGGACCTCCGCGGTCCACTCCAAGTCCTCCTCGCCCGGAGACTGCCGCCTCTCGCCACTTGTCGCCGCGCGTGCTTCCGCGCCCTCGTCCTCCCCCTCCGCGCTCTCTCTCTCGGCCTCCCGGCCTGGCGCAGCCTTTTCCCCGCCGGCCGTGGACAGCGGCAGAGAGGCCCGGGACGGGGCTTCCCTCGTCTCCCCCTCCTCCTGCTCCTCCTCCGCCGCCGCCCCCGGTTCCTGGGGGCCTGCTTCGGGTTCCGGCTTGGCTAGCTCCTCGTCCCCGGCCTCGGCCGTCTCCCCGGGCTCGGACGGCCTCCCCGGCGCTCCGGAGCCCCCCTCGCCCGCAGTCTCTGTGGCCGCCGGCCCTTCCGGGGTTCCGGCCTGCGCGTCCGCGGCGGCGCCTCCCTCCGAAGCCTCTACCTTCTCCGCCTCCGGCTCCCTCTCCGGCTCCCGGTCCGGCTCCGGCTCCGCGGGTTCGGCCGGGCTCTGGGGACCAGAGCTGGCCTTGCTCTCAGACGGCCTCGAGGCCAGGCCGCCCTCATCTCCGCCGTCCCCCTCGCTGCCCCCAGTGTGCTCCGACTGGCCGTCCATCCCCGCCAGGCTCGCCTAGAGCCGCGGACCCCAGCTGCAGGCTGTTAGGTTTCCCGGGGCAACCAAGAGCGCGCGCGGTGGGCCCGGCGATTGGCTAGGTGTCGGTGCGACGCCCTGCCCCCTCCTCCCCGCCTCCCGGCAAGAGCGGACCAATGGGAGGCCGCGAGCGGACGGCGGACGGGATTGATTGGAAGAGGGCCTAGGCTCGCGGCGCGCCCTCCCGACTTCCTGTCCGCGCGTTTCCCACCGCCAGGCCTGGGGCGGGGCGTCCGGGGTGCGCCAGAGCCGTCGGCAGCTTCCCGGCGCGAGGGGCGCGCAGGCGCAGAGCGGCGGGCCGGGCGTCCGCGAGGGGGCGCGCGCGGGGCGCCTGCGCGATGCGGCGGGGCGACGGCGGCGGCGGCTGCCGGGCCGGGCCGGATGGCGCCTGCGTGCTGAGGCGGTACGCGGCCCGGCTGACTGGCTGCGGCGGCGGCGGCGCCGGGGCGGGGGCAGCCGCGGGGGCGGCGGCCGCGGCGGCGGCGGCGGGCGGCGCCTGCTCGTGCGCGGCGGCGGCGGGCGGCCGGGCGCTGACGGCCGGGGGCGCGGCGGCGGCGGCGGCGGGCGGCGGCGGGCGGCGGGCGGCGGGCGGGCGAAGATGGCGGAGCTCGGTAAGAAGTACTGCGTGTACTGCCTGGCCGAGGTGAGCCCGCTGCGCTTCCGCTGCACCGAGTGCCAGGACATCGAGCTGTGCCCCGAGTGCTTCTCGGCCGGCGCCGAGATCGGCCACCACCGCCGCTACCACGGCTACCAGCTGGTGGACGGCGGGCGCTTCACTCTCTGGGGGCCCGAGGCCGAGGGCGGCTGGACCAGCCGCGAGGAGCAGCTGCTGCTGGACGCCATCGAGCAGTTCGGCTTCGGAAACTGGGTGAGCGGTGGCGCGGACGGGCCTGCTGCCGGCCAGGCCGCCGTGCCCCGGGGCGCTGGGAGCGGCCCGGCCCTCTCGTTCCATAAAGTGCATGAGCAGCCCCCGAAGGCCGGTGAGGCAGGGCGTGCGGACATTCCCAGTTTAGTCGGAGGCCCAGGCTCAGAGAGGTTAAGTAACGCGCCCAAGGCCACACAGCCAGGAGGGAGCACAGGGGGTTGCACTTGGCTGCCAGCAGCAACGCCTTCAGTAGGTGTTCCGAGCACAGGCTTCGGGCAAGACCCGGCGCTTTGCCAGAGTTCCTGGAGGCAGGACAGCGGTGGGATCGCTGAGGGAAGAGCGGGTTTTTCCCGGAGCACAGTGGAGGTGAAGGCCACGCCAGCCTCACAGACGCCCTGCGGCCTGTCACGTTGTCCCCGATGCTCACGTTTTGCGCTCCTCGGCCTGTTTGCTGCCTGGTTGTCTGCGTGTGCCCTGTGTGGTCCACCAGAGCACAGTGCTTTCTAGGTAGCGATGCCTTGTCTGTCCTGGGGTCCCTACAACACCCAGGACATTGCATGATGCGTAGTCAGTGAGTAATGAACAGAAGAGCCCGGACTAGGAGCCATTGGTCCTGGGTCTTGCTCCGTTTGTCAGGTTTGGGTAGAGACGTTTGAGAGGAGACGGTGAGACCTGGACTGGATTCATTTACGCGAGCAAGACATTGTGCTAGGCTCGCTCCTTGTGAGCAACGTGGTGTTCTTCTCTGGGTGGTCTCTAGGGAGCTCTCTTTCCACTCCAGAAGAGGAAGCTTTCATCCGTGGTAGGAAGGAAAACTCTCTAGCTGCATTCTCACACATAACCTCCGAGGATACTTGGCCATCCATATTCAGTCATTCTGAGAAGTAGTAAGCAAGACTTGACCCTAGCTCCTTGTTCTTTCCAGACTCTTCTGGTATGTTATTGTCCCCCTACTCCACTGGGCCCGTATTTCAGCTTGCCGATACTTCTCCAGCAGTACTGCCCCTCCTCGTTTCCAAACCTGTACTGCTTTTATTTCCTTTTGCTTTACTTTTCATAAAGTGAGCCAGTCTTCAGGGACCATGCCTCTTACCCATTCCTCAGGCCTGAAATCTTTATTCTCTTCCCAACCTCTTAGTGAAGACCCCACTTTACAAAGTCTTACCTAATCGCCAGTATTGTGATTGCCACCCTCCAAAAACTCTGTCTCTCTTTGTCCTTAAATGCTGTTTCTTGATGCAGATGGAGCATCTGTTTTGTGCAGATTCTACAGTGGTGAAGAACTCTGAAGAGAAGGCTTTGTCCTTGCCTGCAGGCAGCCATAAGTGTTGTATTCACTTGGTCCTGGGCCCATAGCACTTCTCTAAGCTCCAACTTGTGATGTCCTCACCTGCTTATCCATTGGCATCTCAGCTCTGCGTGACCCAGATCTCACAGCACCCTACTCAGTGCTCAGGCTGCAAACAGAGCCATCCTTCACTCCCTCTCCCACATCATCAGCAGCCCTCTCTTCAGAATATGTCCAGAGTCTCACCACTTCTGACTGCCTTAGTTCTGGAGCCTCCTAACTGAGATCCCTGTTTCATTCTTGTCCCTACAGCTCATTTCACACATCATACATAATTAGAGTGATCTTTTTAAAGCATACGTCACAGCGCCTCGGCCTTCAGTGGCTTCCAGGTCTGTTAGATTAAAATTCATAGCCTACAAGGCCTCACAGTGTATGTTGACCAATGGGATGTCATCTGTTACCCTCCTGATCATTTTTTTCTTTCTTCTGCCTGGACTGCTCTTACCACACATAATGGCTGGTGACATATTTGTCCTTAAATATCAGTACTGCAGAGACTTCCCTTTCCCACATCATTCTCACAGCACTGTCTCTACAGTAGCAGCTAAAAATAGCTGATGTGGACCGAGAGCGATGTCTTTGCAGTGTGCCAGGCACTGCGCCCAGTTCTCTGCATATCTCATGAAATTTTCCCAACAGCCCTAGACTGGAGATTTCGGGTGGAATAGTTTGACTTCAAAGTCTGTGCTCCTAACTACACTGTCTACATTGCCTCCTCTGTAGCACTGTGGAAAATACGCAAAACACAAGACCAGGGCACCAAAACATTTATGGTGTATTAGAAGAAACAGGGCTGGAGGTGGGGAGACCTCTTTTGTAGAGCAGTACTTTTCAAACTTTGATATGTGCACGGGTCACCAGGGGAGTGCGTTAGATCCCGACTCTAAGCAATCTACAGGCTCTTTGCTGTTAGAAGGGCATGGGGCTTGGGTTCCTGCAGTGGATTGACTGTGTCTCCCAAAGTCCATATATTAGAAACTTAGTCCCCACTGTGACAGTGTTAAGAGGCTGGGAAAATCTATTGTGGTATTTGAGATGTGGGGCCTTGTAGAGGTGATGGATTGTGAGGACTGTCTCGTCATGAATGGATTGATCCATTTTTGGAATAATGGGAGTGGTTCTGGTGGTTTTAAAAGGAGAGTGAATGAGGAGGTTAGTCTCTCTGCTCCACCATTCTGCCATGTGAGACCCCTGCGTCACTGTCACCACCACCAAGGCCTTCACCAGATGAGTTCCCTGGAGCTTGGACTTCCCAGCCTCCAAAACATAAGCAATAAATTTCATTTTCTTACAGATTACCCAGTTTCAGGTATTTTTGTTATAAGCAACAGAAATGGACCAATACAGTGCTGTTAGCATAGGGTGTGGCCTGGCAACCCTTAAGGCCTTCTCCCTACTGAACCAGTGATGGGTTCAGGGAGACATCTGAGATTCTGCATTGCCAGCCAAGTCTCAAGTGATGCTCATGCTGGTCTGCAGACCCTACTCTGAGTGGCGAGGCTCTGTTATCTCTGTAGCTGTGCTGTTGTGGGCTAGTTGCTTTACCCATCTGGACTTAATTTTTCTTCACGTGAGGCCCTTCTTCACAGCTCTGAGATGTGTGGTTCTCTTCTGAGCATACATCCAGACATGTGCACAGAAGGAGTATGTCCCACTTAAATGACATATTTAGCATGTGCTAGTTCTGGGCTAGGCTCTTTCCCTACATATTTCATGTGATCTTCACAGCAGCCCACAAGGGGTGGCTTCTCATTCTTAGTTTACATTTGAAGAATAGCAGCTCTGAGAATCTAAGCTACTTGTCCAGGATTCCACAGCTTTTCATGTGATAGAGCTGGAGTTGAACGTAGGCCTGTCTGATTCCAAAGTCTGGGCCTTAACCACTTGGTGTAAGAGCATTAGGTAATGTGGGTCAGAAGCTGGGAGCTCATTGGCACCACCGGAGGTGTGGCTAGACTGCAGGGCTTTACAGAAGAGCCACCTCGACCTGGTCAGGGGGAGATTAGTGAGGGAAAAGGGGCACTGGGTGAGAGCAGAACTTGGATTCCCTGGGCTGGGATGTTGAGTGTGGAAGAGTCAGTGTGGGAATCACGGACAGTGGTGTGAAGGGAGATAAGCCATGTTCAGTTCTGATTTCCGATGGCAAATGGTGACCAAGGACCTGAGGGTTGTGCTACTTCATTGGAACTCCTGCGGGGGAAGAGGGTTGTTGCTGAAGTCTGGCAGCATTGCGATCACACTTTGTACCAGGTCTGAGGCATGGGGCCCTAAGGGAATGGGGAGTAGCTGAGGAATGTTAACAGTGAAGCCAGGGAGGGCTTGGGATGAGCAGCGTGCCCGTGTGCGTGTTTGATAGCAAGAGGCAGGGAGGACGGGTGCAGAGATCCTGGCTCTCATGAGGAAGAGTTGACAGCAGACAGTGACCCTCAGAGTCAGATCAGCAGGGGTATTGAGAGGCTCGACAGCCGGGTTCTGGTGGGTTCTGTGCAGGCTTCAGAGAGTGAGAGGACACAGATCCTGGCTGAATACATGAACACAAACATAAACACAAAAGTAGATATTTTAAGACAATTCAAGACTGTGGTTGAAGAGCCATAGGGTTGTTGATTGGTTGCCAGAGAAACTGAGCTGTCCTTGAGGAGGCAGTTTGAGGAAGGCCAGAGCTCCTCTACAGGTGGTGGTCTGGAGGGCTTTTGGGGGGAAGTGTGGTTCAGGCTGCCCTAGAGGTTTTGAATTAAGCACGTGAAGTTCTCTGTAACCTCCGAAGGGCCTTGTGCATGTGTATCTACATCCGTTCAGGCTCATTGTTGGAGGCAGACGGGATGTCATTAAAAAAGAGATGATTTATAGATGATAGCAGACACCCAAAAGGCTGGGTCATACTGGATATGTAGATGATGTTGCTTTGTGCATTCATTCATTCATTCATTCATTCATTCATTCATTCATTTGATTAGTACTCACTCAGAGCCTGTCATATGTCAGCCCCTGTGGTTGACTGCTAGGAGTGAGACAGCTGTGTAACCTTTAGGTGTTGTGTGGACAGGTGGACCTCGGGGTGTCCTGTGGTGGGAAGGACAAGAGAAGGCTGTCTAGGTGGAAGGATTGTGTGGAGGAAGGAGGACTTTTGTATTCTAGGCATCTGGTCTATTCAGGGGCAGGCAAAAGCCAGCTTGCCTCAAGTGGAGGACTACAGGGGAGACCACCCCCAGTGGGGGTTGAGAAAGTGGCTAAGCTTGTATGGGGTCACATTTTGAAAATCCATGAGCACCAGGCACTAGGGCATAACTGGGGTTTCGAAATCCATTCAGACTCCCCAGGTGCCAAGCCCAAAGCCAGGTGCTTTGACATGCGCTACCTCTCTATCCCCCCACCCCCCAGTCCATGAGGCAGGTAAATGGTCCCTCCTTTTCCTAATGAGAGACAGCTGTGGGTGATGACGGACCATGGTGGGGCCAGAATTTGAGCCCAGGTCTTCCGACCTCATGCTTAGAACCACCTGCTCCATTCGTCCACCTGAAGATCCCCAGGGACCTGCTGAGCTGGCATCTCTGGGGTGGAGTCTGGACATGTGCACGTGTAAAAAGAATCCCAGTGAGTTCTGAGGCAGTGAGTCTGTGGAGCCGTGTATGAGAACTGTGGAAGGGTCACCGCACCCTCCCGCCCAGGGCGGAGGCTCTTCTGTGTGTTGCTGGGAATGGGTCAGCCACTGGCCCATGAGTGTCCCGACAGTGGACTTTTAGGAATTGCTATGAAGGATGGGCTGGAGGAGGGAAGAGCGTGGGCAGGGACACCAGCTAGAATTACTAGGGGGGTGCAGTGCAGTGGCTCTCAAACTTCAGTGTGTATCAGAACACCCAGGAGGGCTTGTGCACCACAAATCTCCCCACCCAGATTTCTGAGCCAGCAGGTCTGGGTGGAGCCTGAGAATGTGCATTTCTCACAGCCTCCCAGACAGTGCTGATGCTGCTGGCCCAGGGACCCCACTTGAAGAACCACTAGGGTAGAGTAGTAAGACATGCCACTTTAAAAATTTTTAGAATTTTTTATTTTTTAAAACTTTATTTTGGTAAAATATATGTAACATGATTTACTATCTTAACCGTTTTCACGTGTACAGCTCAGTGGCATTGAGCACACTCACACTGTTGAGCAGCCATCACACCACCATCCATCTCCAGGACTTTCTCATCTTCCCACATTGAAACTGTCCCCATTAAACACTGCCTCCCTGTTCCCCCGCCCCCAGCCCTGGCAGCCCCCATTTTACTTTCTGTCTGTATGAATTTGACTACTATAGGGACCTCCCATAAATGGCATCATCCAGTGTTTGTCCTTTTGTGACTGGCTTATTTCACTCAGCATAATGTCCTCGGTTCATGCGTGTGGTGTCAGGTGTCAGAACTTCCTTCCCTTTTTCCTCAGCAGCAGGCCAGCAGCAGGGGACCTGGACGCCCCTTTGTGGAGGCTGCATCGTACCGCAGTGTCTGGATGGCCCATAGGGCTCTCCACTCGTCCGTCAGTGGGAACCTGCGTCGCTTTTGTGACTGTGCTGCTGGGAGCACAGGTGTACAGGTATCTCTTCAGGACTCTGCTTTTAGTTCTTTGGGTAAATACTTAGAAGCAGAGTTGCCGGATCCTATTCTGTGTTAATTCCTGAGGAACCACTGTGCTGTTTTCCACAGCGAGGCTCTTTCACAGGTAGCCGCATCTGACCTGAAGGCTTTAGTTGCCTGGAGGCCTAATGCCAACTCTGTAAGTCAGTGAGTTCTCTGAGACAATTTACAGAGGGGGACAGGGAACCCAGCACTGAAGCTTACAGGGCTTCCATTGAACAGGCCAGGCGCAGTGGCTGGGGACGGGTTGCGGGGGGGTGTCTCTGGACTGCCTGAGAACCTGGGAGAACGAGCTGGATCTGAGACTGAGGCATTGGAGGAGGGATGTCTCTCCACTTTAAGGGTGACAGGGCAAGGCTGGGAGAGGGAAGAGCCATGTCCAGGGTCCTACTGTGTGACTCTGACCAAGCTGGCGTGCCAGCCCTGGAGGGCTGATGTTGTCCAAGGCTGCTATTGCCTGGCTGCACTGTCCTGCCACCCCCTGCGGAGGGCCCTGGGAGATGCCAGCTGGGTGTCCTTTGTTGGCCAGTGTCAGGGTGTGCTGAGACGTGGTGGCACTGGAGAAACTTAGCTGAGGGAGGTGCCAGCAGGACCAAATGAGAGGCTGCAGAGCTGTGTCAGGCCCCTGTGGTGTGGGACTGGGGCCCATGGTCGGTTGTGGGGAGATGGGGCAGCGCGAGGAGCTCCTGAGAGGATGGTGGCCTGGGCCCTCCTGGGTCTGCTGTGGTTGTACAGAAGCGGCTTTTCACTCTAGACACAGAAGTGACAGATCCTGCAGTGCCCAGTCTGTGCATCAGTGTGGTTTGGCTCAGCTCTGCCCTTTAGCATAGCTTTAGGAAGCCATCTGATCACAGGACTGCCTTCTCTCCCTGCCCCCAATGTGTACTGCGTTGGGGACTGCGAGAGGCGTATGCTCGGGCCAGCTAGCCTGGGGTTACACGACTCAGCCCTTCCTGGCCTGGTGCCCGTGATGGTGGCTCACCTTGAGGTTTATTTTCCTTATCTGTGAAATGGGAGTAGTAATAACATTACCACCTCACGGGGACTGCTGTGAGGACTCAGTGAGATGGTGAGTGCAGATACACCTTACCTGCACATATTGTTTTA
Source organism: Cynocephalus volans (assembly GCF_027409185.1). Taxonomy (NCBI): domain Eukaryota; kingdom Metazoa; phylum Chordata; class Mammalia; order Dermoptera; family Cynocephalidae; genus Cynocephalus; species Cynocephalus volans. The sequence continues at coordinate 5,045,314 of NC_084468.1, read as the reverse complement.
CTTTAATTCTATCCCAACGAGACCTGTATGAGGCAGGATTACTGGTCAGCAAGCAGCAGCAGTTGAGAGGATTGCAAGTGATGGAGCCAGAATGCGACCCAGCCCTGGGGGTTGCTGAAGGCTCCCTGGTCAGGATGGCCTGGGTCTTGAGGGATGAGCACAAGCCATGGGAGTGAGGCCGACAGCTCCTGAGCAGGAGAAGCTGGCATGGTGGGGTGTGTCTGGCCCTGAGCCTGTGCACCCGGAGGAAGGGTCATCACCTGCTGGGGGAGCTGCCGGCCCATGGTGTCTGGCTGGGCACTGGGAAATTCCCCAGAGGGGCAAGGCTGGAGCCAAGACAGCTCTTACAGGCCTTAAAAGGCACGCCGAGGAGTTTGCTGACCCTGACCAATTAGTGCTCCCAGATTTTCAGATTTCATAGACCAGTCAAATGAAATAAAGTATTCTGGAGGCCAACATAGAGTTGCTAACTTTAAGATTTTCCAAGTAAGGATATTTAAAAAATCTCTCCGAGGGAGAAGACTTGCAGGCCTCTCCCTGTGAGTCTTCCCACTGGAACCAGGGACGGTGCTGCGCCCGAGCTCCTTGCCCTGCACCGTGGGTGAGCAGCTGGGCTTCTGGGCCTCTGGGGACATGGGAGCTGAGAGCAGTGTCCATCTCTTGGGGCACCGGAAAGTTGAAACTGAGGCTGGAGAGTGTGCAGTGGTTCTTCATCCCAGCCTCAGACAGAGGCTGGCGCTGAGGGCTGGGGAAGCTGCTCAGGCCCAGGTTGCCTCTGCTGTGGTGCCCACCGAGCGGTGGAAACGCAGATGAGAGGTGCTGGGCAGGTCATTTCTTTCCGCTCTCCAGACACCTCCGAGCAGGTCCGCCAGGGCTTTTACCTGGCATGACCCGTCCCTTGCAAAAGGGTGGGTTGTCAGGGATGCTTTTCCACTAATAGAAATGGCTATAGCTCTCCCTGTCCCAGAGGCCAGTGTAGATCATCACTGGGCTCCCTGGCCCCAGGGTGGGTTGGGGGAGGAGAAGGAGCCATCAGTGGCCTCGGCCCTGGCTGCCTTGGTGGTGGGCTGTTGCGGGGAGCCCAGCTGTGTCTGAAGCCTTGTCATGCCCATGTGAGGTGGACGGGCTGCCTACTCCTCTGCTGGAAGGATCCGAGGCTCGGAGATGTGCAGTGGCCAGCCTGGGTCACACAGAGTGGTAACAGATGCTGGGGATAGTTGTGACTTGGTGGTGTGGACCACATGCTTCCTGGGAAAATAAAATGAGTGGATCTGATACAAATAGTGATTTTTTTAAAAGAACAAATTGTGTAAATAATTCATCCCCAGAAAACTAGAATTCGTTTTTAGTTCTTACCTTTGCTTTTCTTCTTCCGATTCTCAGAGACCCCACAGTTAGTTCTCAGGACTGCCTTCTTTCTTTCTGCCCCATAGGTCCCAGCCACAACATTCCCAGGACTAGTGGGCAGGGGCCCAGCACTGCGGCTCAGGCGTGTGTCCCAGACGCAGCCCCAGATGGAGTCTGTTCACTGAGCCAGGAATGCTTCCCTGTCCCACGATGCCCAGCTTGGGGTCAGCTGCCAGCCTACATGGACTGGCTGGTTCCTTGGATTCCATCTGGGCCTCCGCGGGTGCGAGACCAGCTGGTGATGCTGGTGGAGCTGCGTGGCAGCGCTGGGTGGAAGCAGCTTCCCGTAGCCTGGAGGGCCGAGGCCTGCTGCAGTCAGGCGCGAGTGGGGAGAAGTGGCAGCCGGTGAATGAGTGTGCATGTGGGGCAGTTACTTTCTGAAGTGGCTTTAGTGGTTGACTTTGAGGAAGAGGCCTCTCGACAGAAGGAAAAGATCGAGGGACTTACACTGTTTCCTCCCATTAATAAACTTGTATTTATGAGCTACCTTCTTGTAGGAATGATGAATGCTTTCAGCCTGTGGCCAGTTCTCAGCTTTGTAACTGTGGAACGTGATAGAAAAGAAGGCCTTCTCCCTTGAAAAGCCTCTGCCTAGGAAAGGGACAAGCTGGCCCTCCTGAAGCACAGAGGCCAGGGGTGGGGTGGGGTGGGGTGTGCAGCCAGGACAAGTACCTGGCCCTTCTGTCCTGGGAGGCAGGTAACACAGTAGAACAAGGTCCCCTCCTGTAGCTGGGGCCTGGGTCATGGATTGGACTTTGCCCTACATCCTCAGACGAGACCATTCTATGAATGAGGAGGGTTCAGGCGTTCCCTGCCCCTGCCCACCTATGTCCTTGTGAAGCTCAGACAGACAGTCCCTGAGAGTGCAGGGCTTGCAGTGGGGCGAAATGGCCAGTACCAGGCGGGCTCTGCTAGTCCTGCTTCAGGAACGAGAACAAGGGACAGGTCCCAGACAGGGGTCTGGTCTCAGTTCTGCCACCAGCTAACCCCATGACCTTGGGCAAGTTCACACCTTGTGCCACGTACAAAATCGGCGCGGGTTCCTTGACATCCCTGCCATGAAGCCAGCTCAGGAGAGAATTTGTAACTGTGAATGCCTTTCGGGAGGTGTAACGATGTTCATAGGAAGTCTTTGCGCAAGTGTTACCTGAATGTGTGTGAAACATGAGTGTGACACTCTGACTGTGTGGAAATGACTTCTGACCTTTGTCATTGTAGGAGGACATGGCTGCTCACGTCGGCGCTTCTCGGACACCCCAAGAAGTGATGGAGCATTATGTAAGCATGTACATTCATGGAAACCTGGGGAAGGCCTGCATCCCCGACACCATCCCCAACCGGGTGACAGACCACACGTGCCCCAGCGGAGGCCCCCTCTCGCCCAGCCTCACCACCCCACTGCCTCCCCTGGACATCTCGGTGGCCGAGCAGCAGCAGCTGGGCTACATGCCGCTGCGGGACGACTATGAGATCGAGTACGACCAGGACGCCGAGACGCTCATCAGTGGGCTCTCGGTCAACTACGACGACGACGATGTGGAGATTGAGCTCAAGCGCGCCCACGTGGACATGTACGTGCGGAAGCTCAAGGAGCGGCAGCGACGCAAGAACATCGCCCGGGACTACAACCTGGTGCCAGCCTTTCTAGGCAGGGACAAGAAGGACAAGGAGCGGACACTGAAGCGCAAGATCACCAAGGAGGAGAAGGAGCTGCGGCTGAAGCTGAGGCCGCTCTACCAGTTCATGTCGTGCAGGGAGTTCGACGACTTGTTTGAGAACATGCACAAGGAGAAAATGCTCCGGGCCAAGATCAGAGAGTTGCAGAGGTACCGGCGGAACGGCATCACCAAGATGGAGGAGTCGGCCGAGTATGAGGCTGCCCGGCACAAGCGCGAGAAGAGGAAGGAGAACAAAAGCCTGGCCGGCGCCAAGAGGGGCAAGGAGGACGGCAAGGACGGGGACTTCGCGGCCATCGAGCACCTGCCCGGCTTCGAGCTCCTGTCCGACCGTGAGAAGGCGCTCTGCAGCTCGGTCAACCTGAGCCCAGCCCGCTACGTGACTGTGAAAACCATCATCATCAAGGACCACCTCCAGAAGCGACAGGGCATCCCCTCCAAAAGCCGCCTTCCTAGCTATCTGGACAAAGTCCTAAAGAAAAGGATTTTAAATTTCCTCACAGAGAGTGGCTGGATATCCAGGGATGCTTCCTGAAGCCGGGAGAGTGATGCTAAAATAGTTCATGAGCCAAAAGGACTCGGGGAGGGGGACGAAGTGCTTTTTCCCTCCACTGTTGCTCTTTTTAAACAAATTGAGTCCTTTTAAAAGATTCTCTTCATGGTCCTCTGAAAGCAGCACTCCCAGTAGCACCAGTCTTACGCTAGGTCATGGGGAGCAGACGTGTCTCTTAACTTACTCCTGAAAGTGATACTTTAAGATGACGATTTGCCTTCGTGTGCTCAGTTTGGAGAGTATTGTGAGATTGGAGAATTTACTTTTATTTTGTGAGCTTTCTTCCCTTTGGGTACAAAACCTGTTGTGCTGTGGGTAACAGGAGTACCGTTTTCCTGCACGACCGACAAGCCATCAACTTCCTGCTGGGGGCACAGCTCTTCCCCGGTGGGCCCCACCCACTGCTGCCATGGCTGTCCCAACGCGGCCAGGCACATGGCACTTTATGTGGAGGTGGGCCAGGCACAGATTCCTCTGCTGTGTGGCAGATGGAGAGAGTGAGACCAGAGGACAGCGACAGGATGACATTTGCTTAGAGACTGCAGAGGCAGCAGCTGTTGGTTGAGCACAGTGACCAAGCGAGCTTCCACTTAACTACTGGCAGTGGCAAAGGCCAAGCTTGTGGGTCCCAGATCCCGACACCGACCCTTGCCTCACTTTACTGTGGGCAGAGCAGTGCCTCGGGCAGGCTCTGGGAGCATGGCCACGTCCCCAGGAATGGAAGAGCACATAGTGGCAAGGGCACAAGGACCAGGATAGACTGCCAGATGCTCTAAAGCAGTTTCCCATGGCTGCCTATTGCTGCTGTTAGTACCAGCAGTGTATTTTACTCGGAAGCACCCGTTTTAAAAAGGCTGAGAGTTCTGAGGTCTGGTACTAGCTCCTCAAGTTTCATCACAGCTGCAAGTACCCAGTCACAGGAAATGTGGCCATGCCTGCCTGGCCAGGTATGCACTAGAGTGCGCAGGCCACCCGGCCTAGCAGCACCAGCGTGTGACCTGGGGGCCTGGCTGCTGCTGCACGGCCACTGCCTTCAGTCAGGTGCAGGAGTGGCTTCTTCCCAGCCTGGTTACAAGTTCTTTCCAGGGCCCTCTTTCAAGGACGCACATGGTACCTTGTTCCTGAGACCTTAGGAAGTTGTTTCTGGCTGCTCAGGACTCCCCTGTCCAAGACCCTGCTGTCGAGTCCATGGAGTGACCATGACCCCGGCTCCCCCTCCCTAGAGCTTGTCTTGCCTTCTCCTATCCCCCATAGGTACCGAGAGACTGTTTACTTCCCAGAGTGTTTGGGTTGGAAGTTACATTAAAGTGAAGTTATTTGCAAGAAAAGAGGAAAACACACCTCATCATTGCCGAGGATGACTTAATTCTGGTGCCTTTTCCTTTCTTCTTACATCCTTCTGTCCCCTAGGATAAATTTTTCAGCATTAAATAAAACACTTCAAATGTATCAGATGTGGCTTTAGTTGTGAGATACATTGCGTGCTGGCAGAGAAGTGCTCCATTAGCTAAGCTCGGTGGTTCTCTTTGACAATAGAAGATAGCAGTGGTGTTAGTCATGAGGGCCACCTCCATATTGTCCCCTGCAGGATAAATACGGTCGACAGAGCTGACATTGTCTACCACTGAACAGTGATGGAGATGGTGCTGTTTTTAGTTGTTTTAGCTAGTGGTCCTCAAAGTGGGGTTCCAGGAGCAGCAGCCTGTGTCCCCTGGGAACTCGTTATAAATGCAGACTCTCAGGTCCTCTTTATTCAGAAATTCTGGCTGCTTTTACAAGCCCCCACATGACTGGGATGCCAAGCTGAAGTTGGAGAACGACTGGCCTTAGCTATTCTGGAGTCTCATTCATTGATTTTCTACACCAGAATCCTAGCTTGGTGAGGTTTTTAGTCTTATTTTTATATAAAATGATTACCAGACTTAATATTAAGCTTGAGAAGCAGAAGGTCCCTGTAAATGTGTATGGCCCAGGCCAAGAGCTGTCAAGTGAAAAACTTTGTGCTTAAGCACGTTTTTAGTATGTATATCTTTTGGATGATGGTATGAAGAATTTTAGGCTTGACTGTTCTAAAACACCATAATGAATGTATAATTAATTTATGTTAAAATGTTAACACTGTTACAAGGGAGAAGTCATTTTATTATTGGTTGCCTCTTGTCCCATCAACACCAGCTACTACTGTCACATTAGTCCTTACCTCTGCTGTTAGCTCAGAGCCTCGACATTTTTATATTTAATTCTCATGGTAAATTAGCCACCATAATCCCATGGAATTAGGTCATTTTAGAATTTAAACAAACTGTCTTTGAGTCAAAAAAATTAATTCTTCAGCTATTTGAAATAATGCTCTCTGGATGACCAACATTCCACGAATGTATCAAAAACCGAAACTGACTACCATTTTTATTTCCCTTTTACATATTAAACGAGTTGAGAACAAAATAGTGTCACTGCTTTCTTCTTATCACTTCTTCCTCCAAGTCTCAGTTTGGACATCTTTTCAGACATCCAAAACCACGATGCAAAAATCTCATGTGACATGTTCATTTGGCACTTCTGTATCAAACCAGTTTTTTCTCCAAAACATTAAAAGATGTTTTCTGCTAAGCAAAAACTCTTTCATGCCACAGCCACTCCCTGAAAGCAGCAGTATGTCCGGAGAAAGAAAAGCCTCCCGTGAGCTGGGCTGATTTTCACGTGCCTCTGAAGTTCTGCTATACTTTCAGTTCTGGTTTTGATTGTCCACATTCTAAAACTTACCCATTTTGCAACTATGCAAAATCCAGTAACTTGATTAGAACATCAACAAGCCTTTAATTTCCACTGTAACTGCACATAATTAAAAGCTGTTTTCCTATTAGTGGTGACTGGATGATTGAAGCTAACTGTAAAGAAATATTTTGCCACATGTAAGCCAGACTGTCCAGGTCGAGTGCTTCTTAGCAGTTGCAGCTGGAGGTGATGGGGAGGGGACTGCCACATTCATAGAAACTAGCTTGAAGTGACTTCCCTCCTTCAGCCTTCACTTTATAGGTGAGTTCCAGGGAGGTAAAATGATGTACTCCCAGCTGCACAGTATAAAAATAAGCACCGCTGTAACTCCTAGGCATGTTTTCTCTAATACACGTTGCCTTTATTTCTGGGGTACGTTTTTGACCAAATAATTTAAGGTAGCTTAAAAGGAAGAAAATGTCTGGAAATGGCATAAATTTAAATTTTAATTATGGAACTATTACTTGCATCTTTCAAAATTCCAAGCAAACTGCATTGACTATGCCACGTTTTTTTTTATGCAGTAAACGGACTTACCAGTATTGCCCTTCAATCCTAGAAGCAGCTCTTGGAACCAAAGGCAGAGGAAGGTTGCTTCTTCTAGTTAGTAACAGGTACTTTCTCACTCCCCTTTCTTCCTAAGCCCTAGATACTAATGTAAACAAATAATAGAAGGTCCTTTGGCTACAGTCAACTTTCACAAATTGTGTATGTTCTTGTTGTGTCTCCTGAGTGTTTCCAGTCCCCTTTCTGTCTCGTGTTCTTCTAAGACGCTGCAAGGCCACACATCTCCCCGCAACGGAGGCCCAGGCATAGCCAGTCAGTGGAAGCTGCTCTCCCTCCCTAGTGGAAGCATGTATCTGTCATGGAGACAGCCTTGGGGCTGGAGCAGATAGGATGGGAAAGCTAGGTTGTACTCACCTCAGTGGCTCAAGGGTCTCCACCAAAGGACACAAATCGTATCAGAAAGTAGGAAAATAAACGTGAGGGCTTTAATCTGTTAAATAAAACTTAAAAATTACACATTAACATTTAAAGTAGACGGTCCCTGAGTCACGATGGTTAGATTATGGATTTCTTGACTTACTGCGCAGAAGCGATGCGCATTCAGTAGAAGCCGTACTTCAGGCACCCACATGGCAATTGTGCTTTTCACTTTCAGCACAGCATCAACAAACCACATGAGGTGTTCAACCCTTTATTATAAAGCAGGCTTTGTGTTAGATGATTCTGTCCAATTGCAGGCTAATGTAAGTATTCTGAGCACACTCGAGTTAGGCTAGGCTGAGCTTTATTTGGTAGCTTAGGCGTATTAAATGCATCTTCAACTTACAATATTTTCAACTGTGAAGGGTTTATCAGGTGTCACGCTCACTGTAAGTTGAGGAGCATCTGTATCCAAAGCATGCAGTCCTCATATTTTGAGAAAATCCATCTTACTAGGAAATATACCTTGAGGTTGTTAGTAACTATTGAATATAGATTTAAACATTTCTACATTTTGTAGAAACAAAACAGGGAAAAAGGAATTGATTCTGTCAAACTCAAGGTGGTGAGAACTGTCAAAGCATGCATGCTCCTTTTATATTTCCACGGAAAAGCCGGGTCACTGTTAACAGCTAGGTAGTGACTGATTTATAAATGAACTCATAAATCTTCACAAAGGTCACCACACATTCTTTTTTAGCAAGAAAAATGTTTCAACCCTCACCTTTCCTTCCCTGAGTGAAACGTGTAGCAGGCTAACTATGCCAGTGACGCGCGTGGGACCGTAAGCTGCAGAAGACACACTGCGGACATGCGCAGACAGGTAGCCAAACAGCAGACTTCCCGAAGACCTTTTATTTGTTTAAGAGACTTGGATGTCACCAGAGTTTGAGCAGATACAATGTTATTATTCATGGTACTCTAGAAGTCCTGTAGTGTCCCGCTGGCCCACTTCTTTCAGTATGTGGGACTATTAAACATGTGGCACTAAAAATCAGTGAACAGACTCCCAAATTAGAGTTCATTAACACAACTGTGCAACTGGCTTAATTTCTGGTTTAGCCACTGGTTACTTAAGCTTTCCAACAAGGTTTGGGAAAAGATCAAATGTATTCGTGGATGAGAAAAGATGAAGCCGCCTTTCAAGAGTTATAGCAAATGACTTGAAATAAAAACCCTGCGGGAGGCAGCTAAGCCTCCTTCACCACCCCCACGAGGGCAGGTCTCAGGGTGCGCCCGTGCAGCTTGTACCCCACCTTGCTGACCAGCGCCACTGTGCCCGGCTCCTTCCCCTCAACCGGCGTGTGGAACAAGGCCTCGTGTTCATAAGGGTCAAACTTGGCTCCAACGGGGTTCAGCTTGAGTAAGCCGTGCTTTGTGAACACCTTCTGAATCTGGACTTCAGTCATTACCAGCCCCTCGTAGAGGTTCTTCAGGTGAGGGTTGTCATCTTTGATCTCTTCTTTGGGAACACACTGTGTTGCCTTCTCCAAAATGTCTGCAACCTCCAATAAGTCCTTGCAGAAGCCCTGAATGCCTAAATGAGGTTAAAGAAGATAGTTTGCATTCCATATCCACCACACGGGACAATTCAAAACTGTGAGCAATGTCTACTTCCTGCAAGGGTTAGTCAGTGATAACTTGTCAAATCATTTATTTGCCCTAGGATCTCAACGGCTTGACAATTTAGAGCAACAACAACAAAATCCCAAAAGCCTTTTCTGGGATGAGACCCGGTATCACTAAAGTGAGGAAGAAAGGAATCACAAAAATTAAGGGGAAAAAATTAAGGTTAAAATACCTCTGACACTATCACATTGGCCATTAAAAAACAAACAAACAAACCCTTGAGACAGCCAAGCAAAGATGTCAAGTAGTCGGATGAGATTAGAACTCTGAAGAAATACTTGAGCTGGAAGTAGAAACCTGTGTGAGAATGGAAAAGACACCCAGGGAGAAGAAACCTGGTACCAAGTCCCAAGGAAACTAGACTTTTACAGCTCAGACTAGTGGAGAGGAAGAATACGAGGAAACTGAGACGACAGCCTCTAGGAAAACAGTGTTCCAAGGAGGGATTTGTTATCTGTGTTGAATGTGGCAGCAGGATGGGATCTGAGTCTTAGTTCCCATTGGCCTCTTACCCCTGTGTCCTTGGGCAAGCCATTTATTTAACCTCTCACTGTAAGCCTTAGGCTCCTCACCTATAACCCAGGGGACAGTTATGTATAGATCCACAGTAAGCCCTCAAACGGTGGCCTCATGTCCACTGAAAACCACAGGAACGGAGTTGGGAGCACTAGCCTTCCATAGGTGCTATTACTAGCTTTGTGATGTGTGCCAAGTCATTAAACCTCAATATGTCAACTGTAAAATGGGAAGGACAGTGACCAAAGTACCCAAAAGTGACAATGCAGACAGCATGCACGGAGCTCTGAAGCAGTATCAGCAGTACCTCTTGGGTGGCTAGAGGGAGGGCATCACAGAGGCCAACTTGCTAGAGTTAGCTCCAGGCTCACGCCAAGGTCTTCATGTGGAAGCGCAGTGAACGTGCTCCTTACGGAGCAGCCTGCACCTCCTTGCCCTCCATCCTACACACTCATCACAACTGCGTGATTTCTGCTCCTCAACAGAGAGCTGTTCTGCTGACCCATCTAAAAACCCTGGATGGAATGCAACTGCCGGGCCTCCCGTCCCTGCCCCTGCCTAGCCTCGCTCTTTGATGCTTACGTACGCGTGCTCCCTCCCCTTCCCCACCCCAGGTATCTTCTTTCCAGGTTCAATACCATGTAAGGTTTAAAGTTACCATATAATTTTGCCTCCTCCACCAATTTTTTGCTCCTCTGCCGCAAGTTCTCAGTATCTGCCAAAGCTCGTTTATACTTTTCCTAAAAAAATAGGCAAAAAGGAAAAAGGAAATTTACCTAAAATGTGGAACAAATTCATAGGAAAGCAAGCTTGATTTAAAAATGATAATATAACAAACTCCAAGTCAAAATACAAATAACATCTATTATTACTTTTGAGATTCTGGACTGAAACAATGCAGCTTGATAATAACAGTAACTTGAACCTGTGTCAGCATTTCCAGTGAGGGGGAAAAGTGTCAAGGTGTCACATATTCATTCTCATTCAAGTGTACAGCTCGGTAAAGGGCAAGAAAAAACTTCTACTTCCTTGTGATTCTGATGATCTCATCTCCCCTCAAGGAAGAACCATTAATTTCCCAGCAGATGTCCAACTTAGGGGAACCCTAGAACCCTAGTTAGGTGCTGACCCATTTCAAGTTCCCACACCATGGAGGAAAGGTTTATGATGACGAATGGGAGCGGAAAGTTTAGGTCTCTATCCCATCAGAGATAAAACCCCATCAATGAAACTTGGGTATCTTCAGTGTTGCCTGGAGGTGGCTCAGTTCACTCACTCACTGTGTGGTAACTACCCGAGTTCCAGTATCTTCCTCATTTCTCACCGCTTTTCCTATAAGCTCACTCATCTCCTGAGCTTTTCTATTTTTAACATTTATAAATTACTTGGGTGGGGGGTGGCTGTCTCTTGACACTGCATGTATTTTCAGTCTTGAGGCAATTATAGTGTGGTGGTTAAAAGTAAGGGCTCAAAGGCTAGACGGTCCCACTTCAAACTCTGGCTCTGAGGGCCTCTCTCCAAAGGGGCTCTGAGGAATTCCCTATTCCTCAGGGCTGGGGGCCAAGATTGGCCCTTGAGGGTCAACATCACGAGGTGGGCAGACTTGTTTTGCTATCCTGGACACTGCTGGGGGAATGAGAGGTGGATGGTGGAACCCCTGATTCTGCTATTTGGTAGCTAGGTGAAACTTGGGAAGTTTCCTTAGCCTTTCTGTGCCTCAGTTTCCTCATCTGTAAATAAGGATATTAACAGTTTACTCATAGGACTGCAGTGAGGATTAACACACCAGACCCCCCTTTTCCATGGTTTCAGTTACTTGCTGTCAACTATGGTCCAAAAATATAAAATGAAAAATTCCAGAAATAAATAATTCATAGGTTTTAAAATTGCATGCAGTTATGAGTATTGTTATAATTGTTCTATTTTATTATTAGTTATGATTGTTAATTTCTTACTGTGCTTAACTTATAATTAAACTTTATCGCAGGTTATGTATGTGTGAGAAAAAACACAGCACATACAGGGTTCAGTTCTACCTGCAGTATCAGGCATCCACTGGAAGTCTTGGAATGTGTCCCCCCAGGATAAAGGGACTACTGTGTATATAAAGTGCTTAGAACAGTACCAGCACATAAATATTTGATGTCACCATTCTTAAATCCTTAAAGAACTGGACGTGTGCCATCTATATGCTTTTTCGCATGGATAATAAGCCATATTAAGTAGTACATAAAACTCCTGCCCTGAGAGCACTGCATAACCACACTCCTGCTCCCAATTCTTGTACAGTACTTGAAATTTTCTGGTTTCTTTCCTAAGTTCCAGCTGAAACAACCATACTGAGTATTCCTCATTTGCAAAGATCATTTTAGTTCTTAACTCAATATAATAAATGTAGTACGTAAAGATTATTCTCAAGCCAGAACCAGAGCAACAAAAGATTTGGGTCTAGTCCCTGCTTTGGCAGTAACTTGCGACCTGAGCCCACTGCACTACTGGATCCCTCTGGCTTGGGTCTGTCATCAATGAAACTTGGACCCTTTCATGTAGACCATGTGAGAAACTGCAACAGAGCACACATCCCACAAGAGCTTGTGAGTCTTACCATCGTCTCTTTCAGCTGCTCTTCTAACTTGACCTTCTCTTCCAGGAGGATCTTTTCTGTGGAGGGAGGATCTGTCTTCTGTTCATTTTGACCCGCATCCTCTTCCAAGTTCTGGCCATTGTTCTTCTGTTTTGTAGCTGTGCACAACAACCGAGGAGAAGGCCTGAGAAAAGCCCACACATTAGAAGGTAACACTTTGCTTTTCTGCTGCTTGTTAAAGTCAAATGTATGATTTCAGAAATTTAGAATAATTTCAAACTATTTGCTATTGACTTGTTGGGAAAAAAGTTTATCTTCTATCTAATAAAGGTAAACTGTATGTGATGTATAGAAACTTTTTATTTATAAAAAAAGTCTTTTGCAGGGCTGGCTGGTTAGCTCAGTTGGTAGAGTGTGGTACTGATAACACCAAGGTAAAGGGCTCATATCCCAGTACTGGCGACACACACACACACACACACACACACACACACACACACACACACGCTCAGATCCCAGTACTGGCCAGACACAGACACACACACACACACACACTCTTCTGCAATACATGCCAAACTAATATATCACTGTACCAAATTACAGTACTTTCCTCCTCTTCTTTCCATTGTACAGTGACTTCTGAGATGTAGTCATCCACAGCTCACCACATACTTATAGAGGAGCTACTATTGGATATGAGGCCCACTGTTGACACTGATGACAAAGATAGACCCAGCAGAGATCTTGCCCACAGGGCACTTACTGTCATGCAAAAAAGGTAAGACAAGTATATACATAAGTATACACAAAGAACTATAATTTGGGGTTTAAAAGTGATAAATGGGGGGCTGGCCGGTTAGTTCAGTTGGTTAGAGTGCAGTGCTATAACATCAAGGTCAAGGGTTCAGATCCTCATACCTGCCAGCCATCAAAAAAACTAAAATAAAACCACATTCCAATCTGAGAAAAAACTTTGTTCCATTTCCTTCACAGGTTAAAGAAAACTACCTCAATGAACAGTAAAGCTATTAGTACATAGAATACACATATAAAGATGTTTACTGCAACACCGTGCAGCCACCAGCCACCAGCTGGAAACAATGTTCATCAGTAAGGAAACAGTTGAACAAATTGTTGCTTCCACAATCTGTAATGCCATGCAGCTACTAAAAAGAATGAGTTAAACTGCCCTCTCTTGGAAGCACTATGGGTATTCTGTTAAGTAAGAAATGCAACTTACAGAGAAATACACAAAACACGATCTCATTTTTGAAAAGACAAACTAGAAATCCTGTGTACATTCATGTTTCTTATGCCGTTAGAAAGGAGTGGAAAGATCTATCACAGTCTATTTACCATGGGGGCAAGAGTGATGATTGTTTTTTTTTTTGCTTAAAATTTTTTTATTTATTATTAGCATAGTGATTCTTACAAATCGTGATTATTTTACTTTTCTGATTTAAAAAAGCTAAGAATCTAAAAACTGAGTGTTCTGTTGTGAAGCCTGCCTTCTCCTCTAGTTGTTCAGGCCACTGCGTGTGTGACAGTCACACAGTTCTTTCTTCGGGTCAGCTCTGCTCTCTGCACAGGTCCTCTCCTGAGCACAACCAACAAAGGGTCTGGCAGCGAGCGGGGTGTGGGATGCAACAGGACCCAGAGACAGAGCTGTCCCGTTTTCAGAGCAAAACTGAGTCTCAGAAAGCCTAGTTACTGTGAGAGCTACGACTACCATTCAGCTCTCCTCCTAGTTGAACATCTTTCCACAAAAGCACGATTTCAGAGACACAAATGATGCTAAGTTGGTGGTCACTTTCCCGATAATTAATTCCAAATACAAAACCACAAATTACTTGAGGAAAAAGTCTTTTTACTCGAGTATTGTAGATGGGTCACTGCTCTTGGTCCCCATGTTTAAAATGTGTAATTTATTAAGCTGGCACTCACCCCTTAATCCCATACCCCTGCCTGGAAAGACCAGCTCGCACTCTGCCCAGCTTCCACCCAACGTGTGGCCCAGAGCAGCTTCTCTAATCAATAACTTGGTTCCAGGCAGTTCCTCCAGCAGAGAAGATACGAAGACTTGCCACACTAACTTCTGACCTAAGACTTTCAAAACGCAGAAGCCGCAGATTGAAAGAAAAAGAAAAGCAGCGAGGACGCCGACTCTGGCGACCCCGGCCGTGAAGTGCGCGCTGGGTAACAGGCTCCCTCCCCCAAGGGGCAGGCTCCTGTCGCTCTCTTGACCTCGGGCTCCCAAGAAGGCGGGGGTGCAGGAGGATTCGAGGCCGAGTGGGAGGCCGCGTAGCGACACCGACCTACCAGAGGCACCGTCCCGGCGCGGCCTCGAGCTGTGCCCGCAGCTAGCAAAGGACGAGCGAGCCCTGCCCGCCGCGAGCCCGGGGCGAGTCTCGGGTGTCTCCGGCCGCTTTCGGCCACGTCTGCTCCCGTGCGCGCCCACGAGGTCGCCGCGGCCACTTGGTCACACGCACACGTGGGCCACCGTCCCTTCCATCTCGGACGCCCCGCGCTGCGGCCACCCTGCTCCCGGCCGCGGCGCCCTAACGCCCCGCGCTGCCCGGCCCAGGTGGCCACTCCCGCTCGTCCCCGAGCCCCGTGCCGGCAGCGCTGAGGAGCCGCAGCCCGCGTCAGCCCGGGGAGGTCGGGCACCCCTTACCTGAGAGACAACACCAGAGCCGGGAGACTGTGCCTCGCCAGCCTCACGCACCGAGCCGCCATGACCGCCGCTACCTGCCGCCGTCACTGCGCACGCACCGGGCATGCGCGCATACCGCGCGCCTACTTCTCCGCCTACTACTTCTCTTCAGCCAATCGCCGGCCGCTTCTCCTGTGATCGACGGGCAATAGTCACCAATAATTGCGGGTCGCGGCCGAGCACCGTGCCTCTGGTGGGCGGGGACTGAGGCCTTCTTGAGCCCCAGAAGGTGAGGAGGTGAAAGGTGAAGGGAATAGTGGGAGGAGCCTCTCTGCGGGAGGGGCGGGGCCCAGAGGACAGCCAATGGGGAGGAAGCGCGGTCGCCATCGCTGCGCCGGTGCAGCACGCGAGCGGGGCACTCGGTGTCCGCGGGACGGGAGAAGGACGTCGGGCTCGGGGCAGAGGGCAACCGGGCGGCAGTCACAGGCGCTTGAGACAACAGCGGATGAAACCCGTGTGGCAGGCTCCCATCCCTGAGGGCGGCTGCCCTGTCTGTGCAGGAGGAGGGGACGAGCAAGGGTCTCCACCTCTACCGGCTTCAGTAAAACAGCAGATGCGACAGGATGTGAGCAGTTTTGATGTTGGACAGTGGGAATATGGATGTGTGTTTTGTTTTGCTTCCTCCTATTACCTTCAGTTTTCTCGAAACACATGAAACCAAAGCAAGAAGAGCGCATAGGAAAACTCCTGGACACAACCAAAGCTCATAAATTCAGTGTTTTTTCATTGATCTGACGAGGTCAGTGCTACTATATCACGTGCTCACAAAGAAGCAGAGGTGCTGGAAGAGGACGTGCCTCATGTTCTTACGTTCCTAATGTCGTCCCTCAGGTGGCCTGTGGTGCAGTCCTGACAGCCTACACCCAGGGCAGGAGCCTGCCTACTCCTCAAGATCCTGGGGCAGGAGCCTGTGGCTTCCTCAAAATCCCAAGGCAGGAGCCTACCACCTCCTCAAGATCCCAGGGCAGGAGCCTTCAGCCTCCTCAAGATCCCAGGGATGGAGCCTGCCACCTCCTCAAGATCCTGGGGCAGGAGCCTGCAGCCTCCTCAAGATCCCAGGGATGGAGCCTTCCACCTCCTCAAGATCCTGGGGCAGGAGCCTGCAGCCTCCTCAAGATCCCAGGGATGGAGCCTTCCACCTCCTCAAGATCCTGGGGCAGGAGCCTGCAGCCTCCTCAAGATCCCAGGGATGGAGCCTGCCACCTCCTCAAGATCCTGGGGCAGGAGCCTGCAGCCTCCTCAAGATCCCAGGGATGGAGCCTTCCACCTCCTCAAGATCCTGGGGCAGGAGCCTGCGGCCTCCTCAAGATCCCAGAGATGGAGCCTGCCACCTCCTCAAGATCCTGGGGCTGGAGCCTGCGGCCTCCTCAGGATCCCAGGGCATGAGTCTGTGGCCTCCCTGAGTGCAGTGCTTGCTGCCTGCTGTCTTACATTTCTGAGGACCAAGCCTCTATTCTTTTGCTTTGCTCCCATTAAAACCATTCATTCAGCTAATGCTGATTGAACACGTAATGGTTGCCAGTTACTGTGCCACCTGCAGAAGGGAGCAAACAGCCAAATCCAGAATGTGGGATGTTCTACAGGTCAAATGACCCTGCTTATTAATTGGTTAGGTCTTGGAGAAAATAGAAAAGGAAGTGAGACTGTTAGAGAATAAGTGAGTTTAAAAAACATAATTGGATTGAATGTAGAACTTATTTGGATCATGATAGAATAAATTAAGGGTAAAAAAGACGTTTGTGAGATGGGGAAATTTGAATATAAACTGGGTATTAAATGCTAATACAGAGTTATTTATTTATTTATTTTTAAAATTTTATTTTGTTGATATACAATGTGGTTGATTATTGTGGCCCATTATCGAAACCTCCCTCCCTCCTCCCTCTCCTCCCTCCCACCCAACAATGTCCTTTCTGTTTGCTTATCATATCAACTTCAAGGAATTGTAGTTGTTATGTCTTCTTCCCCCCCAGTTTTTTTTTTGTGTGTGTGTGTATGTGTGAATTTATTTATTTATTTTTAGCTCCCACCAATAAGTGAGAACATGTGGTATTTCTCTTTCTGTGCCTGACTCGTTTCACTTAATATAATTCTCTCAAGGTCCATCCATGTTGTTGCAAATGGCAGTATTTCATTCATTTTTATAGCTGAGTAGTATTCCATTGTGTAGATATACCACATTTTCCGTATCCACTCATCCGATGATGGACATTTGGACTGGTTCCAACTCTTGGCTATTGTAAAGAGTGCTGCGATGAACAATGGGGAACAGGTATACCTTCGACTTGATGATTTCCATTCCTCTGGGTATATTCCCAGCAGTGGGATAGCTGGGTCATATGGCAGATCTATCTGCAATTGTTTGAGGAACCTCCATACCATTTTCCATAGAGGCTGCACCATTTTGCAGTCCCACCAGCAATGGATGAGAGTTCCTTTTTCTCCGCAACCTCGCCAGCATTTATCGTTCAGAGTCTTTTGGATTTTAGCCATCCTAACTGGGGTTAGATGGTATCTCAGTGTGGTTTTGATTTGCATTTCCCGGATGCTGAGTGATGTTGAGCATTTTTTCATATGTCTGTTGGCCATTTGTATATCTTCCTTAGAGAAATGCCTACTTAGCTCTTTTGCCCATTTTTTAATTGGGTTGCTTGTTTTCTTCTTGTAAAGTTGTTTGAGTTCCTTATATATTTTCGATATTAATCCTTTGTCAGATGTATATTTTGCAAATATTTTCTCCCACTCTGTTGGTTGTCTTTTAACTCTGTTAATTGTTTCTTTTGCTATGCAGAAGCTTTTTAGTTTGATATAATCCCATTTGTTTATTTTTCCTTTGGTTGCCCGTGCTTTTGCGGTCGTATTCATGAAGTCTATGCCCAGTCCTATTTCCTGAAGTGTTTCTCCTATGTTTTCTTTAAGAAGTTTTATTGTTTCAGGGTGTGTATTTAAATCCTTAATCCGTTTTGAGTTGATTTTAGTATATGGTGAGAGGTAAGGATCTAGTTTCATTCTCCTGCATATGGATATCCAGTTATCCCAGCACCATTTGCTGAAGAGGCAGTCCCTTCCCCAGTGAATAGGCTTGGTGCCTTTGTCAAAGATCAGATGGAAGTAAGTGTGTGGGTTGATTTCTGGATTCTCTATTCTATTCCATTGGTCAGTGTGTCTGTTTTTATGCCAGTACCATACTGTTTTGGTTATTATAGCTTTGTAGTATAGCTTAAAGTCAGGTAGTGTTATGCCTCCAGCTTTATTTTTTTTTGCTCAGCATTGCTTTGGCTATGCATGGTCTTTTATTATTCCATATAGATGTCTGGATAGTTCTTTCCATTTCTGAGAAAAATGTCATTGGAACTTTGATGGGGATTGCATTGAATTTGTATATCACTTTGGGTAGTATGGACATTTTCACTATGTTGATTCTTCCAATCCAAGAGCATGGGATATCTTTCCATCTTCTTGTATCCTCTCTAATTTCTCTCAGCAGTGGTTTGTAGTTCTCATTATAGAGATTTTTCACATCCTTGGTTAACTCAATTCCTAAGTATTTTTTTTTTTTGGTGGCTATTGTAAATGGGCAGGCTTTCTTGATTTCTCTTTCTGCATGTTCACTATTGGAGAAAAGAAATGCTACTGATTTTTGTGTGTTGATTTTGTATCCTGCTACTGTGCTGAAATCATTTATCAACTTCAAGAGTTTTCTTGTAGAGACTTTAGGCTGTTCGATATATAGGATCATGTCATCTGCAAACAGGGACAGTTTGACTTCATCTTTTCCAATCTGGATGCCCTTTATTTCCTTCTCTTCTCTGATTGCTCTGGCTAGTACTTCCAACACTATGTTGAATAGGAGTGGTGAGAGTGGGCATCCTTGTCTAGTTCCTGTTCTTAAAGGAAAAGCTTTCAGCTTTTCCCCATTCAGGATGATATCGGCAGTGGGTTTATCATATATGGCTTTAATTATGTTGAGATACTTTCCATCTACACCTAACTTATAGAGGGTCTTTGTCATGAATGAGTGCTGAATTTTATCAAATGCTTTTTCAGCATCTATAGAGATGATCATATGGTCCTTGTGTTTGACTTTATTAATATGGTATATCACATTTATTGATTTGCGAATGTTGAACCAAACTGGCATCCCTGGGATGAATCCCACTTGATCCTGGTGAATAATTTTACGTATGTGTTGCTGTATGTATTCTGTTAGCTAGTATTTTAGTGAGGATTTTTGCATCTATATTCATCAGGGATATTGGCCTGTAGTTTTCTTTTTTGCTTATATCTTTACCTGGTTTTCGTATAAGGATGATGTTTGCTATATAGAATGAGTTTGGGAGATTTGCGTCTGTTTCAATCTTTTGGAATAGTTTTTAAAGAATCAGTGTCAATTCCTCTTTGAATGTTGGTAAAAGTCTGCTGTGAATCCATCTGGTCCTGGGCTTTTCTTTGTTGGGAGCCTTCTGATAACAGTTTCAATCTCCTTTATTGTTATTGGTCTCTTCAGATTTTCTACATCTTCATGGTTCAGTTTTGGGAGCTTGTGTGTGTCCAGAAATTTATCCATTTCCTCCAGGGTTTCAAATTTGTTGGTGTATAGTTGTTTAAAGTAGTCTCGAATGATTCCTTATATTTCAGATGGATCTGTTGTAATATTGCCTTTTTCATTTCTACTTTTTGTTATTCGAATCTTCTCTATTCTTTTTTTTTGTTAGGCATGCTAATGGTTTGTCAATTTTATTTATCTTTTCAAAAAACCAACTTTTTGATTCATTGATCTTTTGTATTGTTTTTTGGGTTTCAATTTCATTCAGTTCTGCTCTGATCTTAATGATTTTTTTCCATCTGCTAACTTTAGGTTTGGATTATTCTTGTTTTTCTAGTTCTTTAAGGTGAAGTGTTAGGTTGTTCACTTGCCATCTTTCCATTCTTCTGAGGTGAGCATTTAATGCAATAAATTTCCCCCTTAATACTGCTTTTGCAGTATCCCACAGGTTTTGGTATGATGTATCATTATTTTCATTAGTTTCAATAAATTTTTTGATTTCCTGCTTGATTTCTTCTTGGACCCTTATGTCATTAAGTAGAATGCTGTTTAATTTCCATGTGTTTGTATAGTTTCCAGAGTTTCATTTGTTATTGATTTCTAGTTTTAATCCATTGTGGTCTGAGAAAATACATGGGATAATTTCAATTGTTTTGAATTTGTTGAGACTTGATTTGTGACCTAATATGTGATCTATCCTGGAGAATGATCCATGTGCTGATGAGAAGAATGAATATTCTGAGGGTGTTGAATGAAATGTTCTATAGATATCTGCCAAGTCCAATTGGTCTAAAGTATTGTTTAGATCTTGTGTTTCTCTGCTGATTCTTTGCCTAGATGATCTGTCCAATATTTATAGTGGGGTGTTCAGGTCCCCTGCTATTATGGTATTAGTGTCTATTTCCTTCTTTAGGTCTAATAGAGTTTGTTTTATAAATCTGGCTGCTCCAACATTGGGTGCGTACATATTTATGATTGTTATGTCTTCTTGATGGATCAGTCCTTTTATCATTATGTAGTGTCCCTCATTGTCTCTTTTTATGGTTTTTAGTTTAAAGTCTATTTTGTCAGATATAAGAATAGCTACTCCAGCTCATTTTTCTTTTCTGTTTGCATGGTAAATCTTTTTCCATCCTTTCACTCTTAGTCTATGTGAGTCTTTATGGGTGAGGTGGGTCTCTTGTAGGCAGCATATAGTTGGGTCCTCCTTTTTGATCCAGTCAGCCAGTCTGTGTCTTTTGATTGGGGAATTTAAGCCTTTTACATTAAGAGTTGTTATTGAAAAGTGTTGATTTATTACTAGCATTTTATTGATTGTTTGGTTGTCTTAGGTGTTTTTTGTTCCTTGCTTTCTGATTTACTGTTTGTTTTCTGTGTTTGTTGGTTCCTTAGGTTGTAGAGAGTGTTTCTGTTTGTTTGTTTTCTCTTCATGAATGCCATTTTTATTATACTAGTGTTTTGATTTTTCTTGGGTTTTTATGGCAGTGGTAGTTATTTTTCAGGAACCAAACCCAGTACTCCCTTGAGAATTTCTTGTAAGGGTGGTTGTGTGGTGGTGAACTCCCGCAGTTTTTGTTTGTCCGATTAATATACTATTTGCCCTTCATTTCAGAAGGATAGCCTTGCAGGGTAGAGTATTCTTGGCTGGCAATCTCTGTCTTTTAGTATTTTGAAAATATCATCCCATTCATCTCTAGCTTTTAGAGTTTGTGATGAAAAGTCTGATGTTAGCCTGATTGGGGCTCCCTTATAGGTGATTTGATGCTTCTCTTTTGCAGCTTTTAAGATTCTCTCTTTGCCTTGAGTTTTGCCAATTTGACTACAACATGTCTTGGAGAAGACCTTTTTGGGTTGAATATGTTTGGAGATCGTTGAGCTTCCTGGATCTGAAGATCTGTGATTTTTCCTATACCTGGGAAGTTTTCTGCCACTATTTTGTTGAATATGTTTTCAATGGAATCTCCTTTTTCCTCCCCTTCTGGAATACCCATGACTCGGATATTTGAGTGCTTAAGGTTGTCTGATATCTCTCTCAGATTTTCTTCAATGTCTTTGATTCTTTTTTCTTTCTTTTTGTCTGCTTGTGTTATTTCAAACAGCCCATCTTCAAGTTCAGAGGTTCTCTCTTCAACTTCCACAAGCCTGCTGGTCAAACTCTCCGTTGTGTTTTTTATTTTGCTGAATAACTTCTTCAGTTCAGCAAGTTCTGCTACATTTTTTTTCAGGACATTGATTTCCTTGTACATTTCCTCTTTCAGGTCCTGTATACTTTTCCTCATTTCATCATGATGTCTAGCTGAGTTTTCTTGTATCTCATTCAGTTTCCTTAGAATTATCACTTGAAATTCCTTGTCAGTCATTTCAAGGGCTTCTTGTTCTATAGGATCTAGAGCTTGAGATTTATTAACTTTTGGTGGTGTACTTTCTTGATTTTTTGTATTTCTGGTATCTTTTTTTTTGATGTTTATTCATTGTGGCAGGGGGTTTCACAGTCCACCGGTTTGACACTATTGACTAACTAAGATGTTGCTGTGGTTGCCAATTTGGTATGGCTACCTCAGTGACTGCTCAGTTGGCCTCTAGTGCCTTGCATGTGTGGTTGCCTCGGGTCTTGGGCCTCTCTGGGGAGCCACCTCTCCGGTCAGCTTGGACTCTGCTGGGCTGCTGGATCACGGGGCGGTACCTCCGAGTGTGTGGTCTCTGCTGAGCTTCCACCTCCTGTGCAGGACTTCTCCCTGTTCCGTGTGCTCTGGCCCGGGCTGCTGGGATGCACCAAGCCATCGCAGAGTGTGTGGTCTCTGCAGAGCTTCCCCTTCCCCTACAGGATGTCTTCCTGCTCTGTGCGCGCTAGGCCAGGCTTGGGATGGAGCTGGGTGGTGGCAGTGAACCCTACCTGCTGCTAGATCACGCCGCGGCGGCCCCCCCACAGGGTGTGTGGACTCTATGGAGCTTCTATCTCCCTTGCTGGACATCTCTGTGCTCCGTACACATTGGGCTGGGCTGCTGGATCCTGCGGCAGCAGTGTGGTCCCCATGGAGTTCCCGCCTCCCCTGCCGGACGTCTCCCTTCTCCGAGCACACTAGGCGGGGCTGGGAATGGAGCTGGGTGCCTGCAGTGGAGCCTACCTGCTGGATCACGCAGTGGCGGCCCCACAGGGTGTGTGATTTCTGCCGAGTCTCCGCCTCCCTTGCCAGACATCTCCCCACTCTGTGCTCACTGGGCTGGGCCAAAGCTTTTACAGTTCTGATTTCCCAGCGTTGCAGAAATGGAAGAGAAGATGGCAGGGAGGGTTATAAATGGGAATCAAAAAACTCTTTCTCGACTCTGGGACAGGTGCATCTGGCATGGGCCCCAGGCTGGCTGGACTTCCGTGCTGTCATGATGCCTCTTCCCAGGGAGGTGAGTTCAGGAATCCAGCTAAACAAGTAAGGGACGTTGTGAAATCCATTCTTCACTTAGATTCTGGGACAGCTGCATCTGTCACGGACCTCAGGCTGCTTCTACTCATGGCGAAAAGTGGCAGCAGCCGGCGGGTACAAGCAGATCACATGGGGAAAGGAAGCAAGAGAGATAGAGAGATAGAGAGAGAAGGTGCCAGGGTCTTTTTAAGCAATGAGCTCTCCTAATACAGAGTTATTGATACTTTTCTTGGGGAGAGATAATGGCCAAGTGGTCATGTGAAAATGTCCTAATCCTTAGAGATGCAAACAAAAGTATTTAGAATAAATTGCCACAGTGTCTGGAATTTGCTTTATAAAAATACTCAGTTAAAAAAAAATGAGGATAGGTGAAACATAAGTGGCAAAATGTTGAGAATGTTTGAAGCTGGGTGATGAATAATGTGGAGGTTATAACTATTTTCTCCTATTCTGAATATGTTTGAAACTTTCTGGAATAAAATTTAAAATACATCTCATGTTTCTCATTGGCTGTGTCGACCTGGGAAAAGATCCTGAGGCACTGATAAAATATCAAAGAGTTTATTTGAGCCAGTATGTGTGACCACAGCCTGGGAAAATATAGATACAAGAGGATTTGAATTCTGTGTTCTAATTTTCAGCCTGGGTTTCAGTATTTTTATAATCACAGGGAAGTGAAGGATGAAGAGGTTGAAAGAGGACGGTCCCTTAATCAGCACATCTTCGTTCTGTTGGTTACATAGCATCACACAAGTTAGCGATTGGTTCTGGGTTGCATTCTAGGTACAGGCATATGAGTCAGGGTCACCAGATACATAGGCGCTGGTCAGCCTGGTGGGAGATTAAAAGTAGTAGTGGTAACAGTTCCAGAGTGTGTGGTTGTGCCTGTCTCTCTGTTCCAGATTCCCCAAGGCTATTTGGAATATAGCTGAGCTCAGTCAGAGCAAATTTCTGGTCTATCAGCTGTGACCACGTCACTTAATTGCTCTCAACCTTCACTTGCTCACGTGTAAAACTGGGATCTTATCATTTGCTGTGAGGTTTAAAAGAGATGAAAATGTTCGTTTCCTTCCTCTTTGGAACTTGCAGTGAATCGGATGAGCATCCTGCAGTGTAGAGACTGATGAAAAGGGTTATTGCCGCTGTGTCGCCAGACGAACAGGCACGGGTTGTCCCAGTGGCGGTGCCACGTTGGGGACCCTGAACCACGGCTGGGCCCTGTGTCCTTCTCCAAACCAGTGGGATTTCCCCGAGCTGAGGCCTGCCTGTGCTGCCACCTCGTGGCCACCTCAGGAACTGCTTCCAAGGGAGCCTCCCCTCCTGGCTCCTACCTGCTGGGTCCCGCTTCTCGGTGCACGTCATCGCCACGTGGAGATGCAGCTGCCTGCATGGGAGGACTCCCGGGTCAGCCGTCTCAGCGCACGTCCAGCATGGGCATGGGCGGACCAGCGCGGGAGGGCTGGGGTGCAGGAAGAGGAAACTCAGCGGCAGGTGGTACCCCAACAAGGATAGGGTGCTGTTTAAAAAGGAAAAAAGTTTCAGCCAGGTGCCGGCCAAGTGCCAGGCTCTGTGCCCGGTGCCTCAAAGATGTCGCCGGGGGTCGGCCAGCGCCGCAGTAGGGAGGGGCCGGCTCAGCCGGGTTAGGGGCCTTGCACAAGGTCATGTGGGCAGAGAAAGGCAGAAGTGTGCGTATTTCTCCTGACCGATCCCGGATTCTGCATTAGTGCTGCGTCTGTCTAATCCAGAGTGTTTGCTGCTGCCATGCGCTCGATGATTTCTCAGCAGGAAGATGGATTTTCATTCTT
The DNA here is from genome assembly GCF_027409185.1 of Cynocephalus volans. NCBI lineage: Eukaryota > Metazoa > Chordata > Mammalia > Dermoptera > Cynocephalidae > Cynocephalus > Cynocephalus volans. The sequence goes on along the minus strand of NC_084468.1, from coordinate 5,020,704 downwards.
TTACTCAACTTTGAAGTGAGCAAATTTAGGAAGATGAGGGTATGATGGGGTGGCAGACAGAATTCTGCACATGGACCCCGAGAGTCCCACCCCTGTTCTTCAGTCAGACACTAACCTGGGTGCTGGTGTGCAGGAATCTCGCAGAGGAGGTGAAGTCCCGAGCCATTTAACCCTGAGATCAGAGATTTTCCGAGCAGCTTGACCTTGTGAGCCCTTCAACAGCAGGGAGTTTCTCCCTCCTGATGGAGTGATGTTGGGTTTGATGTGTGAGAAAGGCTCACACCACCATTGTGGTTTGAAGATGGACGGGCCATGTGAGGAGACCAGGGGTGACCTCTAGGAGCAGAGAGTGGCCTTCAGCTACAGCCAGCTGGGAAATGGGGACCTCAGACCTGCAGCGGCAAGGAACTGGACTCCATCAAGTACTGGAGTGAGCCTGGAAGCGGATTCTCCTCCAGAGCCTCCAGGTAAGAGCCCAGCCCAGCTGCCACCTTGATTTTGACCTTGCAAGACCCAGACTGGAGAAGCAGTTTAATTCACTGAGCCAGTCCTGATCCCGTGAGGCGGGCATTACTCTACCCATTTTATCAGCTTTGCTTTGAACTTGGGTACACAGAATGGATTCGTCATGCAGTTTTATTCCCATTCTCATCATCACGCCTCCTTCCGGCTGTTTTTGTTTTTTGGTGTAGATTCTATGGTTGATGCCCCTGGACCCACCACCCAGAGGAAACTGAGGTTCCGAGCTTAAGGGGAAGCTGACCACCTGGCAGCAAATTCACTGCTGCTGTCCCCAGCATACTGGCTCCAAATGCAAAAGGATGCTCTTGGTAAGAAAAATACCACCAGAAGGGGCCACAGACATTCAAGTTGAAATAACTTGTTGCGAAAAGAGCCAGACTTCATGGGAGGGACTGGGATAATCAGCTGCACAGTTAGTTAACAGCCATTTCCCGAGAATACCTGAAAGACAGATGTGGCTGTCTGGATCTGGTGGAATCCAGGTGTGCAGGTGCCTGCACCAGCGTGATGCAGCCAGGGCGGCACAGCGATGGGGTGTCAGGGGGAACAAAGGACAGGGTGGGACAGAGGAAGACTCCTTGGGATCTCAGTAGAGCTTTGTAAAAAGCCCGAGGACAGGAGAGATAATTTGAATCTGAAGCCGACTAAATTGTTCCTAACGAGGCCACTGTGATTTGAACCCTCTGTGTGATGGTTGAGTCAGTCCTTAGGCAGACAGAAGTCAGAACGTGAAAAGCCACGTGGGTGGGGGCTGGCAGGAAGGCAAGGTTCTCCTTATAAAAATAATGGGCACTTACTACAGAAACGGTGGAAACTAAGGAAGGATTATTTAAAGGTGTTAGCCTCCCCTCCTGTGTTCCTGGGGCCTGTTTTAGACCAACCCTGCCTCCACTTCCCCTTTTTACCCCTGCAGGGGCAACTCCTTTGGGGTTGAGGCTCAGGTCCTTTCTGCTCCTGGAAGCCTCAGTCTCTCTGGGTTTCCAGTGTTCTTCCAACCCCCAAGGCGCGGGGGTGGGGCAAGGGGTGCCTTCCCAGAACTCGCCATGGGGTCCACCCCCTGCTCCTGCTGTCTCTCCCCCCACCACTCAATTCCACTCCCTGGACGTGCTTTCCATCTCTATGCTCTGATATGGGGGAGATTAAACCTATCATTTAGCCCAGCTCTTAAAACAACGTAATAGTAAAAAGCGACTTTGTGTGCTTTGGATTTGCAAGTGTGTTTTGAAGGTGCGAGATGAGAGCAGACTTCCCCATTACCTCTGGCACCTGCCCTCCTGGTGTGGCAGCAAGGGACCCCCGGGCTCTGTCTTCCAGGCTTCTCTTTTCTGCGTGTACTTTGGCGCTAGGGGGTGTCCTGGGCCCTTGAGAGGTTAGACCCACCTCTGTGCCTCTGTGCTGATGGATTTTGCCTCCCCTCCAGCTGCCTGCCTGACAGGTCACGGGTGTATCTGATGGGCACGTCCAGTAGGCAGTGCCCACAGCCCAGCTCCGATCCCCCACCCTGCTGGGCTGAGGTCCCCCCTCTCAGACCCAGCAAGGTCACCCTTGTTGGCGTTTTCTCACTCTCGTGCTCCACACCATCCATTAGCAGGACCTACAGCTCGACTGTGGGGACAGGGCCAGCCTCTGGTGGGTGACAGCTGCCGCTTCTTCAGTCCTTGTCTCTGCCCTCGCCCCCAAGCCCACTCTGTTCTCAGCACAGTGGCCGGCAGGGCCCTGATCATCCTCCCTGCACAGCCTCCCGTCTCATGCGGTCCCAGCCACAGCCGACTATACCCTGTGGGGCCAGCTGACCTCTCGGGCTGCCTCTTCCCTCTCCCTGTCCCAGCTGTTGGCCACACTGACTCCTTAGTCCATAGGGTGCCTTTGTGCCTGTTAGAAAGAGGCCCATCCTGAGCATGTGACTGGGGATGGGTAGAGCTGGGCAAGGGGGCCAGAGGCACAAGCTAGAGATGGTCACTGTGCGCCCAGCCCTCCCGGCCCCTCTTTTCCCACAACTTTCTCCCCCTTTGTGCCTCTCTCAACCCACCCTGCTCTGCGTTTTCCATGGGTCTCCCTGCCCCTGAGGGCAGCAGGGTCTCCTCTATACACCTTGTCTTGAGGGCCCCTCAGGGCCCCTGGTGCTCAGCACAAGCCCCACTGTGGAGCAAGTGGGTTCGCAAATGAGGGCCTTTGCAGGGTGGCGTAGAAAAACCCCTGTCATGGCTAGGTGGGAACTCTGTCCCTCACCACGGATGCTGAAAGTCAGAGCTGCTTCCCGGATTTGGCTGCTTTTCCCTTAAGCATGGCAGCCTGGAGAACTCTTTCTCCAAAGGGAATTTTCAAAATGAAAGATTTTCCTTTCAACAGAAACAAAGCCTGAGACAGCAGAGAAGCAGATCAGAGGCTGGCCGGGGCTGGGACCCCAGGGAGAGGGCCAGCCGCCCACCGTCACTGACCCGGGCCCCACCTCCCACTGTGTGCTTTGCCAGCCCCGGATTTTCTTGTGCAACCAGAGCCTGCAGCAAACATGCTTCGGGCAGACGCCGTTTCTCAAAAGTTGGGTTTGAAGATGCGCAGAACTTCCATCTTGAAGTGTTTCTGAGACGATTTACTGCTGGTGATTGGTGGCAGCGATGGCAGGGGGAGGGGACCCTCGCCTGCCAGTGCTCCATCACGACAGCAGCCACCGCATTCTTGAGCACCTCTTCCACGGCGTCACAAACCTTAACCCACTGGGTCCTGCAGTCACAGTGGTGGTTTTCTCTCGTTTGGTCATTATTTTGCTTTTTTTCTTTGTTTTAACTTCAGCATGTTTTTGATTCCCTTTCTCTGCCACACACTGTGTCCCCGCCCAGAGGGCTGTGCCTGTGGCCCAGGCCTCTTATAGAATCCCATCTTTTGGGTGACAGTGATTGGTGGAGGACTGGGCACTGGCCCAGGCAGGGCCAATTGGAACCTTCCCTGGAAATGCTATACAGGAGCTGGGAAAAGGCAGCTTCCTCCCTGCCAGGGTCCCTGTGCTGGGAAGAGGCTGTGTGGAACCTTGTGTTCTCTGCTCCCACGGCCTCCCCAGAGGGACTCTGGCTGCTGCCAGAGACCAGGAGAGACGAGTGGAGATGGGAGGTCTGGGGACCCACATCCAAGGGTCCAAGTCCTGCTGCAGTGCCCAAGCCCCTTGGTTCTGGTGGCCTTTTCTTCACTCCTGTGGGGCACTTCAGGATCCGTCCCTGCACTGAAAACCAACTACAAATTAGCTTCGTTTGCTTAAGTTGTTTGGGTTGGTCGTGTGTCACTTATAACTAATGGACCTCACTAAAACAAATCTCCACAGTCACATCTGAGGCTGCATCATAACCCCAGCTGACAGATGAGGGAGTAAGGGGTGGGCTCCAGTCTCTCGTGCCCTGGACCCACACTCTTTCCAGCACCCACATTTCCATCCCTCCTGCAACTGTACCATCCTGACACCCACAGCGTGCCTGCTCCACCATAACCCAGTGGGGTTTTCTAGATGAGAGAATGGAGGCCCTGGAGTCTGAACCACTGGTGAGAGGATGCACAGCTGTAGGTGGGAGAGCTTGGGCCGACCCCACCCCATGTCACCCACTTCCCCAGGCTACAGGTAACAGATCTGCTCATCTGTGGCAGGAGGGGGCTCGGGCAGACGTATGCGCTGCCTATGGGCTGCTGCCACGGGGTTCTCAATAATCGTGCGTGTGGTGATGACAGTGATTTCAGCAATAACAAGGGTGCAAATGAGCACAGCAGCTTCGCGCATCACGGCTTTGCATGCCACACCCTGGGCCGAGTGCTCCGCCTTCATGGTCTCAGCTCGGTGGCTGCTCTGCAAGGCGGGGGTGGGGGGGCTTCATCCGTCTGGAGGAGCCGCGTTGCGAGGTGAGGCACGTGGTTGAAGGTCTCGTGGCACAGGCGGAAAGAGATGGAAGAAAACCACGTCTGTCTGACCTACTGCTCAGGGCTGCTCAGGTTTATCAGAAACACCAGCCACGACAGGGTCCGGGTAAAACCCTCTGCATTATAAAAATATATAAAAAGATTTTAATTGTACAAGTAATAAGCGAATACCTTCTTGTGAAAGTCCAAACAATGCAGAATGAAAGTCCTCACTGCTGGAATGATCTACTACTTTTCAAGGTTGTCGTGTATCCTTCCAGATGCGTTCCTGGGCATTTACATATGCATGGGTGTGCGTGTGCACACACAGACACATACGTGTACATACGCGTACACACCCGTAGGCAGAGACAGCTTGGGTTTAGTAAAAACAGCATCATGTGATTTCAGTGTTCTACAACTGCCTTTTAAAACCTTATTTCCACGCCAGTAAACGCATTCTTTACCAGCAACTGTTAATTTATTTAACCATTTCCCTATTTGTGAACATTCTTAGGTTGTTTCCTTTTTTCACCTTTAAAACCAAGTGTCTCGTTTTTACTTCCTTTTTCTCTTTCAGGTGAACTTTAGGGTCCACTTCTCAGTCCCATGAATATCCGCTGGAATTTCAGCTGTGACAGGATTAAGTGCAGAGACTAATTGGGGGAGCGCTGGCATCTTTACAACATCCAGTCGTCTCTTCCAGAAAAATGGTATCATTCTCCTTTTACTCAGATGCTCTTAAAAGATTTTTAGGGAAGATTTTGTTGTCTTCTTGCACATATTTTTTGTTAGCGTTACCCTAGGTGCTGCCTCGGTTGCGAGCTCTTCTGAGTGGGCTGCTCCTTTGCATTTCCCCTTGGCCATTGCTGGTGTGCGGGAACCTCGTGGTCTTCAGATGCTGGTCTTATATCTGGTCACCTTATGTTGTGTCAATGGGGGACGATGGTGCCTGTGTATCGGCACCGTGTTGATTACTTCTTCATGGCAGGCTGGGACTGTTAGCTCAAAGCCCACTAGCTCCAAACGCAAATTTCTACACATCCAATTGCTTTAAATACAGAGAAGCATATTTTCAGCCATTTAGGGCCTGCCTGCTTTGTCCCTTCCCCCCCATCAAACCACACCCAACAGGTGGTTGGCACAGATTAGACAAACCCTGGGACTGTGGAAGACCTCAAATGTCTCCTGCCCCTTGGAGTTCTCTAAGCCAGAGACTCCCCCGGACACGGGAGCCCCCTCCCTGACCCCCCTCCCTCACTCCCCCCCTCACTCCCCCTCCCTCACTCCCCCCTCCCTGACGCCCCCCTCCCTGGCCCCCCTCCCTGACGCCCCCTCCCTGACTCCCCCTCCCTGACCCCCTCCCTCAATCCCCCCCTCAATCCCCCTCCCTCACTCCCCCTCCCTGACGCCCCCCTCCCTGGCCCCCTCCCTGACGCCCCCTCCCTGACGCCCCCTCCCTGACTCCCCCTCCCTGACCCCCCTCCCTCACTCCCCCTCCCTCACTCCCCCTCCCTCACTCCCCCTCCCTCACTCCCCCTCCCTCACTCCCCCTCCCTCACTCCCCCTCCCTCACTCCCCCTCCCTCACTCCCCCTCCCTCACTCCCCCTCCCTCACTCCCCCTCCCTCACCCCCCTCCCTCACTCCCCCTCCCTCACTCCCCCTCCCTCACTCCCCCTCCCTCACCCCCCTCCCTCACTCCCCCTCCCTCACCCCCCTCCCTCACTCCCCCCTCCCTGACTCCCCCTCCCTGACTCCCCCTCCCTCACTCCCCCTCCCTCACTCCCCCTCCCTCACTCCCCCTCCCTCACTCCCCCTCCCTCACTCCCCCTCCCTGACCCCCCTCCCTCACTCCCCCTCCCTCACTCCCCCTCCCTCACTCCCCCCTCCCTCACTCCCCCCTCCCTCACTCCCCCTCCCTCACTCCCCCTCCCTCACTCCCCCTCCCTCACTCCCCCTCCCTCACTCCCCTCCCTCACTCCCCTCCCTCACTCCCCCTCCCTGACCCCCCTCCCTGACTCCCCTCCCTCACTCCCCCTCCCTCACTCCCCCTCCCTGACTCCCCTCCCTCACTCCCCTCCCTCACTCCCCCTCCCTCACTCCCCCTCCCTCACTCCCCTCCCTCACTCCCCCTCCCTGACCCCCCTCCCTGACTCCCCCCTCCCTGACTCCCCCCTCCCTCACTCCCCCTCCCTCACTCCCCCTCCCTCACTCCCCCTCCCTGACTCCCCCTCCCTCACTCCCCTCCCTCACTCCCCCCTCCCTCACTCCCCCTCCCTGACCCCCCTCCCTGACTCCCCCCTCCCTGACTCCCCCTCCCTCACTCCCCTCCCTGACTCCCCCTCCCTCACTCCCCCTCCCTCACTCCCCCTCCCTCACTCCCCCTCCCTCACTCCCCCTCCCTCACTCCCCCTCCCTCACTCCCCCTCCCTCACTCCCCTCCCTCACTCCCCCTCCCTGACCCCCCTCCCTGACCCCCCTCCCTCACTCCCCCTCCCTGACCCCCCTCCCTCACTCCCCCTCCCTCACTCCCCCTCCCTGACTCCCCTCCCTCACTCCCCCTCCCTCACTCCCCCTCCCTCACTCCCCTCCCTCACTCCCCCTCCCTGACCCCCCTCCCTGACTCCCCCCTCCCTCACTCCCCCTCCCTCACTCCCCCTCCCTCACTCCCCCTCCCTGACTCCCCTCCCTGACTCCCCCTCCCTCACTCCCCTCCCTCACTCCCCCCTCCCTCACTCCCCCTCCCTGACCCCCCTCCCTGACTCCCCTCCCTGACTCCCCCTCCCTGACTCCCCCTCCCTGACTCCCCCTCCCTGACTCCCCCTCCCTCACTCCCCTCCCTCACTCCCCCCTCCCTGACCCCCCTCCCTGACTCCCCCTCCCTCACTCCCCCTCCCTCACTCCCCCTCCCTGACCCCCCTCCCTGACTCCCCTCCCTGACTCCCCCTCCCTGACTCCCCCTCCCTGACTCCCCCTCCCTGACTCCCCTCTCCCTGACTCCCCTCTCCCTGACTCCCCTCTCCCTGACTCCCCTCTCCCTGACTCCCCTCTCCCCGGGATTCCCCTGCCTTTCTCCCTTCTGGGTGTGACCCAGTGCTGTTGTCCCTTGAATGTCCCCATCCAAACCATACAAACGTAGCTCAGATAAAGCTTGTTGTGTGCTACTGCCATCTGTGGTCGTCTCTTTTTCCTTGATCAGCCCTGAAATCCCCAAACTCACTACACCTTACTGAACTCTTATTTTTAATTGTTTTCAGTTGATTAACATTATTTTTCAAGCAACTGCATGATCAGCTGTGGCTTCTTCATTCCTCTTTTCTGTTATTTACCTCTCATTTCATTTTCTTGTCGTATTGCATTTGTCTTGACTTAATTATTGTTGAATTTTAGCAGATGGGGGTCATTCTTGCCTTGTACCTGACTTTAATGAGGTTGATTTGAAAGTGTTACTGTTTAGGGTGGTGCTTGCTGCAGGTTCCTAGTAACAGAGGGCACTCTTCAACATATACCCAAGACACCCACCTCCTGCCCCAGCCACAGCTACTCCTGCACTCCACACCACCAATATACCCCGCTTGCACCCCAAGCTCTTATCTCCTCCCTGACTTCCACACTTGGACTTCCCCCACCTCCAATTCCATTCTGCACAAAGCAGCTCAAGTTGTCTTGCAAAATCATCATTCAAACCACTTAAAACTACATTTGGGGACAGTTCCCCTCCTGTGCGCATCTCTAAGTTACCTTGCAGGGCAACCACTATTACCATCTCCTGTGGGTGCCTGCAGAGATATTTTACACATTGACAGTCATGTGCATGTGTACAACACACACATTTTTCACAAATGTTGTGTATTATTCACACTCCTCTCCTCATTTTTTCTTTCATGTAACTAGTAACTATTCCACCCTCCAGATTGTTCATGTCTGTACACACAGATCTACTCACCCTTTTCAATGGCTCCATGGTGGTCTGTTACCTTCATGAAATCATAATTTATTTAATCTAATTGCCATATGTGGACATTTAAATGTTTCTAATCTTCTGCACGGGTATTAACAAATATAGACATACATACATATTTAAATTATTAAGGTGATGAAAGGTTGTTGTAATCACTTCTAACAATCCAAAACATGTAAAGCAAAAAATAAAAGGAAGCCCATCTCAAGGGGGAAATGGTCTTTTTAATAAATGATTCTGGGTGAACTGGATCTTCATATGGAAAAGACTTATCCTGACCTCTGCTTCATACCATACATAAAAAACCCATTCCATATGGATTGCGGATCTAAGTGTGAAAGGTGAAAAAAAAAAATCAAGCTTTTAGAGGAAAACACAGGAGGACATCTCTGTGACCGAGGATCAAATAAAGATTTCTGAAAACGGTACTCAAAAAGTGCTAGCCATGAAGTAAGAAACTGATAAATTGAACTGCATTGAGGATAAGAACTGTTCATCAGAAGATACTGTCAAGAGAATGGAATGGAAACCCTCAGAGTGGGAGGGGTAGTTGCAGTATATAAATATCCAAAAAAGGACTTGTATCCAGAAAATATAGACAACTAGAGCTCGTTAAGGAAAAGACAGATAACCCTATGGAAACACTGGGATACTTCAGAGAGGAAGATAGCCAAATTACCCATAAACACGGAAAATGTGTTTAGTTTTACTGATCATTAGGAAAACGGAAATTAAAAGCACAATGTGAAACCACCCCCACCCCCCAGAATGACTGACATGAAAAGACAGCAAATACCAAAAGTTGAGGGGTTGTTTGTTTTTTGGAGCTATGAGGTTTTGGGGTAATTTGTTATGCAGCAATAGCTAGCTATCACATTGAGTCATTTGGAAAGAGTTTTAGGAGGGATCCAGAAGATGAAATGGATACATTTTAGAAGTCAGATTTTTAGAATAGCTTGGTCTTTTTTGTCAATATACAGTGAAAAATGAAAGCAATTACCTAGGTAATTTGACCAAGGTAATAATAACTCTATTTGGAGTTTATCAGTCAAAGTTTATGATGTGCCTTTTATTTTAATTAAATTTCTTCATAATGGTCCTGATTCTCATTTCACTTGGCCAAAGCTGACTTGGCCTTGATCTCCAAATTTCCTTCCAGCTCTGGAAGACTCTTTGGCAATTCTGGACAATCACTTCTCTGACGTTGCTGCATCCAGTTCTAAGAGAGGGAAGACAGTTCATCTGGGAAGAAGCTTGCATGCAAGAGAAGGCAACCCTGGCAAGTCACACAGCCCAGCCTGACCTTTAAAACCAATGATCAGGACATATGCACCAAGCTCAACTAAACAATGCTTACGTGGCCAAGCAGGCCTCGGAACCCCGCGCCAACGTGTTTCTTCCAGCCCTGCCCTTTAGTGAAGACTGTTTCCCCTTCCTAAGCTGTCTCGTGTCCCAGGGAGCCTTCCACCTGGAAAAATCACCCTTGCCTTCAACCTCCCCAACACAACCACACAGATGTCCTTAAAAGGACACTTCCAGCAGTGAGAGCAGGACCAGGCCCTTGAGCTTGGCTTCTCCCTACAGAGTTTCTTTTCAGCAGCGCAGTCACTGGGCCACATACTCTTTCAGAGACTGCAAACCCATCCCATGCACAATAACAGTAGTGCCAGGCACACAAAAGGGGTCATTCCTGCCCAGCTTGAAGAGTTCTTTGGAGGAGGTTCCCAGCCCCCGAGAGGAGTGTGGCCTCAGGAGGTGATGGTCAGTAGGCAGTGCCATGGCTCATGCCTGCTGCACGCCAGCACTGGCCACATGTCCCTTCATCTGTCTCCAGGGTCTTGCAGGGACAATTTTCAAACAAGGAGTTGCTCATAGGGTAAACCATGTGCCCAGCATGCTGGTGACGATAATCAGGACTTGCGGCCACTTCAGACAGGCTGCAAAGTCTTGAGGCTTGCCACCCCAGCAGCTTATTTCTGGGCCATGCTTGTGTCTGTGGTATCCTGGCTCTGCTCCATCGAGTCACGCAAGAATCCTGGTGGACAGGGTCTGTTGTCCTGAAGTGGCACCATCCAGAGCAGGTGGCCTTCAAGAGAGGAAGCTCGCTCAGAAGGAGCTCAGCGTCCACTGACCAGGGCTGACCATGGCCCCCCTCACTTCTGGGGATCCAGAGTATGACTGTTTTGGCTATCCCCAGGCGTGGCAGTGGCCTTTGCACTAGGGGGTGTCCTCAGCGCTAGACTGAAGCTCCTGGCGGGCAGAGAACGAACACCTGTCCCCTGAGAGATGTCAAGGAAATATATGTTGAGTGGCTGAGTGCGGATGCGAGCAAACTGGTGGAGGCCTTTGTGAAGTCAGACAGGAAATCGGCTGCCCCTGGCCTTAGCAGCCATGGACGGTGGCACCCAGGCTCCCTTGCTGCCACCCGGCACAGCCTTTGCCTCTTCCGTCTCTGCACCACTCATCTGTCATTGTCCACCAGGCCCCTCATGGGCCACAGGAGGACCTCTGGTTTAACTTTGGTCTCGCTCCTGCCTCTGTGCTTGGAGCCCCCCTCATTCTGGGTGCTGGGCATGGAGCCCCTTCCTCCACGTGAGTCTCTGTGTGTGTCCTGGCACGGGGAGCCCCAGTCCTGCTGTTCTTTTACGTTTCAAATGTAACCAACATCTGATTTCCCTCCCTGATTCTACCGCTGCCCATTTTTAACCCCAGGATTCTTTTTTTGATAGCATTTTTGCTGAACTTTTTTTTTTTGCCGATAGTCAAAACTTTATTGCAAAACCAACCCCCAAACAGTAGATCACTGTTGTATACCTTAGAAAATCAAGTGTAATTCCATTACTTTGGTGCATCAGCTAGGATTCCTGAATTTACGAGAAGGCTGTCTGTGAGGTAACACATGTTCAGAGAGTTGCGTGCAGGGCTTTCCACCTGACCGAATCCAGCCTGCGTCCCGGAGGTGCGGGCTGGTCCTCATCTCGGTCTGACCGTTGGATTTGTAAACCTGCCACATGGAAATCCTCAAATCCACCCCAGATCACTAGCGAGTTGCCGGGCTTAGAGTCAGCTGGGCTGTTGTCGTTTTTGTCCTCCGCCTCCCCAGCTGGTCAGACAGCAGAGCCGAATACATCTGTGCAGAGACGACCAGGAGGAAGCCCCGTGCATCCTGGAGCTGTGCCTCCAGAAACAGGCTGCGGTTTCCAGGAGCTTCTGTTGAGAAATCAGTCTTTTGCTTTGGGAATCTTTTGGTTTCCACTAACTTATTAGATAATCAGGTGATATCCCAGGGCACAGTACTGAAGAGTTTTGAAAGTTAGAAATACCTTTTTAAAAATTTTCGATGAGCAGTTTTACTCCTAGGTATATATTCAGAAGAATTGAAGGCTGGGACTCCAGCAGATACCTGTGTGCCAGTGTTCATAGCATTACCCACGCCAGCCCAAAGGTGGAAATGAGACAGGAAATGCTCGGTTTCTCTGGGCACTGGTTTCCAGCCACTCCCTGAGGTCTCAGGCCCCCTCCTCTGAGCTCTCCCTTGGAGGAAACCTACTGTTGCCAGTTAGACCTATTTTTAGCATCAACAAGGGGAAAATGAGACAGGGGCTTATGCAAATCCAGTGGCTGGGCACGCTCAATAGAGACTAAGAATATTCTTAAATGTGCCTGGTGCATGTGATAGGGTCTGACCAATGAACAAGCTCCAGGAAGAAACTGGCCGAGCATGTGCAAGACTAATGTTACGTAACTGGAAGCCACCCCCTTAAATGAATATTCATTAGGCAGAGAAACTATAAAAGCCAAATCCCAGCAGGAGGCTGGGCTGCTGCTCACTGTCCTGGAGGCAGCCTGCACTGGACTGGCTGCTCACTCTCTCGAGCCAGCCTGCACTGTGTACTGAACTTTCAGTATGTTTTCCTTGCTTTTGTGTTAGACCTGATGTCTGCACTGAACTTACTTCTATGTTACACTTGTTGTGGGCCCTGCCCAGTCTCTGGAGCTGTGCCGCACTCTGTCTGTGGAACCTGTATTTCTTATCTGTTATACTAAACCTGTTCTCACTGTCTACTGTGACTCTGCCCTTGAATTCTTTCCTATGGCAGAGCCGAGAACCTGGTAAGAGGACAGGGTGGGTTGAGGCCAACTATCGGGCCCCCTGGACCCTACCTCCAACATCAGAAACAACCCAAATGTCTATCGGCAGGTAAACTGTGGTCTAAACATACAATGGAATATTATTTAGCCTTAAAAAGGAATAAAATTTTGACACATGCTGCAACATGGATGGAACTTGACGACATTATGTTAAGTGAATTAAGCCAGTCACAAACAGACAAATACGAATATCGTGTGATTCCACTTTTAGGAAATATCCCAAATAGACAAAGGCACAGAGATAGCAGGTAGCATATCTGTTATCAGGGCTGAGGGTGGAGTTGGCGTTCAGTGGGCCCAGAGTTGCTGTTTGGGAGACGAGAAAGTTCTGGAGATGGACGATGGTGATGTGTACAACAGCGTGAATGTGCTTAACGCCACTGAACTGGACACCTAAAATGGTTGAAACGGCAAATTTTATGTTACATATATTTTGCTGCAGTTAAAAGAATTAATAATGTGCACCTAGCTCAAAGGTTTGGATCCCCCTATCAGCCAGCTGCCAAAAAAAAAAAAAAAAAAAAATTAATAATGTAAAAAAATACCTGGAATGGGTTTGAAAAAACTCTGCCAGAAGCAGTAATGAATGTTCTGAGAAAAATCCTGGCAAGGAACCAGGGATAGAAACAAACGAAAGCTCTTGAGAACTCTTGCTTAGGCAACTTTAATTTCTTCTAAGTGGTAAAGCATATTTAAGACCAACAAATTAAATACTCACAAAAACAGGATTGACAAATTGTGTGGCTGTAGGGAAAGTGAGGATAAATGGTTGGGGTCCCTCAGGGGTTCTCAGTCTTGCGGAGCGTTTGCTGTAAATATGCACGTGCGCCCAGGTGTTCCTTAGTTATTGTCTAATGTAACTGTGCATGTGCACCCAGGTGTCCTGGATGGTCTGACTCGCACTCAGGTGTCCCGGGTTATGGAATTAAGTATAAAGGACAAGTGGCTCTGATCCACAGTGACCCCCATCCCTGGGATGCCCCTGGGGGGGCACAGGGAGGCCGCTACTGCTGCTAGAGGCTGTTGCTGCCAGTGCCCCTGGGATGTTCTGGGAGGCCGACGCTGCTGCTGCCGTTGCTGAGGAAGCTGAGGGCTGAGCTCGTGTCGTCTGCCAATGGCTCCCAGGATCTTCCCAATTACCTAGCTCATGGACCTGTGTGTGAGGGGTCTGGTGACCCAGCTGGGCATGCGAGGGGTCTGGTGACCCAGTCTGCATATAAGGGGTCTGGTGACCCAGCCTGGCATGTGAGGGGTCTGTGACCCAGTCTATACAATGGGTTTGAAGGGTCTGTGAACCCCCCCAACTTGACAATATAATTGGCTACGTTGGCAGGATTCCGACAATTGCCTTAGCAATACAGTGGCTCATTTACTTTGTACGTCTACAAGTAAGATGAGAAATAAACCAATTCCAGAAACCTGAACTGGTGTTGTGGGTAGAACTGTGTTCCTCCAGAATCCATATGTTGAAGTTCTAGCTGCCTAGAACATGACCTTATTTGGGGATGGGTTTTTACCGAGGTAATCAAGCTAAGATGAGGTCATGAGGGTAGGCCCTCATTCAGTGTGACTGGTGTCCTCATACAGAGGACGAAGGCAGAGATCGGGTGCTGCTTCTACAAGCCAAGGAACGCCACAGACTGTCAGCCACACCAGGAGCTGGGAGAGAGGCCTGGAGCACATCCTTCCTCACAGCCCTCCGAACCTGCCAACACCTTGATTTTGGACTTATGGCCTCCAGAACCATGAGATGATACATTTTTATTGTTTAAGTCACCCAGTTGGTGGCACTTTGTTATGACAGGCCAAGGAAATACAAGTGGCTTAAAACAACAGGAATGTAGTCTTTCCTCTGTGTCTGTGTTCAAATGTCCCTCTTATAAGGACACCAGCTGTATTGGGTTAGGGCCCACCATACTTCAGAATGACCTCATCTTTACTTAACTAATTACATCTGCAAAGACCCTGTCCACGTAAGATCACATTGACTGCTACTGAGGGTTAGGAATTTAACATATCTTTTTGGGGGACACTATTCAACCCATAAGAGTTTGCCCTCTGGACCCCCCAAATTCACATCCTTCTCACATGTGAAATACATTCACCTGATCCCAACATCTCCCAAAGTCTTAAGCATCCCAGTGTCAACTCCAAGTCCAAAATCTCAGCAAAATGCCATTAACTCAAAGCCCCACCTCTCCACTCTTCTTTGTGTCCCCGCTTGGGGCACTGGAGGCACTCTGTGAACGTTTGGTGGAGGATACAAAAACCCACACCGATTCCTGGTGGCAACTTCTGCACCATTCTCTTCTGTCGTGCAAATTGGAACGACAATCCCTGCCACACCATTTACTCACTCACCACGTGCTCACTGCACAGCTACTGCGGGCTGGACCTGGGAACCCGACAATAAATCAATCAGGCAATCTCTGAATCTGGTGAGGAAGATTAAAACATATACACACAGTCAGAAAAACATGCGACACTTGGCTTCCTCTATTACAATGCATATCACACCGATTTATAGTTGTTTGCCTAAATCAATCTGAAAAAATACACAAGGTGGGTTTTTAATTTTGCAAAACCAAGCTGTTTCTACTGACTTTTTGTTTCTTCTTCCCAAGACTTCACATCTCTGCACAGATTGGAAAATGTTTTTCATTAGAGGTCTGTGGCTCAGGCTTTAAAAAAAAAAATCTGTAGAATCTGTAATAATGTTCTCTCTCTTACTCCTGATATTGGTAATTTTCATTTTCTCTTTTTTTTTCTGACTCGTTTAACTAGTTTATACATTTTATCAGCTTCCTCAAAGAACCAGCTTTTGATTTCACCGATTCTCTCTAGTTCTGTTTTCTATTCATTAATTTCCACTCTGCTTTTTTGTCTTTTTTTTTTTTTTTTTTTTGCAGCTGGCCAGTATGGTGATCCCAGCCCTTGACCTTGGTGCTATAACATCTCCACTCTGATTTTTATTATCTCTTTTCTTCTGTTTATTTTGGGTTTCATTTGGTATTATTTTTCTGGTTTCTTAAAGTATACAATTCTTTAAGATTCTTTTAAAGTGGTCTTGAGTATATTCTTGGACATGTGCAACCATCGCTCAAATTAACTTTAGAACATTTTTATCACCCCAAAAGAAACTTGTACTCACGAGCCATCAGTCCCCCTTTCTCTCCCACCCCATCTCTGGCAACCACTCATCTACTTTCTGTCTCTACGGACTTCCCTATTCTGGACATTGCATGTAAATGACTGGCTTTCAGCATGGTGTTTTCAAGGTTCACCCAGGCTGTAGCATGTAGCAGAACTCCATGCCTTTCTATGGCTGAATAATATTCCACTGTCTGAATATACCACATTTTGTTTACCCATTCACCATTTGGTGAGCATTTGGATTGTTTCCACCTTTTGGCTGTTATGAGAAATGCTGCTGTGAACACTCGTGTACACGTTTCTGTGTGGACATGTGCTTTAATTTCTCGTGGGTATATAACTGGGAAAGGAATTGCTGGGTCATACGGTGTGTCTGTGGTTAACCACCGAGGAACTGCCAGACGGTTTTGCACAGCAGCTGCAGCACGTCACATGCCCGCCGACAGTGTGTGACAGTTCTTATTTCTCCACGTCCCCACCAGCACTGTCGTCGTCTGATTTTTGATTCTGGCCACCCTACTGGGTGTGAGGTGGTGTCTCACTGTCATCCTGATTTGCGTTTCCCTGAGGACTGATGAGGTCCAGCATCTCTTCATGTGCTCTTGGGCCATTTGTATACTTTTTGTGGAAAATTTCTATTTAGATCCTTTGCCCATTTTAATTTTTAAGATTTTTTCCATAGAGGCTGGTAATATCTTTCTTTCTTTTTTTTAATTTATAAAGAAATAAAATTTCCTTCTTACAGTTCAGGGAACACACCTGGTGAGGGGTTTCTTCTACAGAGACACAGGGTAACCCATGGCAAGAGTGGGCTGAGTGAGAGCGGTCATTTCTTTATTAATTTTTTCTTAAATAACATCAATGAACATACATTATAAAAACGTCAAATCCACAATAGGCTAAAAATAGGACATTTAGAAACTCCTCTGCCCGCCCCTCCTCTAGGTCTACTCCCCAGAACGAACAATTATTAATATTTTCTGGTTTAACCTTTCACAACTCCATTAATACATGAGAACAGTGTCATATAAAATGCTTCACAACTCAGTCCATATATTTAATATATATCAGAAACATGTTAAATCTGAAAAACAAATTCCAGTGAAGGGCAAGGGGACCTTCCTAAAATACAATTGGTGGAAACAGTGCAAGAACACTGAGACACCACCACGCTGGCATTTTAATAGAGACCCTACCTAGGAAACACACACGGAGAGCCTAGGATACGTCCCAGCTTGTAACTGAAAACGTGCAGCTTTTGAGGCTGGAGACGAGGGTGTAAGTTCGGGCTGGGACATTTAGGAACGGTCAGCTGCTGATGGAATCGCATTACTTCCCAGCCATTGTTTCCTCATTCGTGGTTGAGATTAGTGATCGTTGGGAAAGGCAGTCTCATACGCACAGTCTTTCGACCCCACTTGGCTGCATAAGAAGGGACCTTGGGCCTAGAGACAGCGCCCACGTGGCCGGGCTGGGCTCAGTGCCTGCCTTGTGTGGGACATCTGTCCCTGAGGCATGCTCAGTGCATGCTCTCCTGTTCTGCTTAAGCGTGTGTGCACACATGGCACCTGGTCACCCCAACTGCTATCTCTGTCCTCCGTGGGGAAGGGCCGGGTCCTTCTATTGCGGCATGAGACGGGTATGTCTAGCCACTTACCCTGCGCTGGCTGCCGGAGTGACCTGCTGGCCAGGGGGACTGATGTGCAGTGTTGCAGGTGACCTTGCTCTGCGTGCTCTCTCTGTAAGTAAAGCGTCGGTCCGGCCAGGGCTTGCGTGACTCCAACACCAAGGTGCAAGGGGGGCCAGTGTCCAGGCTTCTATTCCTGGTGGCGGGCACGGCGAGCAGCTCTGCTGTCCTCTGCAGTGGGAGTCCTCCTGGGTCTGACAGTGCTCAGTGCTCTGCTCTTCTGGGATTGATGACCGGCCACGGTATCCTCTTGTGTCTTTTGTTGTGCTTCTGCTTGGACATTTCTTTGTTATAATTCTTCCTTTTTTTGCAAAACCACTGGTTTACCTGTTTATATGTCATGCTGAATTCAAGTGAAAGTGACAGACTACCTTGTACTGTGGGGTATTAAAACTTTGCCCGGAGAGTATCCATGAGGGATTCGCTAACTAATCTTTTCTTGGCTATAGTTCCTCATCTTCCCTTTTCTGTCCCTCTTCCAGTTTCTTTTCCGCTGCCTCCTTCTTTTGTTTCGCCTTCTCCTCTCCGTGTCTGTTTCCCTTTCCTCCATCTTTGCTGTGATTCCTATTTGACTGCTCTGGATTTTGATCCCAAGGCATAGCTGGTTGTTTCTGCATAGTAAGATCTGAGGGCTGAGTAGCATCTGGGTTATTTGGGAAGACTTTTCCATGTGTCTTTGTGTCCTGGAGATGCTGCAGGTGCTCCATGTATTGGGCTAAAACCTGTAGTCCTGAACTCATGGTCTCTTCGAAGCTCCTGCAATTGATGGCATTCTCCAAAGGTGATTTACATTTCGGTTCAGGCCAACCCAGGTATTTTGTGAGCTAGATGTGCCCATGCAACTCCAGCTTTTCGATTTTGTGACGTTGTCACCAGTTTCCAGCCCTTGCTGATATAGGTCCATTGTTAGTTTGCTTTGGGTCTTCGCTCTTATAGGTTTTGAATTATCAGGAGCTTTCGAAATATCAGGAGCTCTCTCCACCTTGAAAAACTTTCTTCTCACGGTTTCTAGGACACCATCCTTTCCTGAGTTTCCTTCTGCATCGATGGCTCTCTTTGCCCATTTTTAAATTGAGTTATTTACCTTTTTATTATTGAGTTGTGTGAATTCTTTATATACTCTAGATACACATCCTTCATTAGATATGTGATTTGGAAATACTTTGTCCCATTCTGTGGTTGTCTTTTCACTTGCTTGATAGTGTCTGTTGAAGCACAAACACTTTGAATTTGATGAGATTCAATTTATCTATTTTTTCTTTTGTTGCGCATGCTTTTGGGGTCAAGGTTGAGAAGCCATTGCCAAATCAGAGGACATGAAGACATACCCCTGTGTTTTCTTCTAAGAGTTTTATAGTTCTAGCTTGTACATTTAATTCTTGATCCCTTTTCAGGGAACAGAAGCAGTTCAGCTGGGAGGAGAGGGAGGGAGGGATACTGCTGCTAGTGGGGGACCCTGAGGAGCAGTCCTGGGATGGAGGGTCCAGCGTGCTCTGGGGCCCAGAGCGGAGAGCTGGGGCCAGTGTGGGTGGTGGGCACGTGGGGACGGGGATTCAGGGAGGCGGATCCTATATCAGTTCTGACAATCTGGAGATGAAACAGGCTTCAAGGTGCAGCTGAAAGCTCAGCCGTGGGCGCACACTCCTCGAGGGGCCTGTGATGGGATGGAGAGAAGAGGCAGGGTCTCGTGGGCGGGGAGGGCTTGTTGTGCCCTGGAGGCGGGACAGGGAGGGGACACCCCCCCCCCACCCCCCACCCCCCCCGTCTCAGAGGCGGAGCTCCCTCAGCACGCCCACCGCCCGCTGGTGCAAGCACGGGTGTGGCGTGGGGCAGGTGCAGGGCCCGCCCACCACGCCCCGCCCCACCCACCACGCCCCGCCCCACCCACACAGGCCCGCCCCGCCCGCAACCCCGCCCACCTTGGAACCGGCCCCTCCCCAACCACAACCACGCCCAGGCCACGCCCACCCGCCCCCGCCCCGCCCCAGACCACGCCCACAGCCCCACCAGGCCCCGCCCTCCCCGGAGTATCTTGCGGGACCGGGGCCCCCGCGGCACAGGAATCAGGAGAGCGGGGATCCTCTTTGTGCCGAGGACTGGCAGGTCAGGCTGCCGGCGCCTTTAACCTCATCTGGAAGGAGGGCTCAGGAGTGACGCTGACGGTGTCTTGCTTTGACAGGCGGGGTTCGCGTCCCTGGTGACATTCTTCCGCTGCGTGCAGCACCTGGTGTGCAGACGATGTCAGTGCAGCCGTCGTGAGCACTGGCGCGTGCACCAGACTCCAGCGTGTGTAAATCCTCGGGAGCAACGTGCAAGTGGAAAATGCTGTGGGGGCAGAGCTGTGTCCCGTGTCCCTAGCTCGCTATGCGACAAGGGCAAGGTTTCTTTCCAGGCCTCAGTTTCCTGTGCCTGGATGACATGGTGGCCCCGGCCCTTTGAAGCTTTTTACAAGGTGGGGTCTTAGGCACCATTCCCTCATGTGCCCTCTGTCCCTACAGAGGAGCTGTCCCCAGGAGTGGTAGGGCCCTGGGCTGTGTCCTCCCAAACCTTTCCGTCA
Organism: Cynocephalus volans; assembly: GCF_027409185.1. Taxonomy (NCBI): domain Eukaryota; kingdom Metazoa; phylum Chordata; class Mammalia; order Dermoptera; family Cynocephalidae; genus Cynocephalus; species Cynocephalus volans. The sequence goes on along the minus strand of NC_084468.1, from coordinate 5,000,795 downwards.
GCTCCTCCTGTGAGCTCTGGGAGGACCTGGCACCTGATGTCCCTGCTCCTGACATTCCTTCCCCTGGGGAGGGCGCCCTCCAGCGTTGGCCCCTGGCCTCCCTCCTCCTGCTCAGAGTGAGGGAGTTCGGGGATGAGGCCTGCTAGCAAGGGCCTCGTCTTCCCCCTGCCTACCCAAGTTTGTCTAACTCTGGGTTCATGTTAGAGTCTCACTGGCCTGCAGATAGGAGCCACAGTCTCCAAAATCAGTTTCCTCAGCAATAAAGGTACACCGTGGCTTCTCACCTGCCCTGTCACTTGCCTGATTTCTCCCCTTGTTCAGAGGGCAGGAGAGGTGCCCTCCATACGTCTGGTCAGTTGGTTCCTTTCACCGCCCCCGGCTGCCACCAGGATGAAGCTCACATCCCTAGGAGGGCTGGTTCCATGTATCCTGACCTTGGGCTTTGTCCTCCTGCCTGCCCCCCAGCCTCCATCAGCCATGCTGAGCTCCTGCAGGCCTTCCACTGTCTGCGGCACTGGGCTTTTGAAGATGCCGCTGACTCATCTGGAACATTCCTACCCACCCCAAACACCCCAACCCAAGCTCCCTCTGCCTGCCTAATAGCTATCTTTCAACTCAGTTTCCAACCTGGCTGTCACCTCCTCCAGGAAGCATTCCTTGATTGCCCAGGTAGCTTTCGGTGTCTCCTCCATCAGGGCCCTGGGAACACTGGGAGGTCTCTGCTTTACGTACCAGCAGAGGACAAGAGCCGCTCAGGGCTGCTGAGCAGTGTGGTTTCCCAGAACCGGCAGCTGCTGTGTCCCGTCCTTCCCTGTTGGGTTCATTTCGTCCTCCTTCACTCTATTGACTTGCCACATGCTGGGGTAATGACAGAGCTGCAAGGAGGCCTCCCTCGGAGCCCTGACACCCCTCTCCAGCCCCTCCCTGTCTCCAGCTCCTCCACGCCGGCCTTGATTTACTGGACACACATGTTGGGCCCACGTGCCAGGTGTCTGGCAGTCTGGAAGCAAGCGGTTTGCTTTGTCGTGATACAGTGGTTCGATGGGGCTCGGCCCAGAGCCAGCCCATACAGCCAGCCTGAGCCACCTTGCTGGTGTCCCTGGTCTTACAGAGTTCAGCTGAGAGAGAAAAAGAGAGATGGCCTACATAAGCACCCCCCCCCAATTTTTCTTTATTCTTGGAAATATCTCACACACACTATTTATGTTTTGAAAAATCAATGCAACAAATTGCGTTCAATACGCTCCTTAGCTGGAGAGATGGCATTCTTTGCGTCCCTGTATTTCGATTCCTACTGGCGGGGGAGGCATCTTGTGGTAGATGAACATGCACCATGAGAATGGTTGGTGGCGTCTGGAGATTTGTCTTCAGAAAGCTCAGAAAAAAAAAAAAAAAAAAAAAAAAGAAAGCTCAGGAGAAGCAGGAGTTTGGCTGATTAATGCTCTGCCAGCCAGCTTCTGCTTCACAAGCTGAAGAACACACAATAGCAAGAAAACTAAAAATATACATAGGTGCACATGTGCACTAACTCCACCCACACACACTGTTTATAAGAAATGTGCTGCACCATCCCCAACCAGACCTGAGCCGAGGGAGCCTAACTAAATTATCCTGTTTTCCCCACAATCCACCCCTTTAGGGTCCCTCGCCATACAATCTACACGTTCAAAATCTTCTGCGATGTTCCTTTAACGAGGATAAATGACCCTTACATTTCTATAACCTATTGTCTGTTCGATATGCCTTAAGGCTTGTCCTGTAGTTCTGTCCTTTAGCCACACATGTCCGGTTAGTAGTCATCATTGGTGTGGTTTTCCATGGGAATCTTGTAGTCATACTGATGTGAAGTTCAGTGCATATTCAGTAGATGATCACGCCAACGTATGTATGTACCCAGTCGACTCTGGTGCAGTGCCTGCACCCAGAACACTGTGAGCGAAAAGACAGAAGGGTTATTGGTACCAATAAGGGAAGTTCTCTGGTAAGATACATGCCAGTTTGCCATCCTGAGAAGGATGGTTGCAGGAATAGGTATCTTACCTGGTCTGGGACCCCACATGGCCATACAAACAGAAAACCAGTAACTCTTTGACTTTGGCAGTGGTCCCACAGATCCACCTGCCACCGTGTCAGGGGCACTCTCTCATGAGTTATCTGCCCATCAGGGGCACCCGTCTGCTCATCAGGAGTACGATGATGCCCCATTAGGGGCATTTTTTCTCAGGTTTACATGGCACCGGGCAAGCATCAACCACCGGGCCTTGCAGCCAGCATGCTGCATTCTCCAATGTAGCCACCCAGCTACATCAGCTGCTGGAGCTCTCTGCAGCCACCTGACCTTCATCACTGCCAATTCAACATGAGGTCTCTGGCCCTCACCTGCCCCTCAAAGACAAGCACCTTGGCCTGCTCCCTATTTGAAACTGAACATTTCACCTGCCTCCTTGGGAGCAATCAAAAAATCCTTTAAATCCACTGAGCATACCTTGCTACCTGTTTCTGGACGTTTAGTAAAACGCTGTTCAGGGCGCAATTGCTGCCACAAGGCAAACAGGACTGCATTTGGCTGCCAGTCAATTTTCTTGCTATCAACCCCTGCTGCAAGCAAGTCAAGCCACATCTGCTTACGGCTAGTCTTGCTTGGGAGGGTACTAGAGCCAGGAGAGCTGGACATTGGGTGGAACAAAGAGAGGGAAGGATGCCAGCCCAGGCGGGTGACGGTGTGGCTGTGGGCTGAATGTCCCCCCCAAACCCATTGAAGCTTGATTCCCATTGTAAGAGTGATGGCTGGTCATGGCGTGGTTCTGGTGGCTTTATAAGGAAAGTGAAGGAGCAAGTGAGCTCTCTTGCCCAGTCCATTCTTGCCACGTGACACCCTGAGTTGCTGTGGAGTCACTACCAAGAAGCAGGCCCTCACCACATGCACCCCCTGGACCATGGACTTCCCAGCCTCCAAAACTGTAAGAAATAGATTTCATTTATTTATGAATTACTCAGTTCCAGGTATTCTGCTATAAGCAACAGAAATGGACTAATACAGTGTGACTGAGAGAGACCCCAGAGAAGAGCCATTCTGGGGAGAGCAGACTCTCAAGGGTCTTATTGTGGGCGTGACAATAAAATCTCACCCTCCCCCTTGTCCCTGGTTCCTTCAGGTCCTTCAGTGAAGTCTCGAGTGCCAGTCACACTCTGTGTTTGGCGAGCCCGAGGAAGGGGATGCTGGACTAGCTGCTGTCTGGTCATTTTTAGGTGAAGGAAAAATTAGAGATGAGGACACCAGAGTGCAGTTTTTGCTGGGTCTGGGACGACAGGTGATTTTAACTCTGCTTGTTTTTGCATTTTCTAATTTTTCTACAATGCACCTGTGCTGTATTGTTTTCATAATTGCGATGGAACAGTGAACACTGTGAAAACACCAGACACCGCCATCAGTCGGCTCTCTATGGGGTGCGATCCAACCTCCCCCAACCCTGGTGGTGACCCATGACCTCAGCGATGTCACAGCTTTCTGATGCAGGGCTAGTGGCCTGAAACTGGGGTGGGTCAAACGGTCACCCAGGGGACTCCTAAACTGCTGTGGAGTTGCCAAGGGGCAGCCAGTCTTGCAAGAGTGGGAAAGGGGGACTTTCTCCCATTCCAGCCTCCATTCTGGTGTCTTTGGGGACTAGAAATAGCTTTGCTCTGGTTGCTCCTGCCTCAGAGACTGGCCATCATGAAGGACACCCTGGCTTTCCTGCCACACACGGGCCTTGGCCAAGATGCCCGAGTGAATGCGGAGGCTGGAGGGGATCGTGGAAGCAGTGACTCAGCCACGGCAGAGGCACAGAGTTCTGGGAAGGGGGCCCAGGCCCCCTGCTCAAGACTGATCCTAGCTTCACCGCCCTCCCCACCGCAGTGACAGTGGTAGTGGTGCCTCTCTGCCCCGTCACCAGTGGCCCTCTGTTATGTGGGCTGAATTGTGTCCCCCACAATTCATGACCCTTGGTATCTCAGAATGTGACTGTATTTGGCATTAGGGCCTTTAAGAAGGTGGTTAAAGTTAAATGAGGTCGCTAGGGTGGGCCCTGATCCAATAGGACCGGTGTCCTTATAAGAAGAGGAGGTTAGGACACAGACACACACAGAGGGATGACCATGTGAGGACACAGGGAGAAGAAGGTGTCTGCAAGCCAAGGAGAGAGGCTTCACAGGGAACTGACCCTGCTGACACCTTGATCTTGGGCCCTCAGCCCCTGGAACTGAGACAACAGAACTCTGCCGTCTAAGCCCCTCTCTGTGGTGCTGTGCGATGGCAGACTGGGGCACCCTTGTTCCCACACACAGGGCTGGGGACAGGGAGCTCCTCTCTTGACAAGGAGGGATCTCTGGGTGCTCTGAGAGCAGGTTCTCCCTGAGACCGGGCTGACCGTGTCTGCCTAGCTCGGCCCTGATGCCAGCTGAGTGAGGGCATCGTGCCAGGGATCCTCAGGGGGCAGAAGTCACCAGCGTGAACCGCCCCCCTGACCCGCACCGCAGGGAATGGCTGCCGAGCGAGGGCGGTCAGGGCTGGAGGAGCACAGAGGAGGACGGAGAATTTTGACTGGGGGCGTGTCATGGAAGGCTTCTCCAAGGAGGTGGCATCCAGGCCTGGAGTAGGACTTTTCTTTTTCTTTCTTTCCTTTTTTTGGCAGCTGGCCGGTCTGGGGATCCGAACCCTTGACCTTGGTGTCATCAGCGCCGTGCTCACCAAAGCGAGCTGAGCGGCTGGCCCAGCTGTGAACTATTTTTGTTTTCATTCCCGACTAAAGACACTCAGACAAAGACATCTTAAAAATCACGGTGCTGACCAAGTGAAATACATCTGAGGCTTGATTTGTCCAGGTGTTGGGGTGACGGGGACATCGACCATGGGTCTTGGATGACCAGCCCCCACCTGGCTGGAAATAGAAGCCCCGTCCTTTTTCCCGGGGGAGGGCCTTGGTGCCTCTCCCTCATTCTCTGGTGGTGGCGGCTCTAAGATCCTCCCTCTATCTTCACTGAGGGCCACCCTGGCCGTCCTGGGTGCGTTTCTCCCCAAAGGTGGGGACAGAGTTTCCCCAGATGACAGCTGTACACCGAGACCCTCGTGGGGAGCCTCGCCTCCATGACAGCCCTCTGCAGGGCTTCTCTGCCCACACCTGCACAGGTGCGCTTCCCTCCAGCCCGCTTGGACTCGCCTCGGGTCCCTCGAACACGAACATGACAAATGGTTTTACAGCGCTCTGGTTTGTTTTCAGTGTGAAATGCCCATTTCCTTTTGCTTGTGTGCCTTCTTTGTCCTCCCAGGTTTGGCTCTGGTGCCACCCCCTCCAGGAAGCGATCCTTGACAGCTCTCGTATGGGTCAGGTGCCTCCTGTGCCTCCACAGACCACAGTGCCTCTCTCTGTTACTGCCTCACCAGTGCTTACCAATGCCTTGTCTTTGCATTTCTGTTTCTGAGGGATGGAGTTCCTTGTGGATAGTGCCCAGCACAGAGGAAGTGCTTAGCAGTAAACGCTTGTCGGGAGGATGGATGGGTGGAGGGACGTGTGGATGGGTGCACGGCTATAGGGACAGATGGATGGAAGGATGCTTGAATCCAGCACAATTTGTCGATGAGTGTTTAAGGGAATGTGTGGTCTCTAACCTCAGGTTTACGTTCTGTCCAGCAGATCCATCCTGCCCGTCCCCTGCTCCTGCCCTCCCTTCCTTTCGATGTCTAAGTCATGGCTCTTGTGGCTTCGCTGGCTGCTCCAAGCCCCCTCCTCATCTTTCCTGGGAGGCTGTAGGGATTTCATGCCAGAGTGGCTCCTCTGCAGTCCAGGGCTCAGGGTGAGCACGCAGTCCTCTACTAAGACTCCTGCTGCACTCCCTCCAAGTTTGGTGACTTACTGAGTCTGGGGGAGGCAGCACAGATGGCGGGGAGGTTGCTTTACTTGAAACAGGCTGTGTCCCTTCCCAGCTGTGTGTCCTTGGACAAATTGGTTAGCTGCCCTGAGCCTCAGTTTCCTGATCTGTGAAATGAGCGATCTTGCAGTTCTATGAGAGGAAGATGCTATTTTAGTCCGATTCTGTTGCTTATAACAGAAATACCTGAAACTGGTAATTTGTAAGTAGTTATTGCTTATGGTTTTGGAGGCTGGGAAGTGCACAGTCCGGGGAACACGTCTGGTGAGAGCTTCGTTCTTGTTGGTGACTCTGTTCAGTGACTCAGGGTGTCACATGGCAGATGGCAGAAGCAGAGGAAGAGAGAGCACCTCACGTGCTTTCCAACTTGTTAATCCACTCACTAGGGCATGGTCTGCACAATCTAATCACCTCTCCACAGCCCCACCTTTCAATTGTCGTAATAGGATTTCCCACCCTCAACAGCTACAGTTGGGATCAAGTTTTGGGGGGACATTCGATTGGCAGCAGATGCCAAGCATGGAGTGGAGTCACATGTGACAAGGCCCATCCCCAGGGGTGGGGGAGCCAAGGTCTTCTTTGGAAAGTTCACCTTGCCCCATCGTCCCAGGGCTGCAGCTGATCAGTCCTTAGGATGTGGTGTGAGTCGGGCTTTTTGCGGGTGACGGAGAAAAGTCACCGGCAGTGATCACTTGAATGGTTCTGTTGCTCAGCTTTCACCCACTGAGGTTGGGCAGTTTCTTATAACCCGGGCACATTGTATAAATTAACCAGAGCACAAGTGGGACTGCACCTCCTCAGCCCAAGAGGAGTTACTCGGTAAAGCAGGTGGCTGGGACCAGTCATTCCACGGGGCCAAAGGTCCTGCTCGGGCCGCCTCAGGGAAGACACTTAGGGCCTGGAAAGGTCTCGTGACCAGCATGTGGCATGACCCATCGGTGGGGCGGCTGCCACCTTGGGGGCCTATGGGATTGATTCTGTGGGGCCTGCATTTATTTATGGGCCTGAGGTCCAGTGTGCGGGTGGACTCGGCAGAAACACTGCTGCCCCTGATGTAGGGGAGGAATGGACCAGCCCATCCTGAAATCGGCCGTCAGCTCTGCGGGGTGAATGTGAGGTATGGAAACAGGAAGGGGTCTGGGGACAGGTGCTGGGTAAGTATGGGAAGCCACAGAGGCCTAGAAAGAGGAACCGGCCACGAGGTGCACGGGGAGGAGGGGGTGGGTGGCTGCAGTCACTGGGTCTGAGCCCACCCTTAGTGGGTAAGGGAGGAATGAGTTTGTTTGCAAGTAGCAGAAAACCTGGCTACCAGGTTGAGCCTATAGTTTATCTCTTCCTGCAATAAGAAGTCTGGAGGGCGCTGTCCCCACATGGTCTGGCTGCTGTGTGATGCCACCAGGGCCCGTGCCGCTGTGTCTCCAGACATCGCATCCACATCCCAGGCAGGAGGATGGGTGGGAAAGGGGCTTTTTCCTCTTGAGGACCTCGCTGGTGCATTCAGGAAGGGAAGCTCCTCCCAGCTGTCTTGCCCTGAAGTCTCATTGGTTAAACTGGGTCATGCGTCCAACCTTTGGCCTATCACAAGCTACAAGTGGTGTGGTGACCAACACAGCATGGACCAATCATGATTCACCCCCATTCACTGGGGGAGGGACGTACCTTCCCTGAGATGAAATCTCCTGGTGCCACCTGACAGTTTGGGGTTTGGAAAGCAGGATGGGGTGGCAGCTGCTGGGGAAGCAGAGGACAGTGACCTCCACTCAACCCACACTGGGCAAAGTCCGTGACACCCACGACCTTATTTAAACCCCCAACCCTATTTGGGCGCAGCCTGTTTGCATTACCCACATAGACCGTCTGTCGGGTGGGCGCCCCTTGCTTGCTGGTGGCAGGGAGCTCCCCACCTTCCCAGACTTGGTGGCTCTGACCCCTCAGAAAGGTTTTCCTTGGACGGATCTGGCAGCTGGCTCATAGGGTCCACCTGTTGACACTGGGCCCTCCCCAGCCATTCTCCTCGCGTGGTGGTCTTTCCCATGGCAGCAGGCCACTCTCATGGTCCTCCTGAGTCAGGTCTTCTCCAGGGAGAGTGGAGCTCCCTGGCCCAGCGGCCTCGTGCTGCAAGCACGGTGAGCTGCATGGGGACGGAGTGGAGGGCCAGGTGGGGGAGGAGCCTGCTGGGGCAGGAAGCGAGGGTCCCCTGCCCCTCACACCTGCTTGGCTGGCCCCACACCTGCACAGGCACAGTGGCCACCTGGGGGACCTCACAGTCCCTGGGGAGACCGGAAAGCAGGTAACAATGCAAACCCTAATCCAGGCTCCAGTCAAGGTGTTTAGAGAAAGAGCTTAGAAAAAGCCCGACCTGTCCAGCCCCTGCTTTTAAGCTTTAAGCTGCTGGCAGAGCTCCCTGCTGGCCGGCCCTGTCCTGAGTGGGAAAGCCCTGCAGTGCCCTGGCCTGGCCTTGTCCCCACGGCTGTGAGGAATGAACGGGGGCCCAGCAGGTCTTTAGAAGGTGCCTCTCTCTCCTCTCTCCCCCCTCTTCTCTCTCTCTCTCTCTCCAGCTATAAAAGATTCTTAACAAAAAACACCTTGAGACTTTCCAGGGCCTGTACTGAGCTGCCAGGAAAACCGCAGAGTCTGGGAAACAAGCAGCTGGCAATGAACCTTCGGCCCAACCGAGGGAGGGTCGGAGCAGAGACCCCCACCTCCCTCCTGACTCCCCACCAAAGACAGAACTGGTGCCCAGGAGGGTCCGAAGCGGGGCACCAAGGGGTGCTGGGCGGGCTGCTTGTGTGCAGAGGGGGCCGGCTTGTTCTTGAAGTGGGTGGGAGCGGCTGGTGCCCCCCTGGAGAGGGATGCGGACACCCCATCTCTTCCGGACCTTCTCCCCACCCTGAGGGCCGACTGCAGAGGCAGGAGCGGCCGCTGACTCCTGAGGATAGTGGAGAAGGTGGGTGGCCCTCAGAGCAGACACGAGTCCCCCAGGACACAGTCTGGGGTCCCTGCTGTGAGGTGCCCATGTTGCCGGAGCAACTGCTCCGTTAAGGCTGGAGGGGTCCCCTCCCTCCTGCCTCCCTCCCTCCTTCTGCCAGCACAGGGCAGGTGGTTAAGGACACTTGCTCAGGAGTGAGACAGCACAGAGGCCAGTCCCTGCCTGCCGCTTCCTGGAGTGTGGCCTCCCAAGGCTCACCTGTATTTCTGAGCCTTAATGTCCTGGGACTTAAAACACCCGGCTTGGCTAGTTATGCTGCTATGACAAATGACTCCCCAACCTCAATGGCTTGAAGCAAGGACTTATTCCTTGCTCAAATTCCATGCCCTTGGTGGGGTTCTTGTTTTTCCTATCCTGTGTCTGAGATTGGGTTCCCCAAAAGCCAACTTTGAGATAAAGCTTCGTGCGCATGCAGTTTCTTTGGGAGATGAGTCCAGGAAGTGCAGGCAGGGGCGTGGAGAACAGAGAGAGGGAAGGGAGGAGGCCAGACAGGTGCGTTATATCGAGCAGGTGACCACTGTGGGCAGCCAGGGCTCAGTCCCACGGGGGGCCCTGGGAGATGGTGTAGAACCCACCTGGGAGCTGCCTTGCCCTGGGGTGGGAAAGCTGGGAATGGCCCTGTCCATTGCCACTAGGGGCCGACCCCGAGGTGGCATCTCTTCAGCACTTCCAGCCCGCCCTGCACAGGGATGCAGGCGAGCACCAGAGACAGGCTCCAGGCAGCGAGAACGTCGATCAGATCTCTAACATGGCCATCTGAAGTCTTCTGTCATCCACAGAGAGTTATTCTTTTACACTGAAGCTTTCCTGAAAGCTTTTGCAAGCAGCTAAGATACAAAATTGCAAGAGACTCATGGACAATCTCTGACAAAATCAGGTTTCTGATAAGTTTAAGATCACACCATTGAACTGCTTTCAGCCTTCCAGGCCTATGAGCTGACACTGCATGACCTGTAAACTTCAGAGAGATCACTGCTAGAGCTTATGCATGGACAACCTCGATGCCTGCCGCGGTGTGAGCCTTGCAGAAATTTTACCAAAACACGAGATAATGTCAACAGAGACATTCGAACTGCAGACCAGGAAAACCCATTAGATTGAAACTACCATATTAGAAAAAAATGCAGTTTCTCTAAGTCATAATAAGTCGGAAATTGTAGCCCTAAATCTTAGAGTTCTAGAAGATCAGATCAAGGTATTCTACCAAATCAAGGGAGCACAATCAAATGATCTTTTCGGTTGGTTAAATCTTGGCTCCTGGGGGCCTTTGCTACGGAGTGTTTTTCAGACTCTTGGTATTATCTTCCTGTTGGTCATATTGATAAATCCCCTTGTGTGTTGTATTCTCTCAAGAGTCTTGAGTGATTGTCAGCAGCCACCAACTCCCAGATGATCTCCATGAACATTTCAGTGAATCATTGAAAAAACCTACTAAGATTCTAGTTTGTGACTTATGATGTCTATGGAAAAGGAACGACATGAAGTGACCGAGAGCGATGCTAAATACTTGGTCACACTGTCAGTGCAACTGAATGACAGAAAGAGGGAAATGTTAAAGGAAAACAACAACGGAGGCCCCAGTTTAGGTATGCCCCAAAGCCAACAGCCCAGAGCCATGCAGCCAAAACTTAAGTCATCCCAAGTTCCCCCAAATGCTGCTCTAATCATAAGCAAAACACAGAACATAGGCTTTAATTCTTGTCAGCATGATTCAGTGAAATTAAACCAATCAGCTATAGACAAATCTGCTTCAACATTTCTGCTTGCCTTAAAAGGAAGGATAACATGTAACAGCCAATCACGAAAAAGGTTGAAATACTTCCTCCTTTAGGCTTTATAAACTTTGCTGTGACTGTTGTGAGCAGGACTTCTTACTACTTGGTTTCCCAGTTTGAGAACTGTCCTTTTGTTTACCCAATAAACTTCTACGCTTAAAAAATTTGATCTGATTTCAGTTTTGACAGTACCAAAGTGCCAAGTGCCCTGTCCCTGCCCATGGCTTTTGTTGATTTACCTGAATCACATGCTACTTTTGTTTTCTTTGTTGGCAGGAAGCAATGTGCAGTTTTTTCTTTATTGTTGATGGGTTAAGGGGCACAGAGTAGAAGCCAGGAGCCTGCATGAAGACAGAGACCTACATGGAGTTGAGCTTTTAAGGTCACCAGGAAGTCCCCAGAATGGTCTGCTTAAGTCTGTTTACTTCTGTCCAGCCTTGAAGCCACTATCCCGGACAAGGCCAGTGTCATTGCTCTCCTTGTCTAGGACTGCTTCAGCCAGCCTCCCTGCCTCAGTCTCTCTCCTCTAACCCACCTTCCATGCAGTAGCTAGAGGCATCTTTCTAAAACGTAGATCTGACCTTGGCAACCACCTGCTTAAACCCTTTAATGCCTCCCTGTTGCCTTTAAGACAAAATACCTCTGCTTAGCAGGAATTACATGGTGCTTCAGGATCTGGCCCTTATTTTCCTCTCTGAGCTCACCTCTTCCCTGCCTTGCTCCCTACATGCCAGGCAGATCGAATCATTTTGGCTCTGGATGCTTCACATGGTTTGGACTCTGTCTGAAAGCTTGTCCCTTCCTTCCCTCACCCCTCTCTGCCCAGGCTGCATCAGGGGCTTCTATGTGTCCTTCATGCCCAGGGGAGGTGGTACAGTGTGGTGGCTGAGAAAGAGGGCCCTGGAGCTGGGCTGCCTGGTTCAAATCCCAGCTCTGCCACAAACCAACTGTGAGACCTCAGTGAGTTCTGAATGTCTCTGTTCCTTAGTTTCTGCGTCTGTAAAACGGAGATCGTCATAGCCCCCTCCTGATGGGAAGGTTGTGGGATTAAGGAGGTGAAGATGCACATGACAGGCTTGGACCCTGCACCTGAAGTCCCTCCATGAGCATTTGTTGCAGTGAGCAGTGCCTGGCCTGGAGTCAGCGATGAAGGAATGTTTGTGGTCAACTCTCAGCACTGTTGTCTGTCTTCTAGTTCCTATGAGAACTTGCATTCCCAGAAGGTAAGGGCCGTGTCTGTGTCACCATTGCCTGGGCCAGAGCCAGAGCTCAGTTAAGTGGGTGCTGAATGAGCAATAAACCATACTGTTAGGTTCAGTGAGACAGAGAAAAGGGAGAGAGTGAGACCCAAGCCAAGTGCTATTTCAGCCAAAAAGCTTTATTCCACTAACGTGGAGGGGAGACTGAGCCAGATCGATTCCCCCAGACAAAGGAAAGCAGGGGTTTATAAGCATTCAGGGTTCTGGCAGAGTAATGGGCCATTTCAAAATCAGTGCTATGTAAGGTGACATAGCCCTTGTCATCTCTGTTAATGCCTGGTCGGTTAGGGCATAGGCTTCTAGTTGGTGTCGTTACTGTATCAGTGCAAAGTGCTCCAGCCCGAAGCGTGTTCCCAAAGCCCACAAGACGTTCCTTTGATGCTAACGGTCATGTTTATCTCTTCCCAGGAGAGGATTTTCACTGCTCAGTTCCCAGAGCAGAAAAGAGAGAGGGGAGGGGGACGGGGGTTGCTCAGAGGCTGTGGGGACATTAAGCCGGCCAGGAGGCCATAACTACCGCCCACGCGGCTGCCTGTTGCCCAGCTGCGTTGGACTGTAGGATTCCCCGTGTGAACATACCTCAGTCTGCCTCCATTGTCCTGCCAACGGCCATGAAGGGATACTTTTGATGATAACTTTATTATGCCTAAAAGACCAGAAATTAGGGATTAATGTGCAAAGCCCCTACTGGGATTCCCCAGCCCAGGAGTCTCTCTTTGGTCAATACTATGCTGAGGACCTTCTCTCCTCCCCACCTCTGTCCCTTCAGCATTTACTTGAGGCCCTGGTTTGAGAGTCAGATGCGCAGGGATCAGGGGGGAATGGGCCACAACCCTGCCCTCATGCTCCGGTCACTGTCTCCAAAGCGGGCACCAGAGGTGGCGTGATGATCCAGGTGTGAACGGTGCCTGGAGGTGGAGTGAGAGGCGACCAGGTGGGAGGAGGAGGTGCTGGCTCGTGTCCGGAGGAAGAGCCACTGCCCAGCTGGCTCTGGGCCCCATCACATTTGTTACTTTCTAGCTGCGCAATGACCTAAATTTCCCCAAACTCCACCCCCATCTCTAAAATGGGCCAAAACGCACCTTCCAGGTCCTTCTGAAGATGAAATGAAACAGCGGCTGTAGAACATCTTTGTAAATAACAAAGACCTGTACAGATTTTTCTTTATTGAGTCCTACCTTCTCATGTAAATAAAATGTTCCTGTTTAAATATAGTTTTAAATTAAAAAGCGAAAATGCATGCATTGAGAAAAGTTGAATCATACACAAATTGATAAAATGTAAAAGGCTCTCTCTCAACTTCTAGGATCTCTGCAGTTCACGTTGCACTCACTGTAAATGCAGAACATCTACAAGGTAAGGAGGCTCAGCCAGGAAGGCTGGGCCTGGCCGGGCTCTGCCGCACGCACCAGCGTGTGTTCTTGGCAAGTCTCAGAAGCTGCTGGAGCCTCGGCTTCGTCACGCTTAGGCGGGGATGAGACCCGCCTGCCCCCTGCCTTTGCGGGGTGAGCGGTGTAATCCCAGGCCTGCAGTGGTGGGCGCCCAGGCGGCGCCGGCTGGTGCCATGCTGCGGTTTCCAAGCGAGAGAGGTATTTCGCTGAGCAGGCGTGATTTTTTGCAAAGGCCAAGGGACTCCTGTCACGATCCCAAGAGTGATTTTCATGGCAAGTAAGCCGTGCGTGCTGGGCTTCCCTGTGCTGTTTCTGAAGCCACCAAACGCATCCCATTCGATATATTTCAAGTCATACTTTCCAGGCTTTTGTTTTAAATTGTGGTAAAATACACATAACATGAAAATTTACCATCCTAACCGCTTTTAAGTGTGTGGTTCAGGGAAATACATTCACGACATCATGCAACCATCACCGCCTGCCATCTGCAGAACTCTCTTTGTGCCTCAAACCTGAAACTCTGTCCCCATTAGACACCAACTCCATCCCCCTCCGCAGCTGCTGGCAGCCACTGCTCCCTTTCTATCTCCATGACTTTGGCTGCTCTGAGTACCTCGTGTAAGTGGAATCCCACAGTACACGTCCTCTCGTATCTGGCTGATTTCACTTACCGTAGTGTTTTCAAGATTCATCTATGTCGTAGTGTGTGTCAGAATTCCCTTCTTTTAAGGTTGCGTAACATTCTATTGTGTGTGCATATATAGATCACACACACATACATATACACGTACACATTATATACTGTGCATGTATACACACGCGTGCACCCCCCATTTTGTTTATTCATTTACAAGTCACAGGACACTGGGTTGCTTCCACCTTTTAGCTGCTGTGAACACTGCCGCAATAAACACGGGTGGACAGGGATCGCTTTGAGAACCCTGCTTTCAATTCTTTTGGGTATATACCCATCTGGGTTTGTTAAAGCACCTTTTAGGGGCCAGGCCTGGTGTTAGGTGTAGGGAGTAAAGAGGTGAGGAGGAAGAGGGTCCTGTTCTTCAGGAGCCACAGTCTGCGGGGGAGACAGCTGTGGACAGGGAAAGCTGTTGGATGTGGAGATGCCCACACGTTCATCTGAACAGCATTTTTGAACTTCTAATGTGCTCTCACATCTGTTATTTATTTAATCATTAACTTGCGGGTGCTGAGAAGCAGCTGTGAGTATCATCTTGTTTTATAGGTGGGGAAACTGAGTCACGGGAAGATGCATGTAAGTTACAAAGCCAGTGCCAGAATTCAGGTCTATGCAGCCCAATCCACTGAACAGTTCTAAAAAAATCCCCCATGCAGCTAGTTTTAGATGTTTTTGGCAGAGATTGCACATGCAGGTGACCGAAAGCCAGCTCACACTAGCTGCAGCTACGAGGGGGTCCTGGCTCATGAAATTAGGAATCCAGGTGTTGTGCGGGCTCCCGGCTCTGCTGAATCTGGGGCTCAGGCGTGTTGTCTCTGCCTCTCTCTCCACCTCCCGGGTCTGCTTTCTTCTCTGCCTTGGCTCCATTTTGCAATCTTCCATGCAGCTGGGAGGCTGACTACCAGCAGTCCGGGCTTCCCGGGTCTGTGGAACTCAGATGCTGGAGCAAGAGAGAACTCCCCCACCCCCTCCAGGGTCCACCCAGCAAATCTTTGGAGACAATCTTTCGGGCCCAGTTTGGTGCCCGTGCCCAGGCCCGAGCCAGTCAAGGAGCCAAGAAGATTAGATTGGGAGGCCGCACCCACGCGGCAGGGGGAGGTGGGGCCGCAGAGCCCAGGCAAGAATGGAGCAGAAGGAAAGTCTGTCGTGGGCAGTGGAGGCTCCGGCTGCTTTTCATCTTTCTAGTGTGTAAACCTGCTCTGAAAACTGAAGTAAAAATAGCTGCTTTTTCAAGTACTTTGCCAAAGTTTATCGTCCAAAGGGATTTCTGGAAACCTCTCGTGTGTTTTGGTACAATATTTTAACTTTGGTTTTTCAGCACAAGGATACTCCTTCTGCCAACACCCAGCGGTAGGTCCTCTGAGCCCCCTGCGCCGCCCCACGCTGTGCGGGCCACGCTCTTCTGCAGACTCGCGGCCTGGAGCCAGGGGCCTGGTGGCTTGTGCTCTGTGACATGGAAACAGTTATGCAGCTCGCTGCGGTGAGGCTTAAATAAAAATAACGTTGACGAGAGCATTTTACAATCTCGAAAGATGAAGCCAGCGTGGGGGATCCAATCAACTTCTGAGTTTCTCTCGCCTCCTCTTCCAGCGGGGAATCAGGATCCCAGCGGCCCCTCCCTGCAGACGGCAGCTGGCTGTCGGGGGCTTTCTGTGGTTTCTGCAGAACCCTAACTTGTTGGAAAGATGACGCTTGGTGGCCCTTGACCGGCGGTGATGGAGGGAAGTAGACGGAGGGAGGTCTATTTGGGAGATTCCGTGTCAGGGCTGCGGATGGCTTGAATGTTGGATTCAGGCAGAGGAGAGACTCGGGTGACAGAGGTTCTGCCTGAGAACCAGGGAGGCCGGTGGTGCCCGTACTGAGATGGGTGGGGAAGGCTGGGAAACGGGACGGAGAAGGGAAGAAGACTTCGTTTCTGACATGCACATGCCTAGTTTGGAGGCCTGTGGGAACCAGGGGGAGGTGTCATGGGGCCATGGGATCTACAAGCCCCCATTTTCCTTATTATGTTTTCTTAAGGAGCTCAGGAACCGATTCCTGTTCCTGCCAATCCACCCCTTAAACTCTGACTAGGTTTTGGCCCATCTGTACACAAAGCAGACAGCAAGCCTGCCCTTAGGGAACTTACTGTCCAGGGCTGGAAGTCACAGCAAACAATAAGCAGCACCAGCAAGCCCGTGGCATCTGTGCTGGCAGGTGCAGCGGGGGTGAGGGAGGGACAGGAGGCAGGGCTCAGGGGCGCAGGGGCGCGGGGGCGCTGCATGCAGGGTGGGGCCGCCATCCAGCTTCCATCAGTCGTCCTTGCCAACGGCTCATATTTTCCTCACTTTGGTGAAGGAGAGAGAGAGTGTCGGCCCTAACTTGAAAAACAGAGCCCAGGCTGCCCGATGTGGTTGGAAGAGCCTGTCTTCCAGCTCTGCACTCGCTTGTGGGCTTTTTGTAAGTTTAACTTTGCAATGTTTTAGGAGAGCTGAACAACAGCTTCTCCTAATATTAACATTGTCTCATTTTTAGAATAATTCTTTTAAAACTTTAAATACATGAGGTACATACATGGTCCAGAATTTAAAATGCACAAAAGATGTACATGGGGACTTGTGCTCTGCCACTGAGATCTGTTCCTGGGAGGCAGGCACAGTGGTCACGGTCACAGGGCTCCCTCTAGTCCTGGGGTCCCCAGCCCAGCTCCTCTTGGCCTCACCTGGAAATAGGGTTGCCAGGTAACATGTAGGGCACCCAGTTAAATTTGAATTCCAGATAAACAATGAATATTTTTTAGTATGAGTACATCCCAACTAATGCATAAGATTTCCTAAAAAGAAAAAAAAAATTTTTTTTTTTCTGAAATTCAAATTTAACAGAGTGTCCTGTATCTTTATTTGTCAGCTCTGACAACCCTGCTAAAGAGAGGAAGAGGCCTGTGAGAGAGAAATTCAGTTTTGAGAGTAAAAGTGAACCGCATGTGAGGGCTGGGCTAGGTCAGCTGCTTCTGTGCTCCTGATGATTTACATCTGGCTTATTTCATTCATATCTAGCAACCTGCTTCTGTGTTTCTTATTTTCCATTGGTTCATTTATTTATTCAACTCAAAGCACCTACTGGGTGCAGCCACAGTGAAAGCAAATGCCGAGCCGCGGTGCCTCTCCTGTGCTGCCCAGAGAACGTGTGAAACAGCAGCTCCTCCTGCCCCTTCCTTCACTTTTCTCCTGGAACAGCATCAGCTCTGTGAGACCGGGGGCCCTGCGAGTCGCACTGTACACCCCTGCCTGGAGCAGGGTTTGGACACAGAGGCTTTCAATAAATATTGTATGTGAAGGGCTCTGCAGATGTGCATGGAGCATTAACAATTTCAGACTCAGTGTGGCTGCAGGGGATGCCATAAGATTCAGAGCATCCCTTTCTGGGGTCATTTTATAGGACACACTTACAGGAAGGCATGTTTATGCTGGGCTGCCTCTTTGCATTATTGCCCGTGATGATGGCTCTGTTTCCCTTGTCGTTTTATCAATGAACACTGTGTACCGTGCCTGGAGGATTCCGGGTTGTCTTGCAGGCAAATGTGTCGCTGGGGGGCTCCTGTGAGCTTTATACCCCCGGCTTCTCCCCTCCCACCCTCCACTCCTGGATTCAGTGGTCTCAAGATGGCGTCACACAGGACTGTTGGACTCTACCCGTGAGTTGGGGTCCAAGGTCCTAAAGGAAAGCCCTGGCTTGCCCTTGGCAAAGTGTGTGTATTCACCCCGAAAGGCCGAGTCGTTTGTGTGTGTGCATGTGTAGCGTGTGACTCTGGGCAGGACAGGGTAGGATATGCTGCTCTGTGCATGGTGGTGCTCACCAGACGGGCACCTTCCTGCCAGCCCACGCTCCTCCCGCCATGCACTCAGCGGGAACCTGGCACTACCCGTGTGGCCTCGTGGCCTTCAGGACCCGAGCTGCTGAGTGTGCGAGGTGGGTGTCTGCAGGAAATGGGGATCGGCAGTATCGTGACCGAGCAGGATTTTTATGGGATACCTCCTGCTCTGGGCCCCACCTGGCCTCGGCAGGCTGGCTCCCCTCGGCTGGTCCTGTCTCCTTCCTGCCGGGTGGCGCTCAGCCCCTCTGGAGGGGGAGTTAAAGCCGAAAGGGCTCCCGAGGCAGCTGCCGGCTGGGCTTTGTGGGGGCTGCTGTTTTCCCAGGAAGTGGAGGAGAGAAAGGGCAAAGGCGACAGTCTTGCTTCAGAAGCGGAGACCTCCGCACACATGCCAGCCCACTGCTCCTCATGGCACGTAGGCTCCCGAGGTGAGTCTTGAGGACAGTCCCTTCCATGTGCGGGTGCATGACTACGAATGTGCCGTGTGTGTGTGTGTGTGTGCGACGGGAGCGTAGTGTGTGTGTGTGTGATGTGAGTGTATGCGTGTGAGCGTGATGTGTGAGTGTGATGTGAGTGTGGTGTGAGTGATGTGTGTGTGTGGTGTGTGTGTGCGTGTGTGAGTGTGGTGCATGTGTGAGTGATGCGTGTGAATATGTATGTGAGTGTGATGTGTGTGTGGTGTGAGTGATGTGTGTGAGTGTGGTGTGTGTGTGTGATGTGAGTGTGGTGTGTGTGATGTGTGTGTGCGTGTGTGAGTGTGGTGCATGTGTGAGTGATGCGTGTGAATGTGTATATGTGTGTGCATGTGAGTGTGCTGTGTGTGGGTGTTATCTAAGTGTGATGTGAGTGTGCACAAATGCAGTGTGTGTGTGTACGTGTGCGTGTGCAAGTGTGGGTGGATGTGTGAGTGTGGTGTGTATGTGGGTGGTGTGTGTGTGACTGTGGTGTGGATATTTTGGGGGCTGGGGCATGTACAGAAGGTGAAGGACAGAGGTTAGGACAGGGCTTGGTCATCGGGAGGTCGTAGGGAAGTAATGATGGGTGAGATAGCTGAGGGAAACTGAGGCAGCCTCAGGCAAATGTTCAGGTTTGGGTCTTGCTGATGCAGATGGGAGGGGCCTGGAGAGGGGAGTCAGGACAGGGCTCCAGCTCCAAGGGAAGTAGCACCTGGTCAGGTCCCCGTCCCCTGATGGTAGAGATGGCACCAGCCAGTCCCGGGAGGAGAGTAACGGCCCGGCGTGAGCTGTCCTCTCACTGGAAATCTCCTAAACTCAGTGGCTTCTGAAGCAGAGGTTTTGGCAACACTGAAGAATTAAAACCTGGGAGGACATAGCAAAACCCACCACCACCAATGGTCCTTCCAGCCCGAGAAGCCCGTCTGCTTTTGACACATGTGCTCGCTGCCTGCACCTTGAAGGACACCGATTTTGGAATTTCTAAAAAAGGAATGATTCCCCAGCCCCAACCTCAGGGCAACACCTCCTTCCTGGGATGGCCCCACCGCTGACCCCTCCCCTGTGTCTGTGCCTGGGCTGGGCACAAGGAAAAGGCAGGCAGGCCGACTGTGGTGAGGAGGGCCGAGGGGCATGGTGGACACCACGTGCCAGCCATCGGCTGTGCAGAGGGGCTGCTGCTGCTAGAGAAGTCACCAGTGGAGCCCACGCAGGGTCCAGTTGCCCCTTCCTGCCGTCTCCTCAAAGCCACAAGCTTCGGGGCCCCAGGATGCTGAGCTCGGTCCTGGCCTGCGGCACATTCTCCAGCTTGCTTCTGGGAGGCTTGTGGCGTGGTGGTTGCCTGGGGATGCGAACTGAAGGCCACCCGTGGCCTTCTCTCCTTCTCTGCCTCGGACCACTGCCCTGGCCTCCTCCCCAGTTCCCTGCTTCCATTCTGATCCCTTTCAGCCACCCTGGCACAGCTGAAATAGGGATGATTTGCCTACCCAGGATCCCCCTCCCTCTACGTCAATCAGAGCCCTGCTTTTGTGTGGAGATGTGTTGCGCCTGGATGAAATAGACTCCCCAGGCTCCCTTACAGTTTGGGTGGCCATGAGACCCAGTGCCAGCACCTGAGATGTGAGTGGAAGTTTCTGGGTGGGGCTTCCAAAACATACCTTGTTCTTGGCTTTTTCTGTTTCTTCCTGCCTGGAATGGTGATGTGATGTCTGGTGCTCTGACAGCCATCTTGTGACCACAAGAAGAGAAACTACATGCTGAGGATCCTGGAACAAGAAGATAGGAAGAGCCTGGGTCCCTGAACACATCCTGGAACCTCCCAGTGCATGATGGATGCTGCTATCTAGGTCACATGTTGCCTGAGAAAGGGTGGGACTGGAAGACAGGCCCCAGTCTCCCTGGCTCCTTGCTCAGGCATTCTGTTCTGGTGAACTTTCTCTCTGGCCCTTGCTATCCCTGATGGAGAACACTTAGATAAACTCAGGTGAGAAAAGCCTCACCTCCCTCCTGTTCCCAGCCCCCATTTCCAACTCCAGCCCCTCTGTGGCCTCAAGGGTCCTCTCTGCTCTCCGTGATGTCTTGAAGCCTCTCTGATTCCTCTCCTTCCTTGACTTCAGGCAAAGCCTCTGCCACCCTTGGTGGCTTCCTGAGCATTCTGGGCTCTCAATTCCAGGGTACAGGCTCTTAGGTCCAAGGGAACTGGCAGCTGCACAGAGAAAGAGGGTGGGTGTTTATAACATGACGGTGGGGTTCACAGGCTCCCAGCATTCCCAGGCAGTCCAGGGAATCGCACCAGCCAAGTGGGCACAATGTTTTGCTAAGTTCAAACATCTGATGATTGCAATGCTGTGCATTCAGACAGAGAGCTCCAGTCCTGCCTCCCTGGGCAGCCTGCCTCTGTGTTGCATTCCCACACAAGGACAGGACTGATCTGCCAGGGCTGGAGGGACAGGCACAACAGGCCACAGGTGTGTATGCACGTGTGTCAGCTCTGCCAGTGAGACTAGGATGGTCAGGCCCTGCCCTGCTGCCCACTCCTCTCCTTTCCCATTGTAGGACCCCCGGGCTTTGCAAAGCCTGGCCAAGCTGCCTGGCCCTGAGACTTTCCTCCCAGATGTTGGAGGGGCTTCTACAGCTCTGGTCCCTGAGCCTGTTGTTCCCATGTGTGGCTCCCACACTTCCTCCCGAGTCTGCCCTCTGGCCTCGGCCTCAATCCTCCAGTGTTCATAACTGCAAGCTTCCACCACATCACATAGGATGCACATGTCACGTCTTGGTGTCCCAGGTTGGGCTTTCTGGGAAACTAACTCTGAGATTGAAGGTTCACGTGCAGGGTCTTTATTAGGGAGTGACATTGAGGACCAGTCCTGGGGAGGTAGAACGAGGAGGCAGGATTCAGCAGAGGTGCAGGACAAGAGAGCCCAGCCAGCCCTGTGGGGCATTCTCCAGAGCTGTGGGGTGTGGGTCAGTCCACCTTGCCTGGATCAGTCCTTGAATGTGGCTGCTACAGGAAGGGTGTCATCTTGGGCACAATAGCTCTCTGCAGCTGAGGCCGTCCCTGAAGGGGTGAGAATTAAGGTGTCTTCCCCTTCCATGATGGAGGTCTGGGAAGTGCTTCTCCATGTCTGCCATAGGGGTCAGTTCCAAGGCTGTGGTTTGGGAAACTCTCACCTCCCAGTGGCAGTAGAAACTCCACATGTCCCCCTAATGCCCTCTCTGGGGCCCGCCCTCCTCCCAGTTATGGTCCTGTGTGCCCATGGTGTCTAGTGGGGAAGTGTCCAGCCCAGCTGAGTCCTGTCTTGGGCTCGGACAGTGAACAGTAAGGTTGTAGTTACATGCAGCTAAGTGAAATCCTGACTGAAGCAGACTTTGGTATCTGGAAGCTGGACACTGTAAGTAACAACCAAAAATGTGGATTTGGCTGGATGGAGAATGGAAGGAGCGTGGTGGTTACTCCAGACTCATAGCAGGTTGGGAAGCTTGTAACCCGTGTTATGCGGTAGTGAAATATTTGGTCTGTGTCCCCTGCTGTGCTTTGGGACAATGACCATGTGCTGTCTGAGGTTGTAGGGTGAGGGAAATGGAAAGAAAGGCTCAGGTGCTGGTTTCTTGGGGCTGCTTTTAGAAAAGTCTGACAAGAGATGTGTGAACTGAGACCAGAGCCAGCCGGTCTGTGAGGAGAGATGGAGGGGAACCCAGCTGTGTGGGGGAGAGGCTGTGCTAGCAACCTGCGCTCACCAAGAGTCCTGCAATTTAGGGCCTCCCGCAGTTGAAGGAGCCAATGCTTTTCTACCCCAGGCTGAAACGGTGGAGGGGACAGGGACTGGGTCAGGTGTCCCCATCCTTCCCCAGGCACATGCTCTTGAGAGAGCCCCCCAGTAATGATCCAACTGAGGGAGGCTTTTCCCTCTGGAACTTGTGTCCTGAGTTATCTCAAGATACAGACCCTCAGGCCCAGGCCAGGGGAGTAGGCAGAGCATAGAGCCAGGAGTGCTACGGTTTGAATCTGTCCCCTCAACATTCAGATGTTAAAACCTAATGGCCAATGTGATGGTGTTAGGAGACGGGGCCTTCAGGAGGTGATTAGGTCATGAGGGCTCCTCCCTTGTGAATGGGATTAAGAGGCTCCATGCAGCATTCTGCCCTCTTGCCTTCTGCCTTCTGCCACGTGAGGACACAGTGTTCCTCCCCCCAGAGGATGCAGAAACAAGGTGCCACCTTGAAAGCAGAGAGATTGTGCCCTCACCAGACACTGAGCCTGCTGGTGCCTTGATCTTAGAGGTCCCAGCCTCCAGAACTGTAAGAAATAAATTTCTATTCTTTATAAATTGCCCAGTCTCAGGTATTTTGCTGTAGCAGCACAAATGGACTGAGGCAATGAGACATTCAGAATTTTCAGGCTCAGAGCCTAAGCTTTGGCAGGAATGTTGACTGTGGATGCATGTACACAGGATTGACTGGAAGATACGCTTGAAGGAATTAGATTGCTAAAGAAGCCCTGGACTCTCTGAGCTCTTGGCTGTTCAACTCCTAAGGCTGCCCCCAGGCTCCCCAAGTTGCACTGGGAGGAGGTGGGCTGTGAAGGGCGAGTGGCCCCAGGAGGGCTTTCTCTCCAATGCCCACCTCAGAGGTGGCCATGGAGATGCATGGACAAGCAGATGCCCTCCCCACAGAATATGAAACCAGGGTCTGTGGAGAACAAGGGACAATGGAACATCTTCCAGGGGTGGGACGGGGTGGCCATCTTGGCTAACCAAGGAAGTATCACTGCTCAGGAGCGCAGTTGCCATGAACTGTGTGGGTTTCCCGTTCTGCCATGTTCTGCCTGGGGCGCTTATTGTGGCTATCAGGTCCTGTGATGTGCTCTGGTAATCCTGAGTACCTCGTAGAGCAGCTTCTCCACCAACAAAGCAATTATTGCACCATGTGTCCCTGTGCGTCAGTCAGCGGTGCCACAATAATGCTGTGTAACAAATTACTCTGAGAATGTGGTGACTTATAGCAGGACGGTGGCCTATTTTCTCACTTGTGGGTCTTCAGATGGCTGCAGCAAGCCTGACTCAGGCCGTGGGCCAGCAGGGTTTGGCTCCAGGTCTTTAGTGGTTTCACGTCTTCACTGTGTGTCTCAATCTGGGGCCCAAGCTCATGGTGATCATCAGGGCGCTAGAGGCCAGGTGTAACAATGCAAGTGCTTTGAAGGCCTCGGCTGGCACCCCATCCTCTAACATTCCATTGGCCATCACAAGCCACAAGGCCAAGCCCAAGTTGGGGGCCAGAGAAGTACCCTCCATCACCCACAGCTGATGTGTCCTCTCCTCCCCTGGACTGTGAGCTTCTTAAGGCCGGTGTCTGGGTCTCTTGTGTGGTCCTAATGCCAGGGAAGAGTGGGGGTGCCCAGAGTCTTTGAAGAACTGAACCAACCCCTCTGCCCCCCAGGGCCACCTGCTTGCCTGTTACTGCCCCACCAGCAGCTGAGTTTGTCCACATAAGGCCTCCTTCCATCAGGGATGCCTTTAATTAAGTAATGTCCCCACCTCCCCACTTGTCTTACTGATTACCATTAGTCCCTGCGAGCTAGCTGTTCTTCTGATATAGGAAGTGAATTCATTCTCCTGATGGGGGAAATTAGTCAGAGAAGTTTGATTCCTTTGTCCTAGGATACACGGTGACATCATGCACATAGTAGGTGCCTTATCAATGTGGACTAACTGAAAGGCAGAGCTGGGACTTGGAGCATCATATAATTCAAGAAATTTTGCGTGTAGTCCGCCAAGGGGACATGTGCAGATGTGGCGGGGGTGGGGGTGGTGGGTACTTGCACGTGGTAGGTGCTTTAGTAATGTTGGCTAGTTGAAAAGTGGAGCTGGGATTCGAAGCCTTATCTCCTGATTCAAGCAGTGTTCAGTGCAGACCACCAAGTGCATGTGCATGAGTTGCTGGGTGGTGCTTGCACGTAGTAGGCACTCAGTGGACGTCTCTTTCCTTCCCTCTGTCTGGCTCTTTCCTCTTGAAAGAGCTTCCTCGTGCCTCCCCTTCTGTGGGCCTTTGCTCCCCACCTGGCCGCTGCACCCCGCTCCGTGGCCTCTCTCCCACTTGGATGCGGTGTACTTTCCTGAGCGCATCACTCCCCCTGAATGCCAAGACTCCGAGCAGAGGATGGGCGTGAGGCTGCCAAAAATGCAGGCTTGAAACCCGAGATGTTTTTCCAAGAAGAAAAAGAATTTAAAAATCTTGGCCCAAGAGTTTTCTTCTGAGAAGAAAGTGGGTACCACCACTTTCTCAGCATCTCTCTAGCTCCTCTTCTGAAATGAGTAGGGGAGATTAATCTAAGACTCGACAGCAGCTCCACTTCGGCCTGCAGCTTTGCCCCCTGGTGCTCACTTCTGTGCCTCAGTGTCCCCTCTTCCTCTTTCCAGGAATGGCCTTTCCCTGCTCTAAAACACCCAGCTCCTACTTGCCCTCCAGGGCTCAGCTCAAGAGCCACCCGCTCCATGAAGCCGCCCTGATTACGTCAACCTCTCCTGAACCCTGTGCTCACAGGTGAGGGGCAGGCAAGTGACGTGGTCTAAGAGCCAGACAGCCCTGGGTTCAAGTCCAGCTCTGCCAGCTGTGTGAGCCTGAGCAAGTCCCCAACATCCCCAGGCCTCAGTTTTCTACCTGTACAATGGGGTGCTAAAGGCAGCACTTACCGCAGGGGTTACTGAGAGAGTAGAAAGATATCTACCCCCAGATGTGCCTGGACTCAGCAGGCAGCAGGAATTGTTGCTTGATGGGTTTCAAAAGTCCCTTGTGTCCCTCACCTTCCGTGGCCTGCACAGGCTTGAGAAGAGGCTTGTAGCGGGCTTGGCTTGGTAGCTTTCTGGCAGGCTCGCTTCCCTGAAGCTGCCTGCAGAGGCAGGGCTGGGTGTGCACTCTGCCTCTCAGACTGGGGTTTAAGGTCTACCCCCCGCCCTGTTTCCCTGAGACCCTGACCAAGTTTGGCTTTTTCCCTTCACTGCTCCCGCAGCCCTCTGAGATTTCTCCGGATTACTTTATTACACACAGACACGCATCATCCTCTGGCAAAGACTTTCTTCAAATTAATGGAGCAGAAAAAGATGGAATGTCACTTATCAGCCAGGCAGCCGTGAGACGAGACAGCCCTAAAGCTAGTGACCTGGTCACTGGGTTTTAAGAGTTACGAGACGTTTTGTTAATGGGGCTAGGGGCTTCTCCCTTCCTTGGTGTGATGAGGACGATCTGGGCTGGATCACACCCGGGCTGTGCTCTTCTAAGGCCTGGTGAGGCAGCAGGATGGGGTAGAAGAGCCTGGGTTTGGGTCTGTCTGAATTCCCACTATGTCCCTGACCATCTGGGGGCCGTGGGAAAGTCGCTCCCCCGATCCATGCCCCAGGCCTGTTATCTGGGAAAAGAGAATAATCTCCCCCCAGAGAGGAGCTATGTGGATTAGACGGGGTGGTGTAGAGAACTGACCAGCCCCCAAGGAGCCCAGGAGATGCCTCTTGGTCAAAATCTTGTGACTTTAAGAACAAGTCCAAAATCTTCTGCTTGGCATTCAAGTCCCTCCAGGATGTGACCCCTGCTGTCTTCTCACCCTGTGCCCTGGGGTGTCCCCCTTCACACTTCAGGTTCCTGGTCTCTCACCTGGAGGGGTGTGGTTAACACCTGGAGCTACCCTGCCTCTTGCAGGCAGCACCCCCAACACGCAGGACCACTCTTCCTGGAAGGACCGATTGACAAACTCCTACTCATCCTTCAAGGCCCAGCTCCAAGGTCATGTTCTCCAGGAGTGCATTCCTGACAGAGGGGACAGCAGGTGCAAAGGCCCTGAGGCAGGAGTGGCCAGCAGTGTGGCAGGAGCAAAGGAGGCCAGGGGGAGAGTGGGAGTGAGGGGCTCACAAGACAAGGGTAGAGGACTGTGGGCTCTTGTGTGCTGCCTGCATGGGAGGGACACCTGACTTAGGGTTTCAAAGGATCTGAAACCCCCTGACACTAGCAGAAACTGGTTTATCTCCCTATATCAAGTTCCTTTAGTTGTCTTGCAGGATGTAAGCTGAGCATGTGCAGAGAGAAGAACTTTGCTCTCCGGGTGCCCTCACTACCACAGGAACCCCAAATCTCCTGTCTACCAAATTAAAAAGCTGGAGATTGAACCACCGGAGCCTCAGAAAGGAGAGGTCCTTCAACGAGGAAGATCTGGCATCCAGCAGCCTCCTTGCCATACAGGGTCTGAGTCAGAGCTAGCCAATCCACTTTTACCCAGTTCTTCTTTGCCCCTTACTGACCCCTTAAAATCTGCCCAGCCCCTGGATCCGGGTTGCAGATTTGAGCCTTGCCTCCTGTCTCCTTGCCAGTGGATGTCACCATGAAGCCTTTTCTTTTCTCAACAACTGGTGCCATAGTATTGGCTTCTATGCACACTGGGCAGTGAGCCCTTGCTCGGGAACAGATCGCTTTGGCTGCTGCCGGGTTGCTCACAGACTGTCTGGGCGGTCGGGGGTGACGTCCCAGGTCTGGGGATCATGGCCCTGCGGGTGCTGAGACTATGCCCCTCTCCAGAGTCATGGCCTGCCTCTGTCCTTCCCTGTCCCTCTGTCTTCGCGCTCACCCACTCTGTGTCCAGTATCCCTTCACCCAGTGGGGACAGTCTGTCTCACCTTCCTTCCAGATCACATCTACCTGGTGAACTTCATTTCAGCTTTCGAGGCCCTCTCACCATGTCCTCCTCTTGGTATTCCAGAACCTTCCACCTCCCCCCACCACCATGCACCATAACACCAGGGACACTTGACTGGGGCTTCCTATGGCCAGGCCCCGTTGACTCCAAGACAATCATACAAGACAGGTCTCACCATTGTTCCTATTTTACATGTGGGGGACTGAGGTTCAGAGAGAGGACCAGGCCACCCGCTGAGGGGCACACAGCCCACAAGTGACCAAAACATCCGACCTTGGTGTATGCTTCTCCTGCTAGGCTGGGGGTCCCTGCCCCACTCACCTTTGGGTCCCCAGGGTCTGCAGGGAAGGCTGCCGCAGAGCCCCAGGGCCGGGGCACAAGGTAGCAGCTACTGTGGGCTGTCCGTGGCCTGGTTCAGTGCCAGTGAGGCGGCCTGTGTGCGGGGCTCAGGTCTGGGAGCATTTCCTCCTGGTGAGGCTTGTTGTCGCTGTGCTGGAGGAGGTGGGGACCGTGCTCTTCCCTCCTTGTGTAGGGTGGACCTCTGGAACATTAGTGCTTCCTAGTCGATGTGTTTTTACTTATGCATCTCGTTTGCCGTCTCTCCCTGAGAACAGGGCTCCTCGGCCTTGGCACTGTTGACACTTAGGGCTGGATAATCTCTGTGGTGGGGGCTGTCCTGTGCGCTGGAGGATATTTAGCAGGATCCCTGGCCTTCATCCGTTAGATGCCAGTAGCAGCTGCTGCGCCCCTCACAGCTGTGGAAACAGAAATGTCCAGACATTCCCAAGTGTCACCTGGGTGACAAACCCATGCTCAGCTGGGAAGAGCTGCCCTGTAATGTCCCTCCAGAAGGCTGGGAACTTGGTCTGCTTTGCGTACTCTGGGTCTGCCCCCGCTTCCCCACCTAGAGCGAGGCCTGGAACGTGGGTGGCACTAAATAAGTTCTTGCCAAGCGTTGCTGCACAAACCGACCCTCACTGTGTCACACGCCAGGTGGGCCGCAGGCTGCTGCAGTGGGCCGTGTCGTCCCTTCATCCAGGCTAGGAAACCGAGGCTCAGAGAGCAAAGTACCTGCCACGGGTGAGGGCGAGGGTTAGGACACAGTAGGAGCCAGCGTCGTGGGGACCCAGCCTCTCTGCTATCTTAGGGGCAGGGACAGCTTTCAGCCAGCCGATGGCAGGCCCAGTGGGGGCCACGGGAGAGGACGAGTCTGTGAAGGGGCGAAGGAGCGACCTGCCTTGGTTCTCACACTGCAGCAGAGTTCAGCAGTCAGTGGGAAACCATCGGCTGGAGACCGCTCCCCCGTGATGGGTGCTTCGGGTCAAGGCTGGTGCGGAAGCCCGGGGCGGCAGCTGCCTGTCTTGCTCACAGCCCCCCGCACCCCGGCCTGAGGCGTGGACCCCAGAAAGCTGCTGGGCTGCCGAGGGGGCTGGTGCCGGACCTGGCTTTGACCGACGTGCTCTGGGAGACAGTCCGCACTCAATCTCCGTCAACGCAGGGCCTGATTTGAAATTCAAATCCTGCCTAAACAGAAAATTAATATGAATTTCATATTGTGTTATTTTCACAGACCCAGCTGTGCGTGCAGCCGGCTTGGCCGGGAAGACGCCCCAGTGACCCCGCACCCCTGCCGCGGCCCCGCACGTGGGACTGAGGGTCAGGGGAAGGCGTGTCCTCTCTTCAGGTATTTTACCTGTGACCAAACAACAAAACAGAATGAGTAGAAATGACGGGGCCAACGTGCCCCAGAGAAGGTGAAATGGGGTGTTCAGAGTAACACCTTCGGTGTGGCCTGTGTTTCAGAGCAGCCCCGAGGGACCTGGGGAGTGGGCTCTGCGGGCACAGGGGAGGCACTGGGCACCACGTGGGGCTGGAGGCAGAGCTGGGAAGTCCATGGGACTTGTGGGCCACCGTGCTCTCCTGGCAAAGGTGGGAATGCCTTCAGAGGAGGGTCATGGGCAGTGTTGGTGTAGCTGCTGCCATCGCTGCAGACTCCGAGTGTCACCCTGGCTCTGCTGTCCCCATCCTGCTGCTTACTGCTGTGGGACAGGGTTGTGACCAAGTCTCCACCTCCAGCCTCATCCACCATCTCTTCCAGCCCATGCAGAGCCCCACCCTGGCCACATGCACAGCAACCAGGTCACTCCCATACTCAGTAACATTCGGTGGCTCCCTATTGCCTGAAAGGCCATAGATATTGTCATTAGGAGGATGAGCTTTGGAGATCAAATCTTGGCTCAATCAATTCACTAGCTGAGTGGCCTTGGACGAGTTTCTTAGTCTCGTCGTACCTCAGTTTCTTTGTCTGTAAAATGGGTATAAGACTCCAGGTGAGTTGATATGTGTGTGAGGCGCTGATGTGTAGTGAGTGCTGCTTCTTTGGTGTTCATGGCTGACCTTAGGCTTCTCCACCTCCTTGGCTTCATCTCCCACCACCCCCTCCTCACGATCTGGACGGAACAAGGACCACTGGGCCCTACATCATCCCCCAGCACTGGCACCTGCTGTCCCCGCTGCCTGGGACGCTGCGCTCCCTTCCTTGGGCTGCCTGACCCCGACGCATCCTTCAGGGATTTGCTCAGGAGTTCCCTCTCCCAGGAAGTGTCCCTGACCCTGCTGGCAGCCGTGTGCCTCCAGTTCTTGGACCAGCCGCCAGCACGCCCCATGCCTGGACCTCGCCGGCAGCTGGTGCTGCTTACTCGTCTGCGCCTCACAGACCGTGGGCTCCTCAAGCATGGCGCTGGGTCGCATTCATCTCTGCCACCTCTGCTGCTGAGCATGGGGCCTGCCTGAGCTGGGACTGGGGGACGCTTGGGGGCTGAATGGTCACTATGGCTGTTAGAGTCTTCTATGGTGAGTCTCTGCATGTGTCCCTTCCAGCCTGGCTCTGCCCTGCTCTGATCTTCAGGGGGCACCTGCGGAGGGTGGGATGTTTCTGAGCCTCCCTGAACTCCACTGGCACCCCCAGCCTCTGAAGCCAGGTGATTCTGGCGGGGATCCACGGGCACTATCTCCTCCCCATCAACCCTGCGTCCTGAGCTCACCGGCCGGAGGGTCGAGCGTCCTCTTGGAGTTTGGGGTTCCTGAGGGCTGCCTAGGCGCTGAGGTGTGAGCTGCAGCCCTCTCCAGGTCACACAACTGTGAGTGTCGTCTATTATAATAATAGACATTTTGGCTTACGTGAGGAGGATTGCCCTGGAAGGAGCGTTTGTCCTTATCATGTGGGCTCTGAGAAACAGGGACTGGGACCAGAGTCTCTGCTTCCCCACTGTGTCCCCAGCACCTGTCCAGTGCGTGGTGCAAGTAGTTGCTGATGAATGAATGAATGAATGAATAGGTCAATAGGTATTTCCCAGAAGTCACCCTTATTGTGACTTAACCTGCCCTGTGGTGGGATCACAATCCAGCTATGTGCCCCTCACGTGTCGTCTGGGCCTGGGGACAGGGGTGCGGTTGGCACCTGGCTGCCTTTGAAGCTGAAGGCCCTGGACATCCGTCCCGGGGGCACAAAGCCCACACCCATCTGGTGCACATCCCCTCTCCCCTCGGATGTCACCTATCAGGCTGGGACTGCTGCCTTTGGGGCCAGTTCCTTGTCCTGCCCCCACCTCTTGCTTCTTTCAGGGCCTACTGATGTGCCTGCAGCCAAGTCCTTGGTGCGTGGCTGGGACTGCTCCGAGCTGGGGCAGGGTTCTGGTGCCCCCCTCTGGGCCCGGGGGTGGCTGATGCACTGCTGTGGGCCCTGGCGGAGGTGCTGGCAGCTGCTGCCAGCAAAGGGGTGGATGGATGGCCATTTGTCACTGCATTCATCTCTCCATGTGGCACCTCCTTCCCAGGCCCCAGCACTGTATTTATCGCCGACTTGAGGGGCTTGCTGAATCCTTTCTGAATTTAGCTCCATTTATCAGCCACTGCTGACAGCGCTGATCGTGGCCTCCTCACTCTCCTGTCCTCCTGGTTTCTCTGTGCAGCTTTGTCTCCTCCCTGCCTTCCCTTGCCAGCCTTTAGAGGGAGAGGAAAGTTAGTTTTATTAAAAACTTCTTATGTGCCAGGAATGGTAATTAGTCTAGCTACTATGGAAAACAGTATGGAGGTTTCTGAAACAACTACAGATAGATCTTCCATATGATCCAGCAATCCCACTGCTGGGTATATGCCCAAAGGAAGGGAAATCACCATGTAGAAGGGACACCTGCACTCCCATGTTCATCGCAGCTCTATTTACAGTAGCCAAGACATGGAATCAATCTAAATGTCCATGACTGGATGAGGAAACTGTGGTATATATGCACCATGGAATACTACTCAGCCATAAAAAGGAATGAAATTCTGCCATTTGCAGCAACATGGATGAGCTTGGAGAAACGTATGTTAAGTGAAACAAGCTAGACACAGAGGGAAAAATACCGCATGTCTTCATGCATAAGTGGGAGCTAAGAGAGAAAGAAGGAAGGAAAGAAAGACCACAGTGGTGTGTTGGACTTGCAGAGGGAGAGAACAGACCTAGGGTTGCCAGAGGTGGAGGGGGAAAAAGAGAGAGAGGCACTGGGGAGAGGTTGGGTGGGAGACATGAGACCTACTTGCCATCTGAGGTGGGGCATGCAGATAGCATTGATTTGCTCACCACATCTTGGGCACAGGTGCTGATGGGCAGCTTTTGCCCATGAATATGTACAATCAATAAAAAAAACCCTGTCACTTCCAGAGGCCTCATCATGTACCTTTTATGCACCATCTAGTTTATCCACCAACAGTTCTACAGGGGCACAACCACCAGAAAGGTTGAGGGAGTCACCTGAGGTCACCTAGCGAGGAATTGGGGCAGCTGGGATTTGAACCCAGGCAGCCTGGCTCCAGAGTCTCTGCTCTTCAGCCTCTACATCACTGCTCAGCAACCACATTATTGCTAGATAGAGTCCATGGCAAGGAGACTGGAGGGACAAAATCCTTTGTCCAGTCATTCATTCATTCAACAAGTGTTTTTAAGACCCTGGGCACTGGGGCCACAGAGATGATAGCAATAGTAATGACTGTCAGAAGCATTTTGTTTGTATCCATTCATTTAATTTTCCTTAGTAAAATGCATATAAGTAAAATGCATATAAGGTGCTTTTTATTAACTCCATTTTACAAATGAGGAAACAGGCACAGAGATGTTAAGCAACTTGCTGAAGGTCACACAGTGAATTAGTGGGGTAGACGGGATCTGGGCCAGGTGCCTCCTGCCTTGAAGACATTCACAGTCCAGTTGGGGAGATAGGAGGAGCTGGGCCATCACCACGCACTGCTGTAGGATCCCAGGGGAGCACCGAGGCATCTAGAAACCCAGGTGGGAGCCTGACGGGGAAGCCAGCCCAGGAGGTGGGAGCAGGAAGGCTCTGTGTGGAGGCCTGAGGGTGCCCATTCTCCACCAGCCACCCACTCGTTCTTCACACATGTGTTACAGCCGCCATGTGCCATCCTGGGGGGTGCTGGTGACACAGAGTGAATGGGACAGCCCCTGTCCTCCGGGGGCTCGTCCAGCACCAGGGATTGGACAGGTCAGTCCTGGTGCTGAAGCCCTGAAGAGCACTGGGCACAAAGTCCTCCATTCCTCTGAGGGCTGCCTGGTCCCAGGTGGGGTGGGCCGGAGCAAGGTACCCCTTCTGTTGGGACGTGAATGCTTTAGTGGTGGAGCCTGACACTGAGGCCACGAGGTGGCCAGGTCTCCTGCAGCCCAGGTCATTCCCATTGTTTCATTCCCACTCACGGATTTGCTACTGTCCATTGCCTGGTAGAATATAGATTTGCAACCAGAGGACTTGTTTCACTGAACCATTAAGAGTCCTTTGCTTAGGTCATTTTCCCACTTGCCTCCCCTCATTATCCTCTGCACACTCTGAGCCTCTGGGTTGAAGAAAAAGGCTGGGAAGAAGAATCCACGGCAGGGAGGAAGTGACTGTGGAAGAGCACAGCAAGGGGTGGAGCATTTGGGACTTCTGCCACTCGTGCTGTGTGATTCTGGGCACATAACTTAACCTTTCTGTGCATCACGGCCCAGAGGTGGAGAAATGCATGTGTATTGGGAGGGCTGTTGGATCCACTATATAAAAATGTCCAACTCCTCTGTGCTTCAGAACTTGTCTTAGTTTTTATTCATAAGTCATATTAGTGGAACATTTCCCACCTATCTTGTCCCCTCTTACCACTGACCCTGCCTGGGTCAGCCACTTGGTTTAGGACAGTGTGTATTTTCCTAAATATTATACACATTCCACTGGGTACACAGGATGTTGGGTACACAGGATGCTGGACAGATTTGGGGCACAGGGAGCCTTTTGGGGTGATGGAAATGCTCTTATCCTGATTGTGGTGGTGGTTCCATGACTGTATGTATTTGTTAAAACTCAAAGAACTATGTACTAAAAGGGGTGCATTTAACTGTACATGTATTATACCTCCATTTAAAAATATTTCTCTCTAAAGGTCTTACAATGTAATTATTAGATTTATTTGTAGATAATATTTTTGTTGATATTATACATGGTATCTTTCTAAAATTCCATTTTCTGCTAGTTGCTGGTATATTGAAATATAATTGCTTTTTCTATATAGAGCTTTTCAAAGTCCAAAAACCTTTTTGAATCCTCTTAGTACTTCTAATAATTTGATCGTAGATTTCTTTTTGATTTTCTATGTAGATACGCTGTTTGTGAATAATGAGAATTTGTTGATTACTTTCTTATACTTTCATTTCTTTTTCTTGCCCTATTGCACGGGCTAGTTCCTCCAGTACAATATTAAATACAAGCAGTGAGAGTGGACTTCTCGTCTTGATCCTTGTTACAGAGAGTGCCTCTAAAGTTTTCACTGGAGAGATTATATTTGTTGAAATGTTTTGGTACATATGCTACTTTTCCAAGTTAAAAGAATGTCTTTCCATTCCCAGTTTACTAAAAGTTTTTTGTTTTATTTTGTTCTAAATCAAATTTGATTGCTGAGTTTTATCAAAATCTTTTTCTGAATTATTGAGATGATAATATTTATTTTCATCTGATATGATGATTGGATGAAACAATTACAGATTTCTAATGTAAATCATCCTTGCATTACCAGGATAAAGCCATCTTGGTCATCATGTATCTATGTGTTACTTTTTTTTTTTTTTACAAGGCTGGATTCTGCTTGCTGTTATTTGTTCAGGATTTTTCCATCTTTGTTCTTGTGTGAGATAGGCTATAATTTTTCTTTCTCAGACAGTTTATCTCTGGTTTTGATATTAATGCTATACCAGTCTCACAAAATGGGAGAGTTTAGATAAGACTGGAATGATCTGTTTCTTAAAGGTTTGGTACCATCTAGGCCTGGAGACTTTTTAATGAAAAGCTATTAATTTATATATCTTGTTTTAAATGATGGGTTCTTCAAATGTTTAATTTCTTCCTGAGTCAGTTCAATTATTTTTTTTCTTTTTCTTATTTTTTTTTTTTTTTGACCAGTAAAGGGATCACAACCCTCAGCACAGAGTGGTTCACACCACGCTCAGCCAGTGAGCGCACTGGCCATCCCTACATTGAATCTGAACCCGCAGCCTTGGCGCTACCAGTGCCACACTCTCCCGAGTGAGCCACAGGGCCAGCCCCAGTTCAATTATTATAGTTGTTTTTGGCAATATGTCTTTTTCATTTTAAATTTAAAATGTATTATCATTAAGATGCTCATGATATTATTTAATCAGTATTTTAATCTCTAGTTTATCTGCACTCATGTTCATTTTTCATTCCAAATATTGTTTATTTTTGTATTTTCTCTTTTTTTCTTGATCATTCTTGCCAGAGATTGGTATATGTATATGATTAGTCTCTCCTAAAAACAAACATTGGCTTTATTGATTTTTCTATTGTTTATTTTCTGTTTCATTCATTTATCCTCTTCTTTCTACTTTCTTTGGGTTTATTCAGTTGTCAGTCTTATAATGTCCTAAGCTGGATGCTTAGCTTATAAGTTTTCAGTGTTTTTCCCCAATGTAAGTGTTAAGGCTACAAATTTCCCTCTAAGAACATCTTTTGCTGCACTCAAGGAGTTTTGATACATAGCGTCTTCATTTTTCTTTTTTTTGGCAGCTGGCCAGCCCAGGGATCCAAACCCTTAACCTCAGTGTTACAAGGCGGTGCTGTAACCAGCCGAGCTAACCAGGCAGCCCTGGAGCATTTGCATTACTGTACAATTCCAGGAGTTAACAAACATCTGAGTGTTTTCCATTGTTCCATGGTGAACTTTGTTTTCTGGAAGAGAGAAACTGGGGGGAGAATGATGTGACCGCTGCAGGTAACACAGGTCCTGGTAAGAACTTTGAGGGGCCTCAAAGAAGGTGTTTTCTGTTTTGTTTTGCTTTGTGTTTTAGTTTGGATTAATGCAAAGTCGGGAGAAGGAGCAAATTGCAGAGTTGTGAGTTGCATCATTTACATACATTTTAAAAACACAAAACAACTCTCCTTTTTCTTTATGGACACATGAGTAGTGTCAGTAAAAATACTGCATGGTTATGTACCTTCCCTGTACTGTTGCCCGGGGTTGGGGGGAAGACAGGGCCCTCGGAGGAGCAGGAAAGAGGTCCGTGTCAACCGTGTTTTATTTCTTATAATAGAGAGATCTCAGGCAACTGCAAGGAAAGCTGCCATTTGCTCATTCTGAGTGGCCAGCGCCCAGGTGTATGGCACCTTGCTCTACCGAGTCAGACGGTTTCACAGCTATGACTTTATGGGAGTTTGAGTAAAGGGAAGATAAAGATGAGAAATGAGAGCCAGGGCTGACAGGGGCCCCCTGACACGCACGTCATAGCGTCCTGAAGAGCTGTGGGGGGGCCACCACCTTGCTTTCAGGCAGCCAAATTAAAAAAGCTTTTGGAAGGCAGTTTGTCACTCTTTCTCAAGAGCTTTCCTGTTGGGCTTAAAAATTCCACTGTGGGGAATTAAAGGAGGAAAAAGAATTTGGACACAGTAACAAGTGAGATGTTTGTCAGAATCATTTACAACAGTAAAAATTTGGAAACAATAGAGTATAATAAATAAATTATTTTTATGTGCTAGAAGATTTTGTAATGTTTTAATAAAAATGGTGGTGATGAAAAATTTTAATAACACAGGAACACTCTTTTGGTGAAAAAAGTAAAAGTGGAATTATACGTACCATGAGGTACATGTGTGGAAAACATGGGACTAAAAGGCACTCAGGAGGAATCGACCAGAAAGCTATCAGGAGAGGCTCCAGCTGGTAATAGTTAGTGCCTTATATTTCCCAAAATGTAATATTTTAGCTCTAGTTTAAGAAAAGAAAAAATGTGCCATGGGGTGGCCTGGTAACATATCAGCAAGAGGCAGCTCATTTCCTGCCAGGCGCGCCGAGTGCTTCATGTGTCCTGATCTCGTGTGAGCCGCACAGCCCCCGTTGGTAAGCACTGTTATTATCCCCACTTACAGAGGAGGAAACTGAGGCCCAGAGGAGTTGAATGACTCACCCAAGGTCATGCACCTGGTAAATGCCAGGGACGGCTCCACGTGCAGTGCCCAGACTCTCCAGCACTGGCAGTCGCCTGCTGCGGCTCCCTGCTGGTGCCAGGGTCTATCTGCTGGGCCGGACTTTCTCAACTTCCCCAAAGCCCACCTGTCCCAATGAGTCTCTTGTCTCTCAGTCCCCAGTGCTCCTGTTCCCGTCTTTGCTGCTCTGAGTGCTGGCCTCCCTCAGGAGACCTGGCTGCCTCCCCTGCACGGCCCCGCCCAGCTCCCCATCTGTCCCCAGCACAGTCCACAGTTCCAGGGGAAAGGTTTGGTCTTCCCCTCCCTGCCATCCTCCTCCATCATTTTGGCAGTTGGCCAAGGGGGCATCGTCTGTCACCTGTGCTTCCGCAGCACGAAGACCCACAGCACGGCCACCCCTGAGCTTCCCCAGGGCAGGGCCGGGCCTCCCTCTACTTGGAGGAGGGGTCATCATTCCCATTTTACAGGTGAGGAAACTGAGGCCCAGCCATGCCCAGACAGATGTGCCAGAGTCTCTCACATCTCCATTCCTGCCTGGGTGGTGCCCGTCAGCCCTTGGGGTCTGTGCCTGGCCCTGATGTCACTCCCCTCCTGCCCCCGGCAGTCGAGCTACTTCCTTGGCAGAGTCCACGGGCCTCCCTTGTCTTGTCGCCTGCACAGTGACCTGGCGTGTGCCTCGTGAGCTTGTCTGTGTCCCCGCACCCATGCCGGGGCTGGGGCCGAGTTGGGGCTCAGCAGGGAGGAGTGATGGACGGGGGGTGCCACCCCTACCCTGCAAGGACTTCCCCTGGCTCCCTTCTCAGGGACACTGTGATGACAATGACCTCGGGTGTCCATGTGGAGGGCATCCTGGTGGAGTAAGGTCAGATTTATCAAATAGAAAGTCAAGACTCTCAGTTCAATCTGAATTTCAGATAAACAATGAGTAATTTTTTAGTACATGTCCCATACAGCATTTGGGATATACTTACATTAAAAATTACTCGTTGCTTACCTGAAACCCATATTTAGTTGGGATCCCATATGTCATCTGGCAGCCTGTGCAGGACCGACCCATCAGCCTCTCTCCCCACCCCTCTTGCTCATGCCCTGGGGAGCAGGAGAGATTCCTAGACGGTTCTGGGGAAGGGAAGGGTGATCTCAGCCCTGCTCTCTTTCTTTTGAAAGGTGTTGTGGAGGATTGGGGCCGAGCACCTGACAGCCTGGTCCAGATCCTGACTGTGCTGCTTGCTGTGACTCTGGGCAACGTACCCTCTCCGCCTGGGTTTACTGATCTGTGAAACGGGCACGTGTTGTTTGAGAGGATTTGGTGAGTTATTATTGCAGGACTTAGAACGGTGCCTGGCATGCTGTGTCTGTGACTGCTGTTCTTTAGGATCTGTCTGTCTGCAGGGAGAGACTGTGAGTGAGTGAGCTTTGCACAGCTCTCAGCTGGCGGGGTGGGTGGGGGAGCCTGTGGTTGTTCCGCCCTGCCGTAACTCTGCTGAGTGAGTTTGATTCTGGGGTGCAGTACCAGAAAGCCCCTTCTTTCCTCCTGCTGCAGTCATAGTGAAGCCCTCATCTTGAGCTAGGAGTGTCTAAACCCAGCACAGAGCCCTTGGTTGGACAGGAAGCTTGGGTGGGGAGGAGGGCTGTGCGCTCGCCTGTGCGTCTCTGTCTTGTGCTGCACCTTGGGCTCGGTGAGGCTGGGACAGTGTACTGTGTTCCCACTTCCCCCCACAGGGCCAGGCCCACAGGGGCCCCTAAGAACGAGTGTGCACTAACGGGGTCTTGTGAAGGTTAGTGTTAGGTGTCAACCTGGCTGGGCCATGGGGCCCAGCTATCTGGTCAAACGTTATTCCAGATGTTGCTGGGAAGGTATATTTTTAGGTGAGAGGAGCATTTAAATCAGTGAACTTTGAGTAAAGCAGATGGCCCTCTACAGTGTGGTGGTCGTCGTCCAATCCATGGACGCCTTTAAGAGAAAAAGGCTGACTCTTCCCCCTGCCCCTTCTCCTCACACCCCCCGCCCCCATGCAGGGAGAGGGGTCTCGTCTGTCTGCAGGTGCCTCAGCTCTCAAGCGGCAGCACCAGCTCTTCTCTGGGCTCAGCCTGCCCTGCAGGTTTAGGACTTGCAGCCCCTGCAATCACATGAGCCAATTTCTTGAACTAAGTCTCTCTCTCTCTGTCTGTCTCTGTCTCTCTGCACACATGCTATTGGTCTGTTCCTCTGGAGAACCCCGACTAATACAGGCCCCTGTGAGAAAGCACCTGACCCTCCGTGGTCTCCTCCCGAGCGTGTCACTTCTTGGCGCCCAGGGCCTGCTTCCCATGCTGGGAGACACGCGTGGCCGTCCTGCGTGAACAGGTGCCGGAGCTGGAGCTGCTGTGTCTGCGGTTCGTGGGGTGTTTCCCCGCTCCCTGGCGGGCGATCCCTTCTCAGTGCTGGAAAGTCGTTTCTTACATCCACGCTGCTTGTTCCTGGGCCGGCTTTGCTCCCGTGCAGATCAGGCCTGCAGCGGAGTTTCCCAGTCCCGCCGTCCCTCCGCTCGTGCACCTGTGTTCTGACAGCTTCTCCCTCTCGCTATCCAGCTTCGGTGTCTCCAATCTCCCCCATAAAACACAGCCCCCCTGTTAATCGTCTTTGTCTCTCGGCGCAGTCTTTCTGTTTCTCTCCTGTGGATAACAGTGCTTATCCTCTTCCTACCCAAAATGGAGATTGATTGTCTCCATTTGCGCTTGGAGACGGGGATGTCACGCCGTGGGCTCAGGCAGGGCCGCTCAGGGGCCCTGGGCGTCTCAGTGCTCTGCCCTGTGAAAGCCACCAGATGGCCAGGGCTTAAGCAAGATGGTGTCAAGACTTGCACGTGCCCTGGCCTCTCCCCGCTCGCCTTAGCAGGTGCCCTTCTTGCTGTTTCTCCTCCTCCATGGCGTCCTCCACGTGTTCCTGCCCAGGTCAGGCACCCACCACCTCATGCCTGGAGCCCCAGAGCCTCCTCCTTCCTTGTCAGCCTCTCATGGTCAGTGTGTCCCTCACACTTTAGCACGTGCCATTGCACTCACACACATGTCCGACCCTGCCCCGTGTGCTCAGGAGGGCCCACGTCCAGCCCCACACCCTGCCCAGCCGCCCCTCTCCTTGCCCCTGCGCCTGTGCGTGGCGCTTCCTCTCCTGGTTCAGGTTTCGGTGTATAGTGAAATAGTAGCAGCACTGACAGCGATTGCTACTGTTCACTGCCCTTCCACGGGCTTGGTAAGCACTTGACATCCACCCTCTTATTTGGCCCTCACCACCGCCCTGGGGTGTTGGTGTGACTTTAGTCTCTGTTTTTACAGGTGGGTTAAGTGAATTGACCTGCGTCTTGTAGCTGGCGTAAGGGAGAGCTGAGATTTTAAAGCTGGCTTGTCTGAATCCGGAGTCCTCTGTCTTCTTAACCAGTGGATTTAGGGGGCTTCCCAGATGTCAAGGGCCTGTTAACCTGTGAGCTCCTGAAGCTGCAGGCTGGCATGTGGCTGGTGCTCAGGAGACGTTTGTTTGGAGGATGAAAGCGGAATGTGCGGAGTTGGAGGCCGGCTGCTGCAGGCAGCCGTGGTGCTGGGCTCCCGCCGGCAGTGCCAAGGGAACGCACGTGGAACGAGTGGCTGTCCACGGAATGGAGGCGAGGGTGACGGTCTGCAGCACAGGGCGTGCCGCAGTGACAGATACAGCCCAACGGCTCTGTGGGTTCTGTGCGTCACATCCAGTGTGGGGGCTCCTGGCTGGAGGCCCTTCCGGTCCACTCTCTCCAAACAGGGACCCAGGACCTGGGCTCTTTCCACCATAAAATTCCACCATTTTCCATAGGACCAGGGACAGAGGCAGAGTGGGGAGCAGGGATGACCACTGGGGCCTTCTCTGGCCAGGCCCACATTTCCCCAAATTGTACCGGCCAGAACCCAGGCCCTCGGCCCTACCCAGCCACACGGAGGGCTGGTGTTGCAGCTCATCTCTTGCTGGAAAGGGGAGAGGAGTGGGCGTTGCGGACCTGGACACCTCCAGCACCAGGAGAACGTCCTGAGCGGCCGGCCACAAGCTCTGTCAAAGGGTGCCCAGTCCCGCCCTGGATATAACTGCTGTCTCCACCCTGCTGAGCGAACTGAGATCTCAGTGTTACGGGCTGAACTGCACCCTCCCCAAACTCATATGCTGGAGTCCTAACCCCCAGGACCTCAGAAGGTGACTGTATTTGGAGATAAGGTCTTTAAAGAGGTAATTAAGGTAAAATGAGGTCATTGGGGTGGGCTCTAATCCAATATGACTGATGTCCTCATAAGGAGAAACGATTAGGACACAGACACACACAGAGGGATGACCATGTGAGGACATAGGGAGAAGACGGCATCTGCAAACCAAAGAGAGGAATCAGCCATGCAGACACTTTGATCTTGAACTTCTGGCCTCTAGAATTGTGAGAAATAAATGTCTGTGGTTTAAGCCCCCAGTCCGTGGTCCTTTGTCATGGTGGTTGGAACTGACTAGTGCAGTCTGTCCTTGAGAACAGCTCAGCAGCTCTTCCCTCACCCCTGGGCACTCAGACAGGATGTGCGGCCCACCAGGAAACATAGCCATGTGGGGCAGTGACCAGGCTTGAGGACCCTGCACCCCAGTCATGCCTGGAGTCTGCTTTGTATTTGGGGCTGGACTTGGAACCGTGCCCCTTGCCTGCTCCAGGCTCCTGGGCCTGGCTCGGGCTGTTCCAGGTGTTGCTGGTATACGGGGTGCAGTGGTGGGCATGGCACATCCCTATCACAAAGGCTTGCGTTCCTTTCATGGTCACGTCTGTCCTGGGTGCGCTGCTGCCCTCTGAGGCATTTCTGGATCTTTCTGGAGCTGGTCAAGATTCCTCACTATGGTGTGGAGGGCAGCTTCTCGAGTGGGGGAGGAACCTCATAAGAGCATGGCCAGCAATTGCTGGGGGAGTGGCGGTCAGCCTGGGGCGACTCAGTGTCCGTGCATGGGACCTCCATGCACCCATCCCACCCACCATGCCCCACATCAGCCTGGCTCTCTGCACCGACTGGGCACCCTGGGCTGCTTGTGTAAACCAATCAGTTCAAGTTTGAGCCTATTCACTGCAGGACGCCAGCACACAGTGGGAGCACGAGTTTGATAAGGGCACGTGTGAGTGAGCACCGCTCTGGCTGTGCTGCCTGGTAACGTTCTGGTCGGTTCTGGGCTTCGAGCTGAGCGGGAATGGCGCAAAAATTTGGTTTAACCACAGAAACCCAGCGTGCTCCGGGCAGGGGGCTGACTAGAGTAGGACTTGGGATTCTCCCCGAGGCATGCCTTGGTGGCGGCGGGGCGGCTGTCAGGTGGCCCAGAGCCTGTTTTTGGCAGAGATTGCCATGTACTCAAGCAAGTGCAGGCAAAAGACAAAATCCCAAGAGGGCCTGAGATTAGCCAGACACACAGAAGCCTTGGAGGGACTAAAGAGCAAAGCTACGGAGAGAGAAAAAAGATAAGAACACAAAATTGGCCAAATCCAAGAAGCTTCTGCAGTGTTTTCTCCTGACGAGAAAGAAAGATGGAGAACATTTGTTTTTGCCGAATAAACGTATGCGTCTCCAGAGAAGCTTCATGCTGTTCTGAGCAGCTCAAGGACATGGGAAAACTGGAGACACCAAGATTTATGTCTTGGCACGAGGCCCCAGGAGCCTGCCCCACACACTGGCCACATCGGTGTTCTGTAGAGCTGCCAGGAGAAGCTGCTGGAACCAGGCGGGGTGGGGCTAATGCTCAGAAGCAAGGGTTGGCCACGAGTCTGTGGACCTTTCTCAAAGGTGGCTTCAGCAGGGCTGTGGACAGAGGAGGTGGTCTCGTCCTACCCCATGCAAAGCGTGGACATTCATCAGAGACAAACTTGCAGGTCCCCTGCTTCTCCCATTGTGCTGTGCCTTCAGCCTTTGGAGAGACGGGTTCCACTGAGCTGCGTGCCTGCCACTGGTTGCTCCAGGGGCAGCAGCTGTGGGCAGACGGGCAGCCACCGGGCTGCTGAGGTCCCCTTGGGATGAGGGCCCGCTCAGAGGCGGCGCAGTCAGCAGTGAGCTGATGGCCCAGCATAGAGTGCCTCAGCTTCCTGAGGCTGGAGAAACAAGTCACTGCAAACTGGCTGCCTCACAAATTCTCTCATGGCTCTGCAGGCCAGAAGTCCAAAGTCAAGGTGTCGGCAGGTGTGGTTCCTGCTAGAGGCTCTGAGGAGGAATCCGTTCCCGGCATCTCTCCTGGCTTCTGGTGGTCACGTGCCATCCCTGGGGCCCCTTGGCTTGTGGCCGCATCACTCCAGCCTCTGCCTCTGTCTTCACGTGGCTCCTCTTCTGTGTCTCTATGTCTCAAATCTCCCTCTTCTCTCTCTCATCAGAAGACCAGTCATTGGATTTTGGCCCATCTAAATTTAGGGTGATCTCATCCCAAGATCCTAAATTTTATTTGCAAAGATCCTATTTTCAAATAAGGTTCTAACCACAGGTTCTGGGGATTAGGAACCCATTGCATTTATAGAGATGGGGTGGGGGTGAGAGGACCCACCAGGCAGGGGAGGTACTGGCCTGCAGGGGCCAGGAATGGCAGGCTGTGATCAGAGCAGGTGATGCTATGGACAGAAGAGGAGCCGCCAGCTGCCCGATGGGAGATGAGACCCTCGGGAGAGGAGTGCAGTGACTGCAGATCACAGCATCGGGCAGGAGGGGCGGGAGATCAGGCTGGAATAAACCCTCACCCCGCCTTCCTGCGTCCGGTCTCCCTGTCGCTGAGCCTACCTGGAAGCCAGAGTGCAGGGGCGGTGGGGGATGGGGTCTTTGGATGTCAGCCTCCCAAGCACAGGGCAGGGCAGAAGTGGGGTGAAGGGGGACCTGGAGAGCAAACTGGAACTAACCAGCAGAGGCCCTGGGGGAGGGGGAAAGTCCCACTAGCTTCAGAGAGGTCAGGGGCTGCCCTTGGTGGTTGCCTGCACTTGGCTCCCTTCCTCTTTCCCTCCCTCTCTCCTTCCCTCCCCTCTGTCCTCCAATAACCACACCTGAACTCCAAGGACAGAGAGATTAATCCACACCATTGCTAACCTCAGTGACCCCCAGACCTGTGGGTGTGACCGACAAGTGACTCGTCAATGACAAAACAGATGACTAAGGCCCCATCCCCGGCACTGTGGGGTCTGAGCTGAGTTCTTTGATGAGGAGTGGGAGTAAGGGCCAGGGTGTGTCCTGCAAAGGCCCCCAAGGAGCCCGATTCTCCAGCTCAGCATGGGCGCCCATCACTAGCGGAGCCTGAGCCGTATTTGTCCTTGTCTCATTCAGTCTTTGCCACACTCTCAGAGGTCACCACCCTCGGGTAGGTGATGAAACCACCGGCCTTGCTGGGGCTGGACTGCAGGGGGCACGGGGACAGTGGTGGGGGTGGGGCTGGGGAGGTGGCCAGGAGAGGGGCAGCTGTTAGAACAAGATTCTGGAAGGGAAGTTGGAATCCTCTTGTCCAGCTTCTC
This sequence comes from Cynocephalus volans, assembly GCF_027409185.1. Taxonomy (NCBI): domain Eukaryota; kingdom Metazoa; phylum Chordata; class Mammalia; order Dermoptera; family Cynocephalidae; genus Cynocephalus; species Cynocephalus volans. The sequence goes on along the minus strand of NC_084468.1, from coordinate 4,956,796 downwards.
GAACTGAAATCCGCCAGCAAACCTGAGTCCCAGAGAGGAAGCGGCTGGGTCAAGTTCACACGGAGAGACCAGACTGACCTTCCCGCTCCCAGCCCGTGCCTTTCCCAGCACAGGGACGGAACAGAGGGTCACGAATTGTTCTGCTTCTGCCGCTTCTCGTGAGAAGGAACCAACAAACCACATTTGGCTAACGCTGTCCCGACAGATGTGAACCATATGGGAAAATCTTTTATTCCCAGGTTTCATTAAAAACCTGCAGAAGTGGGGCATGCCCTGTGTAAGGAATGTCAACATTGCACGGGTGTGAAAAGAAAGCTCCCTGGCCGCCTGGTTCCACCCAGCAGTGACCACCCTTGACAGCTTGGTGGAGGCTTTCAGATTTGCTGTGAATACACAAGTGTATTAAACGTAACTATATGCTGCAGGGACAGGAGTGAGCGTGACTCGCCGTTTTGCCCTTGGCTGTTCGTGTTTGCTTCACCAGTTGGGCTTCACCTTTGTAAGTTTGTGCAGAGCTGCCCCGTTCTTTAGTGGCCATGGAGCCTGCCTTGATCTGATTGTCCCTCCATTTATTTTGTGAATCTGATCCTGTGGGTGTTTTCCAGTTTTCTGAATAGCACATGCAGTGCTGCGGTAGCCGTGTTGGCACATATGGTAACTGCATGCCTGCAAGTCTCCAGCCAAATATTTTTGTAGAAGTGGAATTGCGGTGATGCATTTAAAGGTTCAATAGAGATGGCCAAGGTGCCTCCTCCAAAGGTGCTCTGAGGGTGCCACCACACGAGGTATAAAAGCACCATCTCTCCGCACTTCTGCAGCACTGAATGTTGGCAGCCTTTTAAGTGCATTTGCTTCCGACAGGTGAAGGTAGTGGCTCTTTGTCTAACGCAGTCCAGCTACTGCAGCTGCAGAGGACTGCCTCCCTCACTGCCACCCGCCACCTCCTTTCCTCTGTTTTGTCCTCAGGGGCCAGCGGTGGGGTCCATTGCCCTCATCTATTAATGGCACAGGCTTCTGGGTCCCTGCAAGCCCTTGCTGGTCATATGTACCTACGTGTTCACCTTTATCCCACCCTCACTCTCACCTTCCTGCCCCTGCATGAGACACCTATTGTAGGCTTTTATTTTTGACAGTTTTTTTTAATTGAAACATAATTGATTATACATACCCGTGGGGTACAGATTTGAATGTCAATGCCTGTGTACAATGTGTAGCGATCAAATCAGGATAATTAGTATACTCATGTTTACAAAACAAATTGATCTTTGTGACCCTTAACCAATTTCTTGCTGATGTGTATCTTTGCTTTTGAAAAGTGTGTATTGATCTTTTATAATGTGCATGCATTTTTGAGTAAGCTTTTAATTGAAGAATAATGTACATACAAAAAATAAATATAGAAAAGTGAGCAGATCACAGGTGTATAGCTAGAAGGATTTTTAACAAAACGCACTAACCTGTGTAATCAGCACCCAGATCAAGAAACACAACTTTACCAGCACCCCCAGACGCCCATGTTCCCCCCTTCCCCAAACTATCCTTTCTGTAGAGGATGGGTATGTGTGTTGTGTCTGCTTTGGGGCTATCAGGCACGGTGCTGCTGTGCCTAACACATGTGCGTGGCTTTGGGCGAACACATGCATGTGCCATAAGTTAAATCCATGTCAATGGTGTTGTAACACACACCCCCATGGTCGCTTGTTTTCACTAAGTTCTGTCGTTCAAGCTTGTCCCTATCACTCCGTGTATGTCTTCTCTGCCACTTGTAAATACTGCCCCATACCCTATGGTCTAATCCACTTTGGGCCCCAGGGAAGGACACCCAGGTCACTTCCAATTCCCACCACCCTGAATAACTGCAGGGGACAGGCTCACACTGTCCCTCACAGTCCCTGTGAAAACTTCTTTGGCATGCACGACCAGGAGCAGATTGCAGGTCTCGGCGTTGTCAAGAAGCCAATGGTTCTGATGGCTGCCGCAGTGTGAGTGTCCTTCTCGGTATCCCTCCTTTGGGCTGGTCCTGACCCGGGTTCAGCCACACCACAGGTGCTGAATGGAGCTTCTGTTAAGAGAAGGTCAAAGCCTGGAAGATCCCCACCTTCTAGAGAGAGGTGTCAACAGTGAGGCTGGAACCCTTGGATCTTACCTAGGAGCCCTCACGCGGCAATTGTGCTGGTCTGTCCTGCACGATTATTTTATACCCAGATTCATTTACACCCGTATTACAGCTGCATCTGGCTGAATCCATGCATCTAGTTTGACCCTCATGCTTATTTTAGGGGGTCCCTGGGGGAGTTGCTGTGCCAAAGGTGGTGAGTCTTCTGTGCCCCAGCGTCTACACCATGAATGTGCTGGGCTTGAGCTGCTTTGCCTGTTCCCTTCCCAAGACAGTTGTCCACCAGGCAAGGGTGCCACCAGCAGAAAGCGGAGGACATGACCCACCACTGTGCAGAGTGGCATGCAGCCCCCAGAAAGCCAGCAAGAGCAGCAGAGATGGGAAGGGTAGGAGCCCCAACTGAGGCTATGGTGGACATGGGGTCCCCAAGAAGCTCAAGAAGGAGCAGACCACAGGGTGGGTGCAGTCAGCAGTGAGGCGGATCTCAGAGGCCTTTGTTGGGGTGCACCTGGGTTTCCTCGAGACTCCCTCTCCTTGCCATGTCCCCATCTCCTCCCTGGCTGTGGAGTGGTTACCTGCTAGGTGATGAACTCTCTTTGGTCCCTGTTTCTTGATATCAAAGGTTTGGGGGTGTCTATGGGCTTGCTCTCCTTCCTGCTCCCCTGGACCTGGTTTGTGGAGTCGGTTTTCCTCGGTGGGCTCTTCCAAGTCTAGGCTGGACAGCAGGGCACCCATGCGACTCTCCCAGCCCAGCCGTTCCTTCCAGCCCCAGCGTTACCCATCACCAGCTGATACTTTGTCTCCATTGGTTGACTCTTTGTCTTCTGTCTCGGATGGTTCAGAATCAGGGGTAGAAAGTGGGGTGCTGCTTCTTGGGTCCCCTCCAACACCCAGTAGCTCCCAGAACATGCTCTGCGTCTTGACTTGTTCCCAAAAGTCATGGGAGGGGTCAAAAAGTCCCCTGCCCCGTATTTTTAATTCAAAATATTTAAAACCTATAGAAAGGTTGAAAAAATAGAACAACGTAAATCTGTATGCTCTTCCCTAGATCCAGCAGCTGTTAACATTTACCCACGGGTGTGTGCAAGTTCTCTCTCTCTCTCATGCACATATATACACAGAAAAAGACATGTAGAATATATACACGCACATATACATAAGGTAAATGTACACATACACAAAGAACATGCATATACACACACGAATGTCTATCTATGTGTGTACGTGTATATAACACACTCACTTTTCTGTTTGCCGAAGCACTTGAGAGTTGCAGACACCATCATACCTCATCCCTAAATCCTTTAGTGTGCATCTCCTAGGAACAAGGATATTCTACATGCCACAACACAGCTGCATTTCTCCAGACAAACTGAACCACTGGGACGTGTGCATATGAAAAGAGATTTATTATAAGGAACCGGCTCACGCAGTTAGGGATGGTGCAAGTGCAATCCTGCAGTGTGGCCGGCAGGCAGAGACCGGAAGACCCATGGTGCAGGGGGAGTCTCAGGCAGCTGCTGGAGGCTCCCTCGTGCTCGGGGGGCTGGTCTTTTCATTCTGTTTGGCCTTCAGCTGATGGATGAGGCCCCCCCATTATGGGGGCAACCTGCTTGCTCAGAGTTCACTGATGTAGTAATCTCATCCGGAACATCCTCCAGCCGACACGTGAAATTAACCATCACAACAACGATCCACTCAAGAAATGTAACATTGATGCAATATCATTATCTAAAATAAATTTCTCTTCAGATTTCCCTAATCATCCCAATGATTTTTTTATGGCTGTTTATTTTAAATCCAGGTGCCATCAAGGATCACACATTGCATTTAGCTGTCATGCCTCCTGGTTTCCTTTCATCTGGAAGAACTACACCCCTTTTAAAAACTTCTGTGAGATTGACACTTCAGAAGAATTCAAGCCACTTGTTTTGCAGAAGGTCCCTCGCTTTGGGTTTGCTGCAGTTTGCTCTTTAGTAGATCGCTAATAGATCCAACTTAAACATTAGCCATGTCTTTCCTGGTACATCTTATCATGAGGCCCATGAAGTCGGTTTGTCCCTCAATAGAATTTGGATGTGTTGTCCCCCATAACTCATGTGGAAATTTGATTCCCAATGTGGCAGTGTTGGGAGCTGTTTGAGTCATGGGGGTGGATCCCTCATGAATGGATTAATGCTCTCCCTGGGGGAGGGGGACCTAGTGCGATCTCACTCTATTAGTTCCTGCGAGAGCTGGTCATTTAAAAGACCCTGGCACCTCTCCTCTCTGGCTCCCTCTCACCATGTGATCTGCTTGTACCTGCCAGCTGCCTGCCACTTTCCACCATGAGCAGAAGCAGCCTGAGGCCCGTGCCAGATGCAGCTGTCCCAGAATCGTAAGCCAAATAAAACTCTGTTCTTTATAAATTACCCAGTCTCAGGTATTCTGTTATCAACACAAAACGGACTAATACATCCCTGTTGTGAGGCTCAGTTCAATGAGCTGGTTAAGGTGGTCTCCACAGGGTTTCTCCAGAATACAGAGATCTTTCCCTCGTGATGAACCTGTCATCCACAAGGTGACACTCTGAGGCTGACTGAGTAGCCTACACCCAGCAACCTTTCACTATCCATGGTCCTTGCTTGAATCAATTACTAGGATGGTGGCTGCAAAATGGTGATTTTCTCATCATATTATTCTGCCCACATGTAATAGTGGCCATTCTTCTGAATAGCTTTCCCTCCCCCACAGCCCCAATGTATGGATTCTCTTTTCCCCTCCCAATGTGCTATTATCTATTATTGTCTTTATTCTTTTTTCATGTTCAAATTGTCCCTGATTTGGCCCGTGGGAGCCCTTCCTGCCCTTTGACAGGTCCCCATCGTTTTCTGGATTCTTCATTCATGTCTCTCTGTCACGCAGCAGGTGCTCCAGGTCTGCACTACGCTCTCTCTGCCCCAGACCTGAATCAGCCATTTTTTCCTAGTTTTGGCTCCTTTTGGTAGGAGGATGGTTTATTAGAAACCAGGGTCTTGGCATTAGCTGAGCTCACTTATCAAAAGGGTTTAAGCTAGAATGATTGATCCGTTATTGACTGATTCCTTCTTTCTCACAGTGAAGCACTGGGCTGAGAGCAGAGGGATTTAGTCATTCCCATCAGCTATTTCTGTCAGGCTGAGACCCCCGAGGAATGACCCTTATCTCCCCTGGGGAGTCTTCCTTCTGCAAGCAGATCCCCCTTGTCCCGGTGCAGATGCTGCTGGATTAAACACCGTGTAACCCTTGGTGTGGTTCCCTCCCTCTTGGAGCATGGACAAGCCCTTTCCATCCGCTCTTTCTGCTGCCTGCAGGGAGTAGAATCTGCCCTTGGGTAGGTCGCAGCTTTCTTTGGTTACACCCACTCTGTAAGTGGGGTTCCTGCACTGTGTCTGGAGGCTTCCAAGACTCCCAGGCCCTGCACCCCGCCTTATCTTGTCCCTTGGGCAGGTCACCTTCCCCCTATTGGGGGAGAAGGGGATTTGCATGAGCCACGATTTCTGAAAACTCAGGGCAGAAACTGCTCATGTTTCCAAGTCCTAGGACCCTTCCTGACTCACCAGGGGCCAGAGGAAGCATTTTTACAGGGAGAGACCTCCAATGGAAAGGGCAGGACTTAGCACGAAGACACTTGGCTGGTGACACACGTGCTGTGCAGCGCTGCTCGTGTTTCTCCCTGTGTGAGTTCTGCGCACAGTGCAACGGAGCCTGAGGGCTGCAGAGTCTGAAACGTCTGTGTCCAAACCACCACTTTGCCACACACTAGCTGAGCCACGTGGGCAGGCTCTTCACGCTTGTGGAGCCTCAGTTTCTCCATTTCGTGGTGGTGAGGATGGTCTTGACACCCCAGGCTTAGTGTGGGAGTTAAAGGAGAATAATCAGGAAAGTGATTGCCCCGAATCTGGCACACAGTTTGTAATTAATAAGTAGTGGTTATAGATATTGCCAAATGGAGTAATTACTATGAGCCCTAAAATGCTCTATAATTATGAAATTATTAATTTAAGATAAAAGTCATGGGGGACTTGTAGGAGGCTACTGTCAATGCTGGCACATAGAAAAACCAAACTCACAGCCCTCAGGGGGCTCTCACTTGGGACCTGACTTCACCCGCTGTCATTTGAGCTTAGAAATGGCACGATGAGCTTCTGTTTCCTTAAGGGTGGGAGTAACCCTCCTGTTGGGGTAAGCAGGACTGAAGCCATATTGGGATCTAAAACCACGTGGGCTGTAGAAAAAAAACAGTGGCACAGATTTTTTTCTTGACATGTGTATCTCTAAGTTCCCTCTCTTCCCATGGTTATTTGATACTTTGAAGCTTGGTTATGGGGCAAAATGACATTGTTTACATAAATGTAAAGTTGTTTTCCAGTCAGCCTGAAGCTGCAAACTTGCCACAAGACACGTACTGTTTACACCCCAGGAAACCAAAGAAGACATTGATAAAGCTGATTCCACACTTCCAGCGGGACCCTGAGATAACAGCAAGGACGGGAGCAGAAACCAGACGGAGCCTGGCGGAGACCTTGCCCCTAGCTCCTTGCACGGAGCTCCCACAGCTCACGTCCCTTTTCCTCCTGCTTTTCACCTCCCACATTCCAGTCCCTCAATCTCCTCTTTAAAAACCCCTCAGTAAATATGAGTTTTTGAGATGGTTTTAGTCTGAAGTTTCTCCTTCAGGTTTACCAGAGAGATGGGTTAGACTGACATCTCTCCTCTCAGGTCACTGGGATTCCTGAATAAGAGCTGACTTTTGTTTTCACCAACATTTGGCTTTTGGGTTGGTTTGTTTTTGTCTGGGGCAGGCAGCTGGACCTGGGTCACTCTCCCACTAAGGACAGCTAGAAAAATGGGACAGTGATAACTGTGGGGACCTCTGCTGGAAGGTGTTGGAGAAGTAACAGGTTAGCGAGGAAAGAGGGCAGCATCCAGGGAGGACAGAGGCCGAGAGCTGGAAGCCCTTGGTGCACTGTCCCCCTAGGGGTCACTTTCCGAGCTGCTGCGAGGCGTTTTGACAGCACTGTGTGGCTAAGGGACAAGAGCTGGAGCTCAGGGCTGTGGTAGCTGAACCTAATGATATCAGGTCCTAATCTGGGGACATGTGAATGTCACCTCACATGGCAAAAGGGACTTTGCAGATGTAACTAAGGTCTTGAGATGGGAAGAGTATCGTGGATTACCTGTGTGGGCACCACATGCAGCAGCAAGTGTCCTTACAAGGGGAGGCAGAGGGAAGTCTGACACAGGAGGTGGGGACAACGCGACCACTGAAATACGATGCAAGCCTGCTGGTTTCGAGGGTGGAGGAAGTGTCACCAGCCAAGGAGCGCCGGCAGCCTCAGGAAGCTGGAAAAGGCAAGGAAGGGGATCCCACCCTAGTGCCTCCAGGGAGCCCCCTGCCGACGCCTGGAAGTTGGCCCAGAGAAACCGATTTCAGACTTCTGGTCCCCAGAAGTGTGAGAAAGTAAATATGTGTTGTTATAAGCCACTGAGTTTGTGGTAATTTATTGCAGCAGCCACAGGAAACTAATGCGAGGACCCACCCAGGGAACCTGTCCAGGTAAACCTTGTTTTGTTAGGACTCCAAAGGGCTGCACCTTCTATGAGAGGGTGAACCAGAAGTAGACAGACCCTCGCAGGCACTGCGCTTCAGCGTCAGGTGATAGTAGTCCCTGAGCTGTGGGAAGGCCGTCCTGGATCGCTGGTGCCCCAGACAGCCAGCACGCGTGCACGTAAATCCTTTGTGCTCGGACTCAAAGTCTTGGGGTCATCCTTCAATCTTACCTTCCCCCATGCCGCACGTTCAATATGTCGGCACCACCTGCCCCCATCCAAGTATATCCAGAGTCCGTCTTCTAGATAATTCCACCCTGATTTACGCCACTGCCCTCTGACATCTGGATTATTGAAACAGCCTCCTGTCTGGTCTTCCTGCTTCCACTCTCCCCTCCCTGTGGTCTGTTTTCAACTCAGAAGACAGACGGGTCTTTTTAAAATTTTAGGTCAGACTGTGTCACCCCACTGTCAAAACCTCAAAATTGATGGTATTTTGTTATAGCAGCCTGACTGGACTGAGACATCTGTCTAGAATCTGCCGAGAGATGGCTGCCCACTTCGCTCAGACCAAAAGCCAAAGTCCTTGTGGCGGCTGACAAGGCCCCAACTGGCCCACCCCCGACTCCTCTGCTGCTTTGGTCTGACGGTTTCTGTCCCCCCGAAACTCATAGATTGAATCCTAACCCCACGGCGATGGCATCAGGAGGCCTTTGGGAGGTGATTAGGTCACAAGGGTGGAGCCTCCTGAATGGGGTCAGGGCCCTTATGAAAGAGGCCCAAGGGGGCTTTCCCCCCTTCTGCCGTGTGAGGATACTCAGAAAGTGCTGTCTGCACCCTGGGAGAGGGCCCTCGCCAGAACCCAACCATGCTGGGCCCTGATCTGACTTCCCAGCCTCCGGAACTGGGAGAAATGTATTGTGGGAATTTGTTATGGCAGCTTGAACTGGCTGAGGCATCTGCCCAGACGTCTTTCCCCAAATATCCACGTGTCGTCTTCTCCCACCTCTTTGAGGCCTTTGTCAAATGTCCTTGCTCACTGAGGAAGGGGCCTGCTTGTAATGTTTCAACTTGTGTCTCATCTGAGCTCGGGTGCTCTGAAACGCAGAGCCTGAGGCTGGGATTGGGGTGTTAGTGCTTCGTTTGGGAGGTGCAGGCCCAGGGTGGTGAGGGTGAGGGGACCCACCGTGTTCCCGTTTTCATGATGAACTGTGGTGACCCTCAGCAAATCCCTCGGCAGCCATGCTCACTCGGCACACAGTAGTTCTCCAGACATTGGCAGGAAGGGGTCGTGTTTTGGAGGTGCCCACAGGTGAGAGCACGGGGGCGGGGTGTGGCTGTCCAGCTGTTTCTCACCTCCAGGGAGGGAATTCACTCACGTGTCTGGGTCATTCATCCAGCCCCTTGCTAGCCATTCAAGGAGCCGGATCTCAGGGGACCCTGCACAGGTGGTTGCCAACTGTGAGGGAGGGAGATGGGGACGGGCCAGGACACTGGGGATGTGCCTGAGGTCTGGGGCCCTGATGCCCCACCCCGCCTCCACCCCGCCACTCCCCAGCCCCCTTACCCGCTTTCCATCTTCAGAACTTAGTGTCTGTCTCACTCTACAGTTGTATTTATCCTTCATTTACTGTCCTCCCCACTAGAATGCAAACTCATGAGGGCAGCAATCATCGCTGGACTCACTGCTTTACCCCGGTGGTCTCTGCAGTGCTTGCCCCAAAGCAGGCGCTTGATAAATATTTGTCAAGTGAAGAAATGGAAGAGGATTCCCTCTCAGTGACCCATAGAAGCTTCTCTGTTGAGTGGTGGTTTCAAAGCTGTAGGATCACGCTTTGTCTCCATGAGTCTAATTCCATTTCTTGATTCTCTGCTGTGGCTATATTTATTTAACCATATCATGATGACTGCTACATATTGAATTCCATGTTAGAATCTACCCCTAGACGAAGTACATAAGACCCCGGGAGTTAAAGGACAGAGCGTGAATATTTAAACCTAGGCATTGTAAAATAAGTGTGTGCGTGCATGGGAGAGCATGTGTGTGCGTGTGCGTGTGCGTGGGTGTGTGTGCGTGTGCGTGGGTGCGTGTGCGTGGGTGTGCGTGTGTGGGTGTGCGTGGGTGTGTGCGTGGGTGTGTGCGTGTGCGTGGGGGTGTGTGTGCGTGGGTGTGTGTGTGTGCGTGGGTGTGTGTGCGTGTGCGTGTGTGCGTGGGTGTGTGTGTGTGTGTGCGTGGGTGTGTGTGTGTGCGTGTGTGTGTGCGTGTGCGTGGGTGTGTGTGTGCGTGGGTGTGTGTGTGTGCGTGGGTGTGTGTGCGTGTGCATGGGTGTGTGTGCGTGCGTGGGTGTGTGTGCGTGTGCGTGTGTGTGGGTGTGTGTGCGTGTATAAATGTCTGGGAGTATCGACACACTGGCTGGACTGGCCTGGGAGGCACTTTTACTAGGTACTGTATATACTTTATATACCTCTGTATCACCAAATTTCTTTTCAACAAGCATGCATTAATTCTACATTAAATATTTTGTTTTTAAATTAAAAAAATAAAAAAAAGCCTGACCTGAAGATCTGGAAAAATGAATGTCAGTTCTGAGGCCAGGCCAGGCTGCTGGGGTCAGAGGCTGCAGAGGAGCCAGGACAGAGGACAGGCTGGCCCTCCGTGGGAGCGCTGGCAGGGGTCCCTGCTCAGCCTGGGGTCCTGGCCCAGAGGGGCCGGCTGCATGCAGCCCGAGCGCTGGGTCCTCTGGATCTTGCTGTGTGCTTTGCACGGGCTGACCGCTGCTGGCCTCGCCACTCTGTCTGCTGCTCCTGCTGAAGGATGACGGCACTGCAGGTGAGCACAAGGCTGAGTGTAGAAGATTCAGGACACCTAGTCACATGGATGGGTAAGTACCCACTGAGTGACCACTGCCAAGTGTGATGAGAGCTGGCCATCAGAAGTACGGGGTCTGCCACTAGCTGTGTGTGAGACGTTGGACAAGTCACTTTGCTCACTGGTTCATCTGCTCGTCTGTTACTCCCGGAGGCCCCGAGCCCTGTGCTGGGCACCGTGAGTGAGTGTAAGACACGGCCGCTGCCCTCAGGGAGCTCCTAGGCTAGTGGGGGAGACAGATGTGCAAATGGGCGATGATGAGGGCTGTTCCTCGGATGTTTGATTCCCCCAGGGTGGGCACGCATAGGCGCTGTTCTAGAGGCGAGGGGCTCGGAGACCTCAGTCCACACTCAGGAATCAGGGCAGACTTCCCGGAGGAGGTGGTAGCTGAACTGAGTCTTCGAGGAGTTAGCCAGACAAATGGGGGAGGACGGGAGGAGGCAGGGCTGATGAGAAGATGTCTCAGGGACAGAGGGGAGCTGAGTAAGGGGTGACTTCATCACCGCCCTGGGGGAGGATAAAGAGGCCACACGTGGACAAGCAGACCCATGGTGGGGCTCAGTACATGGAACCCCTTACACCTGGTGGGAGAGTTGGGGCTGGGGTGGGGCCTCTGACCTTGATCTTGCCCCACGGATGACCTTGATGGGTTGGGGCCGCCACTTTCACCCATTAGAACAACCAACTCTGGTCACAGATCATAACGGGCTGCCCGTCACTTACACCTCACAAAAGCCCGTGGGGCAGATCCATGCATCCTTGCAGCCCAGTGCCTGGCTCTCAGGGAAGGAAGGACTCTGACTTTCTGCAGGGAGGAGCCAGGGCAGGGCAGGAGCAAGGGCCCAGGGGCGGATGGAAGGACTGGCAGAAACAGGTACTACAAGGCATTTGGGGAGTTTTTCGAAGTTTGGTCAAAATCCTTGCATTTTTAAATTTAAAAAATTAAAACATGCACATATTGCTTATTGTGTAAGCCATTTTGAATTGACATTTAAGTATTTGCTGTCAAAGGCATCCCGACTCACAAAGAGTCTGTAGCTCAGAGAGGTTAGGAGACCCAGTCAAGGCACACAGCCAGCCATGAGTGAGTGGCCAACATTGGAACTCAGGTCTAAAGCTCATGCATTTAACCGCTAAGTGAGGCACAGCGTATCAGTCAGTTAGGGCTGCTGTAACAACGCACTGCAGACTGGGTGGCTTATACGACAAGAATGTGTTGTCTCACAGTTCTGGAGGCCAGAAGTCCAAGATCAAGGTGTCAGCCAGGCTGGTTCCTTCTGAGGGCTGTGAGGAACGTCAAAGATAAACAAAGCCAGACACTAGTTAAAGTAGTCAGGACAGATTTTAATCGGTTATAACTATGGCAGTAGGAAAAGACTCCAGTGTGAGCTGAACCCAGCTTTGGTTTGTATGGAGCTGACAGGGCATTTTAGTGGAAGAGTGAGGGAGAAGGAAGGCTGGTGAGCAGAGCTCAGTAGAGTCAGAGGAGTGAAAAATTGCAGAAATCAGGAAGGGGGGTTTGGTCCATGTGAGACCTACCTGGGTTTGCTAACTGCTGCTTATTGAAGGCAGGCCCCTATCCTCCCACAGGGGCTGGGAGATGGGTGCTGTCTTCAGATTTTGCTGGAACCAACGGTGATTCTTCTGACAGTCTTGAGTGTATCAGGCAGGCACCTTAAGAGGGACTGGGGTCATCCTAGGGATTTGCCCTTGAGCTGTTAGAAACTACGTTAGTGTTTTAGTCCTGTAAGGCCAAGGTTGAGGGCTAGTCGAGAAGGCTCAGAGGAGCCCAGCTAGAGTTTGGCCGAGGAGAGACTCTTTCCCAAGCCTTTCTCCTAGATTCTGGTGCTTTGCTGGTAATCTTTGCTGTTCCTTGGCTTGTGGATATGAGAAAGAAATATTGCTCAGAGCAGCCTGAGCCACGTGAGATGTGCTAAGCTTGTCAGGCCCAGAGAGAGACGAGCATCTGGCTTCAGTCACGTCCCCTTGCCCATGTGCAGGAAAATTGCTGAAATGTATGTTTTAGCAATAGTATCCAGACTACCTGCAGCCAGCAATGGATATAAATTACTCAAATGCTTCACATGTTGCACAATGTGACCCTCACTCTTGCTTGGTTGCAATGTTCTGGAATTTGTGTTGCAAAGAGCAATGTATAGCCAGTCAGTAGCTTATCTCACTTTAGTAAATCTGTGTAAATTCTTGGAAGGCAACTTTGGGGCCACCCCCTTTGTTTCTCTCTTTTCCCTTTAAAAGTCTGTAAAGCACATATTCAAGGCAGCTTGAACCTGTGTCCCCTGGGCTGCAGTCCCTAACCTCAGCCCAAATAAACTCATCATTTTATATTTTTGCTTCAGTTTCTTCCTTTATGTCGACAGGTGCATCACCCCAATCTCTGCCTTTGTCTTCATGTGGCGTCCTCCCTGTGTGTGTGTCTGTGTCTAAATTTCCCCTTTTTATAAGGACACCAGTCATGTTGGATTAGGGCCCACTCTACTCTGGTGTGACCTCATCTTAACTAATTACATCTGCAATGACCCTGTTTCCAAACAAGGTCACATTCAGAGGTGCTGGGGGTCAGGACTTCAACATATGAATTTTGGGGGGACAAAAGTCCACCCATAAAAGACAGTTATTATTAACTTTGCCGCTTTATTAGCATTTCCATGCCATCACTCTGACTCTCTGTGAAGACTGGAAACTGGGATTTCCTTGGTCCTGTGACAAGACCTCCAGGAGTGGAGTGAGAAGGAGGGTGTGGTGAGGGCCCCAGCTCTGGCCTGCTGTTAACTCTGTGCTGGGACAACAGTCCCTGCTGTCCCCTCCCCCAGATGGCCCCAAGTGACCCACACAATTGTGAACGGGCTTTGTAACCTGCAAAGGAACTTATTTGGATTAGAAACTGCCAAAGCCTTGGAAGGAGGGGCCCTGTCCCATGGAAGGACAGCCAGCAGCAACAAGGACAAACTTTGTTGTTGTTCATGATTTTACCAGGGTGCTAATGACTGCAGCTGAAAACTTCTCCCCAGCGGATTCTGTTTCAGGTTAAACACTGGCAGGACTTCACTCCTCTGAACGGTTCTGAGAATTACTGCACGAGAAATGACTAGGAAAGCGCAAGCCCAGGCTGAATTCTACCTAAGAATAAATTCTCTGAGATTTAGAACAAATCCTCAGAAGCTTCCAGAGAAGAGGAGTGTGGTGCACATGCTAAGTAGACCAGAAACAACACACATAACTGCTACCCTATCAACACGCTGCGATAGCTGTCCAGCCAGGCTTCCTGTGCCTCCTCTGTAACTCGTGAGACACAAACCACTTAGAAATGGCCCTGAGGGGCCGAGCCCGTGGCGCACTCGGGAGAGTGCGGTGCTGGGAGCGTGGCAACGCTCTCGCCGCGGGTTCGGATCCTATATAGGAATGGCCGGGGCACTCACTGGCTGAGTGCCAGTCACGAAAAAGATGAAAAAAAAAAAAAAAAAAAAGAAATGGCCCTGAGGCTGGAGTCAGAACACAGGTTCCCTGAGGTCCAGGAGCTCATAATGGGAGGGTTCTGGGCTGGGGAGAACTGAGTGATATTTTGCCTGTTTCGAGCATGTCAAGTTCCTGTACTCCTCTCTAGCAGTTCCTTTTCAGTTTCCTCCTGGGATGAGGGTGTTGGATTTGAAAGCTTCTCTCTTCTTTGTTTGCATTCTGCACGTTGCCTTCATATTTAAATGTGCACTGGGTTTAGAATTGAATAGTCCCGAGTTCCCGTCTCAGATCTGCTGTGTGACCTTGGCCACGTCACTTAAACTTCTCCCTTCTCACCTTTGAAATGGGGACAATTGGACAACAGTCTTTTAGGGCTGTCAGGAGATGGCGCCAGGTAACATAGACAAATGCCTGGCACAGAGACAGCCAGCTCTCCTGGGAGCACTTGGAACTCCCATTCTCTACCTGAAACTTGCCTTCAGTTGGTACTGCCACTTGGGAAGACAGTCTGCCCGTTGCCAGGAAAGCCAAAAGTTCAAATCCCCTCTGATCCAGAAGTCCCACCCCCTGCCCTGCTCTTCCTTGGGCGGGCGCAGGCCTGTCATGCTGCCTCAGGACGCTGCCAGCGGCCCCGTCTGTAGTGGCCCCAACAGCAGACAAGCTGCACTGATCACCAGTAGAATGGCCTGTGTTCACACAGTATAATGGGTGTCAGTGGTGCCGGATTCATGCGACACAACCCTCTGCAAGTTCACGGCAGTGGGAAGCTGCACATGACGGCAGGGGTGAGCCTCCAAACATGAAGTCAAGCAAAAGAATCCAGCCTCCACGTGACGTTCAGACGACAGGCTACAGGTGTGGGTGTAAAACCACACAGCCTGGCAACCATGACAGCAGGGTCAGGGTCCTGGTCCCCTGGGGAGTCATGAGCAGGAAGGGCATCACGAAGCCAGTGGGGGCCAGCGATGCTCTGCTTCTAGACCTGGGTGGTGGTCACACAGGTTGCCTGTGGGTAAATTCTTTCTAATCATTGTAAAGCTGGGCATCTCTGTTTCACGTGCTTTTCTATACATGTATTATACTGGGTTATGGGTTCGATTGTGGACTCCCTCCATCATATGCTGGAATCTGACCCCCCAATACCACAGAATATAACCTTATTAGGGGAGATAGAGTCCTCACAGATGATCAAGTTAAATTGACGTCATTAGTCTGTGTCCTTATAAAAAGGGGAAATTTGGGCGCAGATGCCACACAGGGAGAGCGCCACGAAGGATGCAGGCAGAGCTGTACGAGCAGAGTCCACAGACCACCCACAGAGCGCCAGGAGAGGAAGGAGATTCCTGGGCCGGGTTCCCCCGCACAGGCCCGAAAGAACCAGCCCTGCCCACCTGGATCTCACACTTCCAGCCTCAGGGACTGTGAGGCCATCGATTTTTGTTGTTTAAGCCCCTCAGTGTATAATATTTCATTATGGCAGCCCTACGAAACTAATACATACTGCTTGATAGAAAAGTTAAAAAAAAAAAGCCTTGTGTTCTACTCTTGGACCAGGTATATCTGATCTGAATCAGGGTGGACAGTGGAACCTGTGCTCCAAACTCCGATACCTTGGTCATTCTCTGCGAGGCCCTGAAAAGGACCTTTGTCCCCCATGAAAGGGCTATGATGGGTTTAGAAAGAATCTGCTCTCGTGATCCCTGGCTCGGGGTTTTCTGTCACCTAGAGCTCTGATCCGGAGGAGTAGGGCTGCTGCCCCCATGATATGGGGGGTCTGCATGGCACGGACTGTGGCATGAGCGGTGTTAGGCGTCTTTCCTAATAAGGACCTTCTGTGGCGTAGTGGGAATGAAACTTCCCAGGTCTGGCAAGGAGCCCATCAGGCCCTTAACGTGGGGTGCGATGGTGGCGACCACCTCTGAGTGCTGTTTACAATTGTCTAGTACTGGGCAGGGGTGGTGGGAGCCTTGTCGGCACTGCCAGGACACCCTCCACCCCTTGGCTGGCAAGGTGGCACGGTGACCAGGACTGGCCTGCAGGTCCCGGAGGTAGAAAGGCCTGGCTTCAGTCCCAGGTCACCACTTAGTGGCCGCACTGCTTTTGGCACGTGCCTATGTATCAGCTTCCCATGGCTGCCAAAACAAAGCGCCATGGACTGGGTGGCTTAAACAACAGACATTTATTTTCCCATGGTTTTGGAAACCCCAAATCAAGGTGTCGGCAGGGTTGGTTTCTTCTGAGGGCTGTGAGGGAAGGTCCTGTCCCAGGGCTCTCCCCTTGGCGTGCAGACGCCGTCTTCTCCCTGTGTCCTCACATGGTCATCCCTCTGCATGTGTCTGTGTCCTAATCTCCTCCTCACATTGGATTAGAGCCCACTCTATTGACCTCATTTTAAGTTAATTACCTCTTTTAAGACCTGCCTTCAAATGCAGCCACATTTTGAAGGTGGTTAGGACCTGAAGGTACAAATTTCCGGGGACACGATTCAGCTCATAACATCCATCATCTCCTTGAGCTGTAGTTTGTGTAACTGTCAAATGACAGTAAGAGTAACAGCCATCTCCTGAGTGGTGTCAGGAGGACCCAGTGCAATCCCTGTAACTCTGAGTGTCAAGAAAGGCCCCCTTTCTGCCTGTGCCAGCCGCTGCCTCTTGACCAGCCTCCGACCCGTTCTTTGCCCTTCCCACCTGCTCTGGCCTGGAAGGCTGGCCTCATGGTGTGCTCGCCCAGGCTGCTGGCCTCTGACCTCCAGCTGGGTGCAGCCACTGGGCTGCATCTGCAGACAGTGGAGGGTGGGGTGAGAGGCTAGGGTTCTTCCTCCTCCACTTCTTGCCAGCCTGGACTTGGTTCTGGAAGACTCTACGCTTCCCCTTCTAGCCCTCCTGTCTGGTGGCTTCCCGATGGCTACGGGTCTCACTGTTTTCCACTAACAGGCCCCTTCCTTTACCCCTTGGGACCTAGGAGTGGTAACAATTCCTGCTGTTGACTCGGGGGAATCCACCTTCCCCCGAGGCTTCCTGGAAGCCACCCACGCCTGTGCAAAAGTCCATCCACTGAACCGTCTTCTTTGCCTCTGAGCAAGGCAGCCCACAGCACCGCTCAGGTCTTTCCCAAAAGTGCAACAATTCTGGAATTACCAGCTGGTGCTCAGCTCAGAGAGGAGGTGTTTAGCCAATGTTCCCTAAACCAAATTCGTGATTTTCAAACGGCCTGAAGTCTTTGGATTAAAGCACTTTAAAAGTGCAAAGTTACATAATTATTCATATATTATTCATCTAGGGAGTCTTGGAATTGCTGCCAGCACAAGCTCCCTGGCTTTCTGGGGCCTTGTTTGTTTTCTGTAATGAAAGCAAATGTCCTCCTTGGCCTGTGCTTTTACTACCTGCTCTTTGCTTTATGTTAAATGAGCAGTGTGGGGCAGAGGCTGCCTGAGCATCAGAAACCTTAGAAACCCAAGACAAGGTGGAGAGTCCAGGTCTGGCCTTCCAGGATGTTGCAGGGGTTGGGGTCAGTGTGGGACGCAGGCATAGGCCTAGGAGATGACACTTCTGGGAGAGAAGAGGATGAGCTAGTAATTTAACTGGTGACTGCCCAGAATCACCCATCAGGCCACCTGCTGAGCAGCCACCTGAGGGCTCTTCCTGAAGGGTGAAGGGGCAAGCGCCTCTCTGCCCCAAGACCCCACCGCCTGCAGAATAAGATCTGAAGTTGTCAGATCCCTGCCAGCCCCCCTCCAGCCCACCATACAGCCCCTGCATTATTTATGGCTTCCTGAATTTATCATGCCATCCCATACCTCTGTGCCTTTGCCCATGCTGTGGGCCCGGCCTGAGATGCTGTCGCTTGCAATTCAAGTCAACTCAACATGAAGAAAAATGTCAGGGGTAAAAGAAAGAACTCTCACTGCTTTGCGAGTGAGAGCCTGCACAGGGGAGATGCTGGCCCTGGGACCTGAGTTCCAGAACGATGGACGGTGTCTGGCTTTGTGGCTGCCACCCACCCACTTCTCCCTGCTGATCCAGCTGCATTCTCGGTGGTCCAGACACCGGGTGAGAACCTCTCTCACTTCGGAGTCAGACAGACATAGGCTCCAATTCTGTTCTCCACTTGCCAGTGACGGGGCCCCGAGTCCCTCTCACAGCCTCAGTTTCTTCATGGGTGAGATGGTGGTGCTGATGCCTGTCCCACAAGACCGAAGGAGGGGACCCATGTGCCAAGCTGGCGTGTGGGCTAGCACATAGGACTGGCCCATTAATGGTCCTGGCTGTGATTTTAGGGCTGGTGTTCAGGGGTCTAGCTCCATTCTTGTATCTGTCTTGGGGCAGATTTGGGGGTGGCGACTTGATTTGCAAAGTCATGGTGTAGGAGTGTCCCCCAACTGGAGGTTGGGGGTAGATGAGTGCCAAGTCACCTAGCATGGATCCCAGGCCCCTCAAATCCCCTGAACGTGGAAGATGGTCTGTCTCCATCTCCAGCAGCCTGTGATGGGCCCAAGCTTCCAGGCACCAGCCACACAGCCCCATGCTGAGCTCAGTATCACAAGCGCCTATTGAGCCAATTCTGTGTGCTTGCAAAGGGGAGTAACTTCAGGCTCTGTCCTGGAGCAGCTCGTGGTCTGGTGGGGGAGATGGACATGCAAACAGTGACAATACAGAGTGGATGGGACCTGCAAGAAGCTGTGGGAGGATGGGAGGTGAGGGTGTGGGTGGTCAGGGCAGACTTCCTGGAGGAGGCGATGTTGAATGAGCACCAATTCTGAAAGGCGAGTAGCAGGAACTTAAGCAGGGCAAAGGGGCAGGGAAACACGAGCGAAGGCCCTGTTCAGGAGTACTGCAGGATGTGGGCAGGTGGAGGCAGCAGCGGGAACTGCAGGCAGCATGGTGGTGGAAAAGTCACTTCCTCTTACCGTAGGAACTTCCAAGTGAGCAGACCAGAGAAAGGTAATGCTATTCAGGTGAGAGAGGAAGTGTCCTGAGGCCACCTGTGGTCAGGGCAGGGCTGACCTGAAAGCCACATCTTCAATCGTCTCTGCAGCAGGCTGAGCAAGCGGCCCTGGACGCATACCTCAGAGGAAGGAGGGTGTTGGTGTCTTAGTCTCCTGGGGCTGCCATAACAAAGTACCATCGACTGGGTGGCTTAAACAACAGACATTTATTTCTCACAGTTCTGGAGGCTGGAAGTCCAAGACCAAGGTCAGGGTCTGGTGAGGGCTCTTCTCCCGGTTTATAGATGGCTGTCTTTTTCCTACATTCTCACGTGGTGCAGAGAGAGAGAGCTCTTTGGTGTCCCTTTCTAGAAGGGCAGTAATTTCATCAGATCAGGGCCCCACCCTCATGACCTCGTCTAACTCTTTTCACCTCCCAAAGACCCCACCTCCAAATACCATTACATTGGAGGTTGAAGCTTCAACATTTGAATTTCAGGGGGTGAAGTGGACACAGACATTCAGCCCATGACAGAAGCGAAGACTCCGCTTCTGACCCCACTCACTAGGTCTCTCAGAGCAGCATGAAATCGGCTCTCTCATGTACACAGGTGAAATCTGCTGATCTTACCAAATGCGGGCAACCTCTGGGAAACTCACGCCCTCAACTCCATCTCTCCCCACTTGCCTATCACGCTGAGCTCCAGCCTGGATGGGGGAACTGTACACTGCAAAAGATCTGAGCTTTGGAGAGGATAAAACACCCTCTAAATGCACATTATTGTTATGTTTATTACAGGTATCAGAGCAAAACTGTCTGCTGAATAGAGCTAATTTAGTTAGATCAGGAATAAGTGCTGCTTGAGTTGAAAGCTCACTCTCCTTTGTGATATTTTCTTTGGGGTATAATATTTTTAAATGATTTTAGTACAAATGCATTTCAATCATGTGGTTGTCACCTCTCAGCACAGTCACCTAACGGGTTGTCCATGCGATTACTGAAACTGACTTGCCTCGGCAGCTCGACAGTCCCTTCCTCCACTCAAGCCACATTTGATTTCACTGATTTGAAAAGGGACAGGGAAAATCACCCATGGCTTTGCATGGAAATCAGACGTCCTGCGGGATGGTGAGGGTTCCATTGCAGACCTGACCTCTAGGTGGAACTGGAAATTGCTCTTGTAGTTTCCTACGGGGGCTCCATGAAATTCCCCTCCCTCCTCCTCAGGTCTCTTCCCAGGGTGGCTCCTCCCATTATACTCGGTGCTGGAAATTCCACCATTCAACATGCAGCTCCCAAGCCCCCTATCAAGCCACATGTCCCTGGGAGGCTGAACACTTTCCACCGGGACTGACGAACCCACCACACAGCTGCTGACCTTCCTGAGCCCATGGCAGACCTTGCTAATCAATCAGGCACAGCTTCCGGTGAAGCCCCTGTCTCAGTGGGGAGATGCAGGCAGACATCTGCAATGGATCAGAGTCAGCACGTGGCTGGGAACTATTAGCCATTCTAGCCCAAAACCATGAAGACCAGGAGGAGGAGCATGTGCAGCAGACGAAGGTGCTGGTGGTGGGAATGCATTGCATTTTAAAGAAAGTGTTAAGATGTGCACAACATAAAATTTACCATCTGTAGTGGGTTGAATTGTGTCCCCCCAAAACTCACTGAAGCTTGAATTGTGTCCCCCAACTTTTATGTATTAGAAACTTGGCCCCCACTGTGACTGTTGGGAGGACGGGAAGTCCTATTATGGTAATTAAAAGATGGAGCCTTGAAGAGGTGATTGGATTGTAGGACCATGCAGTAGAAAATGGACTAAAAATGGTGGTTGGGGGTGTGGTTCTGAGGGCTTTAAAAGAGGAGGAGAGTCTCTCTCTCTCTCTCTCTCTCTCTCTGCTCTCTCTGCTCCACCATCTTGCAGTGTGAGACCCCTGGGTCACTGTCGCTATCACCAAGACCCTCACCATCTGTGTTCCCTGGACTTCAGACTTCCCAGCCTCAGAAACTGTAAGCAATACATTTCATTTTCTTTAAAACTACCCAGTTCCACGTATTTTTTTATAAGCAACGGAAAAGGACTAAAATACCCTCTCAACCATTTTTTTTTTTGTCATTTTTGTGACTGGCCGCACCGAGCTCAGCCAGTGAGCACACCGGCCATCCTTACATAGGATCCGATACCCGCGGCGGGAGCACTGCTGCACTCCCAGCGCCGCACTCTCCTGAGTGCGCCACGGGGTCGGCCCTCTCAACCATTTTTAAGTGCACAGTTCAGTAGTGTTAAGGACATTCACGATGTTGTGCAACAGATCTCCAGGCTCTTCTCATTTTGCAACACTGAAACTCTGTCCTCATTAAGCAACATCTCCCGGTTCCTCTCTTCCCAAGCCCCTGGCACCCACCATCCTACTTTCTGTCTCTATGAATTCAACGACTCGAGGTCCTTCATATGTGTGCAATCATACTGTATGTGTCCTTTTGTGACTGGCTGATTTCATGTAGCATAATGTCCTTGAGGTTCATCTATGTCATAGCATGTGACAACATTTCCTTTCTTTTTAAGGTTGGATAATACTGCACGGTTTGTACAGACCACATTTGGTTTATAACTCACCTGTTGATAGACATTTGGTCCATATGGTTTTACAACACTTCTTTTTTTTTTTTTTTACCTCTAATAAAGCCCCCTCACGTCTCATTTAGTTCCACAACAGCCCTTTCAATTAGATGTCAGGAGTAACAGTAGTTGGATTTGAGGCTATAGAATAGTCAAGGACCCAGAAATGTACAATTCTGGCCTTGCCAAGCTCATTTCACCCTGAAGGATGAGGCGAGGGCTTCCCCCAAAACTATCTGAATATGGTGAAGCTTTCAAATATGCCTGAGAAATGACCCTCTACCACGGTTGTGTTAAGCAGGTTCTCCAGAGAAACAGAACCAGTAGGACATCTATCTATCATCTATTTATCTATCTTTAAAATTAGATTAGAAGGAATTGGCTTGTGTATTTACGGAGGCTGAGATGTCCCATGATCTGCCACCTGTAAGCTGAAGACCCAGGAAAATCAGCGGTGTAGCTTGAAGCCCTGAAAACCAGGAGCACTGAGGGCAGGAGAAGATCTATGTCCCAGCTCAAGCAGTCCGGCAGGGACAAGTTCACCCTTCCTCCTCCTGTTGGGTCTGCTCAGACCCTCAATGGACTGGGTGATGCCCACCCACACTGGGTAAGGCCATCTGCTTTACTGAGTCCACCAATTCAAATGCTGATCTGCTCCAGAAACACCCTCACAGACACACCTGGAAATAATCTTTTACCAGCTATCCGGGCATCCCTTACCCCAGTCAAGTTAACACATAAAATTGCCCATCACAATGGTTCTGACAAGGAAATGCGTAGTAAAGAATGTTGTAGTGCACTATCATAGAACTTCGCAGGAACATGTAAGCCAAAAAATACCCTACCCCAAAACCTGACTTATATTTGGCTAGTCCCCCAAATCAGCACTTTATCCCAGGTGTACATAAAGCTTTGTTACATACAGGGTGGAACAAATTCATGTTCTTAATTCTTGGCTCCATTTGTAAAAGTTCTTGTTGAAGTCAAATGTCCACACTGAAGAGGGCACGTCTCATGAGGGCTCAGCTCCGTGACTTTTCACAAACCGAACACACCCTGTAACCTGCACCCAGAGCAAGAGAGAGAGCACTCAGCTTCCAGAAGCCCCCTTGATCTCCTGCGTGCTTCATTTTTAACCTAAAGCCCACCGCACCTTTGCTCCCAGCATGCACCATGGTTTTTATGTCTGCTCTGAGCAAATCCATCCTCAGTGGCCTTTCTCTTGGTACTGGTTTTACTCCGATGATGACAAATGGGCAGTTGAAGGAGGGCATCAGGGGCCTGTGGATCCCCGTACGTTGTCAGATCCCCTAGAAAAGATAAAACCATCCACCAAACACCTCTGACTTTCTCAGAGAGGGAGCTCCAGTTGACGAATCAGAGACCATGAGGTTTTGGCTCAAACATGCATCTGGTTCATGTGGACAGGACCAGTTGGTGCTGCGTGTGTAAGGGGCCCGCCCTGTCTTGGGGTACAGACGTGGATTGGGTGTGGACCCTGTATTCCTTTCCTGTGGCTTCCATAACAAATTACCACAAACAGCGTGGCTTAAAACAGTAGAAATTTATTCTCTCACAGTTCTGGAGGCCAGAAGCCCAAAGTCAAGTTGTCAGCAGGGCTGGGTCTTTCTGGGACTGTGAGAGAGAATCTGCCCCAGGCCTCTCTCCTGGCTTTGGGTGGATGCTGACGATCCTTGGTGTCCCTTGGCTTGTGGATGTGTCACTCCAGTCTCTGCCTTCATCTTCACATGGCCTTCCCCTCTGTATCTTATAAAGACATAAGATATCTTTATATCTTCTGTCTCTTATGAAGATATGTGTCGTAGAATATAGGACCGACCCTAAAAAAGGATGATCACATCTTGAGATCCTTAACATGATTACGTCTGCAAAGAACCAATTTCCAAATAAGGTCACATTCACAGGTTCTGGAGGTAAGGGCTTGAGCATATATTTCTGGGGGAAACAAGTCAATCCTCTATAGACCCCCAGCCCCTAGACAAGTCCTCAAGGCACCCTCATAACCAACCTGGGCAGAGGAGGTGTGTACCTCTGAGTAGGTGGCACAGGAGCTCAGGGCAGCAGGATGCACCAGACCTGGTTCTGAGACTGGCTTCGAATTGGGGTGGCAGAAGGAGGGGATGCCATGCCACAGGGTGGGTGGGGGGAGTGTGAGCACAGGCACCAGGCTGCACGGAGAGCTCAGCCACCCTCTCCCTGAGAGCTGCCAGGGTAGAGGCATTCCGGCTGATTCTGTAGTGACAAGCTGGCCCTGAACTGGGGAGAGGTGCGAGAACCCTGAGCTCCTGAAGGCTGAGGCGAGGGGCTAGGAGTGATGATGGGCTGCAGGCTGCTGGAGTTCAAAGCTCGACTCGGACAGCAGGCGGGTTACGGCATGACTGCACAACACACTACAGGTGTTGGAACCTTACTCTTCTCATCCACAAAATGGGGTTACAGTTATGTGCCCACCTCATGTGGATGTGAGGGCTGAAGAAGGAAAAGCAAGGAAAGCAGGCGACACACAGTGACCTTCCAGCCACATCAGCCTTGTGTCCCCAGCTGCTAGCATGGAGCTGGCACAGCGTGGACACTCTGGAAATGGTAGATGAATGAATGAATGATGAAAGCCCAAGTCACATTTCTTTTTAAAAACAGCTTTCTTGAGGTTTAACTTACACACCATAAAATCCACCCATTTCAAGTGCACCGTTCAACTATTTTTAGTAAATGTATAGATTTGTGCATCTGTCCCGCAACCCAGTTTTAGAAAACATCTGTCACCCACCCCTGTACCCTTGCCGTCCACCCCCATTCCCACCCCCAGTCCTATGCGACACCAACCTTCTTTCTGTTTCTAGAAGTTTGTCTTTTCCAGACATTTCAAACAAATGCAACCATACATGGTGTAGAATTTTGTGTCTGGTTTTCTCTCACTTGGCAAAGTGTTTCTGAGGTTCATCCGTGTTGTGGTGTGTATCGGTTACTCAGTCCTTGCTCTTGATAAATAGTACTTCATTGTATGCATCTGTCACATTTTGTTTGTCCATTCCTCAGTCGATGAATGTTTGGGTTGTTTTGGTTTTGGGCTGCTGTCTGTAACATTGCTATGAGCGTTCAGACATAAGTCTTTGTGATGAGGCATATTTTATTTCTCTTGGGTAGATGCTTAGGTGTGGGATTGCTCTCACATCACTATGATATGGGTACTAGCATCATCAGTCCATTGTACAGATGAGGAGAGTAAGGCTTGAGATGTTGAGTATGTTGTGCAAAGTTCGTGTTAACTTTTTAACCATCAATTTTTTTCCCAAAGTTGCTGTGCCATGTACATTCCCACCAGCCACGTAGGAAGTTCTGGTTTCTTTGTATCTTTTCACATCTGTCTTTTTTTATTATATTCATCGTAGTGGGTGTGTGATAACATCTTGTTTTGGTTTTAATTTGCATTTCCCTAATGAATAATGATGATGAAAATTTTTTCCTGTACTTATTAGCAATTTGCATATATCTTCTTTGGTGAAACATCTATTCAAGTCTTTTACCCACATTTAAATATTTTTTGTCTTCTTAAGTTTTAAGAGTCCTTTATATATTCTGGATACAAGTCTATTCTTTCCCCCGTTGAATTGTTTTGGCACTTTTGTCAGTGATCCATTACCCATCAGTGGTTGTAAGAGTTTATTCTGAACTCTTAATTCTGTTCCACTGATCTATATATCTGTTCTTCCATGAATGCCCCGCTGGATTAATGGTAAGTTTGATTACCGAGGCTTAATGGTAAGTTTGAAATCAGGTAGTATAAGTGTTCCAATTAATTTCTTTTTTTTTTAAAAAAAAAAAATTGTTTTGGCAATTCTAGCCCTTTGCCTCTCCATGTAAAATTTAGGATCCCCTCCCCAATTTCTGCAAAGAAGCCTAATAGGATTTTCATAGGGATTGCATTGAATTTATAGGTCTATTTGTGGAGACTTGCCATCTGGACAATATTGGATCTTCCAATCCACGAACACGAAAAATTTCTCCATTTATTTAGATCATCTTCAATTTCTGTCAATCATGTTCGGTAGGTCTTATTTTTGTTTATTTATTCCCAAGCACTTTATTTTTTTCGATGCTATTGTGAATAGAATTGTTTTCTCAACTTTGTTTTTGGATTGTTTGTTGCTAATGAATAGAAAGACAATTGATTTTTGTATATTGATCTTATATCATGCAACCAGGCTAAACCTGTTTATTAGTTTTAATAGTTTTTTTTAATGGATCCCTTGGGATTTTCTATATGAATAATCATGTCATCTGTGGAAAAGATAGTTTAACTTCTTCATTTTGAATCTGGATGCTTTTTATTATTTATTTCACCTTACTGCCCTACTTAGAACCTATAGCACTTTGTTGAATAGAGCGGTAAGAACAGACATCCTTGCCTTGTTCCTGATCTTAGGGGGGAAGCTTTCAGTCTTTCACCATTAGGTGTGACATTAGCCATGGATTTTTTTGCAGTTGAGAAAGTTCCCTTCTATTCCTAGTTTGTTGAGTTTTTTTTAATCATCAGTGGGTACTGAAGTTTTTCAAATGCATTTCCTTTGAGATAACCGTATGTTTTTTCCTTTGTTATATAATATGGTTTATTACATTATTTGATATTTGGATGTTAAACTAGCCTTAGATACCTAGGATAAATCCCACTTGGTCATGGTGTATAGTCCTTTTTGTATGTTGCTGGATTTAGTTTCCTAATATTTTGTTAAGGATTTTAGCATTTATTTAATGATATTGATCTGCAGTTTTCTTTTCTTGTAATATCTTTGTCTTGCTTTGGTGTCAGGATAACACTCACCTTATAGGATGAGTTGGGAAGTATTCCTTCCTCTTCTGTTTTTTATTTTTTATCTTTTATTTCATTTATTTATTTAGTTAGTTTTGTTTTTTCTTCCTCCTCTGTTTTTTAAAAGAGTTTGTGAAGGATTGGTATTATTTCTTCTTAAAATATTTGATAGAACTCACCAGTGAAGCCTTATGGGTGTGGGCTTTTCACTGTGGGAAGATTTTAAATTATGAACTCAATTTCTTTACTTTGTTGCAGATCTCTTCAGATTTTAAATTTCATCTTGAGTCAGTTTTGGTAATTTTTGTATTTCTAGGAATGTGTCCATTTGTCTAAGTTGTTTAATGTTTTGGCATTGATTTGTTCATGGTATTCCCTTATAGTCCATTTAATTTCTGCATGATTATTAGTTATGTCCTCCTTTTCATGCCTTATTTTGGTAATTTCTGTCTTCTCACTCTTTCTCTCTCTCTGTGGCTCATCTGTTAAAAGTTTGTCAATTTTGTTATCTTCTTAAAGAACTTCCTTTAGGTGTTGTTGATTTTCTCTGTTGCTTTTCTGCTTTCCACAGCACTGATTTCTGTGCTATTCCTTCCTAATTCCCTTCTTTGGCTTGCTTTTGGTTTAGTTTGCTCTTCTTTTTCTATGTTCTTTAGGTAGAAGCTGAAGATGTATAAGACCTTTCTTTTTATCCTGACATAGGTGTTTAAAGATATGAATTCCTTTCTAAGCACTTCTTAGCTGCAGTCCATGAGTTTTCATATATTGCAAGGATTTTTCATCCATTTCAAAATATCTTCTAATTTCTTTTGTTATTTCTTCTTTGACCTTTGAGCTGTTTAGATGTGTGTTGTTCAGTTTTGAAATATTTAGGCCTTCACAGATTTCTTTCTGTGGTTAACATCTAATTTAATTCCATCGTGGTTGGAGACTATACTTATCATGATTTCAGTCTTTTTACATTTTTTGAGGCTCATTTTAAGGCCTAGCACATGATCTATCCTGGAGAATGTACCATCTGCTTGAGAAGAATGTATCCTGCAGTCATTGGGTCAGTTAGGTAGGGTGGATCAATAGTGTGTTTGTCTTCTATTTTTTTTTTTACCTAGTGGTTCTATCACTTGTTCAAAGTGGGGCGTTGACATCTTCAACTATCATTGTTGACTTGTCTGTTTCTCCTTTTAATTCTGTTAGCTTTTGCTTCATGTGTTTTGAAGCTCTGTTATTAGGGGTGTATATGTTTACAATTTTTATGTCTTCCTGATGTATTCACTCTTTTATCATTCTTTTTTTTTTTTTTTTGTCTTTTTGTGACCGGTAAGGGGATCGCAACCCTTGGCATGGTGTCGCCCGCACCGCGCTCAGCCAGTGAGCGCACCGGCCATTCTTATATAGGATCCAAACCCGCGGTGGGAGCGCCGCTGCACTCCCAAGTGCTGCACTCTCCCGAGTGAGCCACGGGGCCGGCCCTTATCATTCTTTTTTATCATTCTGAAACATCCCTCTTTGTCTCTAGTAATATTTCTTGTCTTAAATCTTATTTCATTAAATATTAAAATAATCACTTCCAGCTCTCTTATAGTTATTGTTTTCATGGTATATAGTTGTATCTTGCTTACTTAACCAGTCTGGCAATTTCTGCCTTTTGATTGGGGTATTCAGACTATTCACATTTAATGTAAGTTATATTCCATTACATTTACATCTGCTGTTTTCTGTTTTCTATATGTCTCCTGATTTGTTTTGTGTTTGTCGTTTCTCTGTTCCTTCTTTTCTGCTTTCTTTTGTGTTAAATAAATATTTTTAGTGTCCCATTTTAATTCCTCTTTTTAGAAAATGTTGTATTTTGAGTTATTTTCTTAGTGGTTTCTTTAGGAACTTCAAAATACTTTTAACTTGTCACAATCTACCTAGATTAATGCTAACATAAATATAGGAATTTTGCTCCAATATAGTTTCATTCTTTTCCCTCTTTGTATTATTATTGTCACATATTTATTCCATCTTTTTGTGTTATAAACCCAACAATGTACTGTTAAAATTATTGCTTACGTCCTTTAAAGAATTTAAGAGAAAAATATACTTGCAGAGTATTTTATATTAACTCTCATATTTTTCATTTCCGATGCTTTTCATTTCTTCTTGTGGGTTTAAGTTACTATCCATCTAGTGTCATTTCCTTTGAGCCTGATGGGCTTCTTTTAGTGTTGCTTATAAAACAAGTCTGCTAGGAATGAATTCTATTAATATTTGTTATCTGAGAATGTCTTTATTTCATTTGTTTCATTTATTTTTTGGAGGATAGTTTTGCTGGCTATAAAATTCTTGATTGATAGTTTTTTTTTTCTTTTAGCACTTTGAATGTGTCATTCCACTGCCTTCTGCCCTGTTTTTCCCCCTAACGAGAAATCAGATGCAAATCATATTGTTGCTACCCAATACATAATGAATTGTTTTTTCTCTCTCTTCTCTCATCATTTTTTCTTTGTCTTTTAGCCATTTGATTATGACATGTCTAGGTGTATATCTCTTTGGATTGAACCTACTTGGGGTTTGTTGAGTTTCTTGGTTGTTTAGATTAAAGTTTCTTATCAGTCTTGGAAACTTTTTGGCTATTATTCCTTCAAGTATTTTTTTAGCTTCTTTTTCTCTGTCCTTTGGGATTCTCATTACATACATACTGGTGTGCTGAGGCTCTGTTAATTTTTATTCAGCCTTCTGTGTTCTCTGTTCTTCATATTGGATAATTTTTTATTGCTCTTCCTTCAAGTTCACTGATTCTTCTGCTATCCTGAATCTGCCATTGAGCCTCCCGAGTGGATTTTTCCCATTATTGTACTCTCCAACTCCAGATTTCCATTTGATTCTTTTATATTATTTCTTCCTCCTTACTGAGAATCTCTATTTATTGATTTATTATAGCCATACTTTTCATTAATTATTTGATGATATTTACAATAGCTGCTTTGAAGTCTTTCCCCACCAAGTCCACCTTCTGAAGACCTTCAGAGACTGCTCTTTCTTCCAGAATATATGTCACATTTTCTTATTTCTTTGAATTTCTTGTATTTCTTTGTTAAGAACTGGATGTGTTCAGTAATACATTGTACCAACTTTAGATTTTATTTTCCCCTGAAGATTGTTGCTATGGTTTGTATGTTCATTTGTTTTGTTTAGCAAGCTGCCTGGGCTAAATCTATGAAATCCATCTCCCATGCTGCGTGTAGCTGTTGATGCTCAGGGTTTATTCATTTATTTATTTTTAAATTTCTATTTTTTATTTTTAAGCCTGGCTTTTGTGCCCCTATGTCTGCATACCATAGAGGTCAGAGAGTGTTTGATCAGAGGTTATTCTCAAACACCTCAAGCTATACTCTGCCAAGTATCTGTGTGTGGGTAAGGGAGCACATTCAAAATTCAGGCCATTTTCTAGTCTGCTGGGCTTTTACTTTTTCACTAGGCCTTTCATGTTTCCTGTGTGTATGCACATGGCCTTAGGGTCAGCTAGGAGTAGTGGCTGGCTCGGATCCTTTTCAATCTCCATTACACACGCACACAGCCTCAGCCATTCTGCACAGCCTCTCAGATCATCACGTCCACTGACAATGCCACGATCATCACTCACGACTCCACATTGCTCCACATCGCTTCAACCGTGGCACCGCAGCTGCTGGTCCTCATGTCCTGTCCTGCCCTGAAGAATCTCCAAATCTACCCAGTTGGGAGAGCAGTATGGGAGCAGTGCTGGGCCAGAATTCTGCAGCTTCCCACTGTTTCCACCTAAAGTTCAGCAGTTTTCAAGCATAAATACTTCTCAGATTGGTGCATGCTGTTGGATGATTTCCAGAGTGTGAAAATGATTGTTTTTGTCAATTTTGTGCAGCTTTATAATTAACTTTTGGGGAGAGGATTTGCCAACCTCTTCACTTGGCCATAACTAGGAGTTCTGCCTCCCAGAAGTACCTTTCTGACTGAGAAATGTGATGGGCGAAGATGAGGGTCCTTAGAAGGAAGAGTAGGGAGGAAGTGGTTGGATATGAGGCTTAGAAGATTGCCTGGAGCTGGATGAAGCCTCACTTAGCAGAGGAGGAAAACGGCAGCTCCCATTGGGAAAAGGATTTTTCCAAGTTCTCAAACCTCAGTCAGTGGAGAGATGACATTGGAACCTGGGTCTCCTGACTCCCAATCTAGTGTGCTTTCCCTTCTACCAGATTGCTGGTCACATTAGTAATTGTAGGTTAGAAGTCCAGATCTAGAAGTTTTCAGTGTGCCAGGCACATCCATCCATCCGTCTATCCATCCATCCATCCAGCAAATACTGATCGAGTGCCCACTGTGTGCTCAGCACTGTGTAGGGCTCTGGGAATACTGTGGCAAGCAAAATTGACAAGTCCCAGGGCTTATGGTCCTTATAGTCTCAGAGAGGGGACACTTAAGCTTCAGGAAAGGGTCTTGCAAGAGTCAGTTTGAAGAAATATCCCATGCTTATCTGTGAATCTTGATTAAGGCAGTCTTGCCCTTCCCAAGGAAAACAGTGACTTTTAATTAACCCCCAAGATGAAATCTCTCCAACCATGATTTTCGACCAATATTGTATTTGTGAAAGATTTTAAATGTGCAAAGTATTTAAATGAAAAGTCAATTTCATATTCAACAATTTGATAGCAAAAATTTTGATTTCTGAAATGAATCTCAAAGGCAAGAAAACTGTAAGGTATCTTTCAAATGTCTATTAAACTTGAGGGCTTTGAAAACCTCCCCTCCAGACAAATCTCTAATTGAGAGGCCCTGGCCCCACACAGGAGAGCGTTATGGAGCAGCACAGTACTACCCACTTGCCAATTGCTTTTGGCTGCTTATACTTTGCCAAGCAACCATATGGAAACTGATAAATTCAGCAAAAAATCTGGATGCCTTGTCTATATGACAACAAATAATTGGATATTTGGAAACAAGAGGTTTTTGACTAAATCTTGAGTCATCCTTTGGTAATTCCTAAATATAACCTCAGAGGAATTTATAGTCTTACCCATTTTATCACATCCTCTGTTTTCTTCCTGGATGATCTCATTCAACGATCACGCCCAAATCTAAGTCTGAAGCCTTGATAATGTCCTGGCCGCCATTTCCAAAAGCTGCTTAGCTTCCCTGCCAGTGTGGCAGTCATGGTCCTCATCCATGTGCTCCTGTGTCTCCCAGCCTCCCTTGCCGGTAGATAGAGACCATGATCCTGGGCCTGGCCAACAGGATGTGAGCGATGGAGCAACCTCCAGGTCCCATCCTCACAGGGCATCCTGTGTGACTCTGCCTCTTGCTTCTCCTGCCATGTGACTTTGGAGGCCACTCGTTCCAGATGGCAAAGCTACAAGGTAGAGCAGGGCTACGTGACTCTGCAGTTACTTTGTGAATGAATGAAATGAACTTTTCTTGGGGCACATCACTGAGATTTGGGATTTGCTTGTTGCTGCACACCAGCATGACCTACCCTGACTAATGTCCCCATGATGTCCCACAGACACGCAGAGGCAACACGTTCAATGTTTCACCAGGCACCTTCCCCTACAAATTTGTTCCCTCCCTAGGGGAGTGGCATCGCTTTTCCCCCAAACACCTCCTTTCTCTCAGCCTGCACAGTCAGAGGTTCTGGGGACCCACCTGCACCTCCTCCCACACCCCCACTCTTCTTATTCAGATCTCATCACCTCTCGTCTGGACTGACGCCATGGCCTCCTGGCTGGTCTTGCCGTCTCTCTTCCCTCCAGCTTTCAGAAGCTGCCAAAATTAACTTCCTGAAACACAAATCTGACCACAAATCATTCCTTTTCTTGAAAACCCTAGAAGGTTCTCTTTGACCTCAGGATAAAGCACAAACACCTTACCACCCAGGACCTTCTGCCCCGCACAGCCAGGGCCACTCGCCACTCCCTGTGTTGACCACGTGACTTAACGCCTCTGTCCCTCATGTGTGCCGCCCTCTGTTTTACTTCACTGGGTCCCAGCCCCAGGCCTGCTCAAATGCATTTTTCTCTGATGCCAACACCTCAGGCAGAATAATTCTTCCTTCTCTGTTCCTTCCACCATACTCAGCACATATTTCCATAATGACCTGTGTTCTCTAGTGTGTTAAAAACTGTTAAACAGAAATAAAGAACTACAGGGTCAAGAAGCTGGGGGAACAATGGAATTAATCAAAGTCAAAGAGGTTTTTAAACTGCAGAACTTTTCAGTCCTTAATATGCAAACATCACGTGACTGTATGAGAGGGGTTGCGAGAGTCAATAGTGCTTCCTGATGTGATTTCTTTCCGGGGAGTACCTTGTGGGGCTAAGCCACTGTGGAAATCCTAATGTAGTTCACCCTCTCATTTTACATATGGGGAAACTGAGGCCCAGAGCACACAGCTCTGGTGTGTGGCTAAGCAGAGACAGTTGGAAAAGTGGAACTGCTGGAGATGGAGGAATGTGTTTGCTGGGGTGGCCACTCCTCGAGCAGAGGGTAGCACCCTGTTGGAGCCACCTGCCACCTAGCAGGTGTGCAACCCCCAGCCTCGGCCTTGGGAAGGGTTTGTCTTGTGAATGAATCCACACCAAACCCCCGCTGAGCATGCAGGGACCTGGACTAAAGAGTTCAGAATGGACTGTCATGGAACCTCACCTTATCCCAAAGATGGATTGTGTGTGATGCACACGGGACTGACCATGGGTTATTCTGTCCTTGTCCCATGTGATGGCCCACTCTGCAACATACACCGCAGTCGATGCATTCCAGATGTTCTTCTGAGCACTGTGCAGACACTCACTTATCTGCATGGCAACCTGTAACACAGGTGCCATTATCATTTTCATGGAGCACATGGGGAAACTGAGGCACAAAGACGTTCAGTGACTTGCTCAGTTTCCTGCAGGGCCAGGACCTGTGTTCAGGCTCCAGCCTCAGCGCCAACCACTGCTGTGAGCTCACTGTTCCCCAACAAATACTCATTACATACTGACCGTGGTGGAGCTTTCAGTTACACAACCACTGCCATAGTCGCGGTGTGAATGACGATGTCCCCTCCCGAATTCATGTTGAAACTTAACCCCCAGTGCACCAGTATTCAGAGGCATGGCCTTTGGGGGTGGTTACAATGGGACTAACACTCTCTTGCCCTTCCGTCCCCTCTGTCTCTTCTGCCACGGGAGGACACAGCATTTGCCCCACCAGAGGACTCGGCATCAAGGCGCCATCTTGGAAGTGGGCAGCTGCCCTCACCAGACACCAGTCCTGCCAGCAGCTTGATCTTGGATTTCCCAGCCTCCAGAACTGTGAGAAATACATTTCTGTTCTTTATCAATTGCCCGTCTGTGGTATTTTGTTATAGCAGCAGAACACACTGAGACAGCCCCCTAGCGTCATTAGCACCCTCACAAGCACCTCCGAGGTGGTGCTGTTAACGGTGTGTCCTAAAGGGCTGCCCCTTTCCAGCTGTGGGCCACTTCCCAGGTCTCTCCGGGCCCATGTACTGCAGTGCTCTGACGCACGAGGGTCCCTTCTAAGCTGGACTGTGGGGCGCACTCCAACCCCGTGAGAACGGGGTGTCTGACTGGAGGGGAGAGAAGAAATCAGTTTCGCCCCTGCCGGTGCTGGCCAGAGCTGGTCGTGGCTGCCTGTGCTCAGCCCATAGAGCTTTGTGTGTGTGCACAGCCTACCTGCCACAGTCTTCCCTGGGGCTGCTGGCATTTATGGCTGTCCTGTCCTCATGGGGTGGGGTGAGGATTGGCGCAGGTGAAAGCTGAGAGGGGCCTGGCATGGAGCGGAGCTCGGGCTGCTGTCTTCCCAGGCCTGCTCTACCCTCTGGGGGCTCCTTGGTGCATGAGGCAAGCACAGGGTGCTCAGCCAGAATGCGGGCTCAGGGCCTGCTGATGCCCCTTGCTGCTCGTGGGATCTTGAGCGAGCCTCTGCCTTCTGGTGCTGTGCCTCAGTTTCTTCTCCTATACGAAGGAGATGATGGTGAAATCCACTGCCACGTCACAGTGGGGAACAGTGAACTAACTCTGCATGGCACCTGGAGCAGAGTGGGCACTGGGGGGCATCACCATCTCTGCTGTCCCCTGTGGAGTCCCTGCCGCCTGGTGCTGACCTTCCTGAGGACAGGGACTGATTCCGGTTATCTCCTGGCTACTAAGCGCCTGCCCCAGGGCCTGGTACCCCTGACGCCTCTGATGATGCTGGATGGCCCGGGAAGCCTCACGCTCACTCGCCCTGTCCGCCCATGCCCCTGCACTCTGCCACCCTCAAGCCCTTCATTCGGTTCCTCAAGCGTCCCCTGTGTCATCTCCCTCCAGGCCTTTGCCCAGGCCAGTCCCTCTGCTGGGAGCACCCCTCCCTGGTCTCTTCACCAAGTCCTGTTTATCCTACTAGTTTCAGCTTACGAAGCCCCTTCCTTCAGGAAGCTCCCCATGACAGCCTGGGTGGAGTATGCTTCCCCGGTGGTCACGATGCCACGCAGTGCCCTTCTGGGGCACCTGTCCAGCTGGAGGCCAGTCTGCACTTACTCTCCTTGCTCGTTGTCACTAAACACACCCCCACCCCCACCCCATCCCCCAGAGCAGAAGCCCCTCCAGGACAGGGACTTGGACTTCCTGGGGCCTGGAACGGGCCAGGCACATAGTAGGTGTGCAGTAAATATGAATGGAAGAAATGAACCAACCCTTTGGTGACAACAACAAATGCTTTAAAACGCGTCACCCACAGAAGTGCTGACCCCTCGTCCTGCCTTCTCTTGCTCTTCAGCCTGGACGCGGCCAGGTGCGCCCTGTCTCCCATGGGTGCCTGCCTCCCTCTGTGCGAATACCCTCCCTTCAGTCCCTATCCGACTTCTGCTCCTGGCCACCTTAAGAGCCTCACCCCCGTCCCTACTGCCTTGCTCCGTTTCCCTTGACAACCTGATAATGAGACAGTCTCTTGATCTTCTGGCTCCAAGCTATCGCCCCTAACCCCTTGGTGTTTGCTGGAAGTCATTAGGAAGGCTCTCTGCAGTCTCGCAGCCCTCCCGCCCCAGAGCAGGTGTGAAACTCCTTAATGTCCCTGGAGGCAGAGCTGAGGGCGGCAGGGGGCGTCCCCTCCCGAGTCCAGCAAACCTGCAGCCTGTCCCCACCGCTCTTCTCCTGCCGCTCCACAGAGTTCCCAGTGGGAATTGCTGACTGTCTCAGAGGCAGGCTCTGCATGATTTGAGCTTTGTCACATTTATAAAGATAAATTAAAGTATTTTCACTAGAGACTTTCAATAATTTTTTTTTTTTTTGACCGGTAAGGGGATCGCAACCCTTGGCATGGTGCGGGTCTGCACCACACTTGGCCATCCCTATGCAGGATCCGAACCCGCGGCCTTGGTGCTCCCAGCGCCACACTCTCCCGAGTGAGCCACGGGGCCGGCCCCTTTCAATAATTTTTAAAAGCCTGGGACTTTTAAGGAGTAAGCGGTAAGGTTAAAAGTGGAAAGACAAAGTATCTCTTCTCCTGTTTGGATTAGGAGCCTTGTCATGGGATCCGGAGGCAAGTGTGGATCTTGAAGCCAAAATCTGTGGACGGGGTCCCTGGGCCCATTTACCTCTCATGAAAAGTGCCATTCATTGGGGTCCTACTATGTGCCGGGGATTCCGCAACAATTTTTGGGGGCAATTGTTCCCAGCTGGCTGCACATTCCAATCACCTGGGGAGTTTAGAGACCGTTGCATAACGGGCTCCACTCCTGCAGAGCCTGAGGTCGTGAGTGGAACCTGAGCTTCAGGAGTTTTCTAAAGTTGCCACCTGATTCCCACGTGCAGCCCAAGCCTAAAACCACCAGGTTAGCGCAGTGGTTCTCCAACTTGAGGGTGCATTCGTGGCCTGGCCTCGCAGTGCCTGAAAGGGACTCACAAACCACACGTCTGTGAGCCACCTCCGTGGACACCACTGACACCACCTCTGTGGTCTCTGGAGATGTGCCCCTCCCCTCCGTCAGTGCACACAGGACACGATGCCTGCAGGGGCAGCAGCTGTCCTCTGCTGTCTACACTATCCCACCTCTTTCTCTTGCACCCAAGTACCTGGATGTGGGTCACTGAGGAGAGGGGTGTGGGAGGCTCATGGAAGTGGGGGGCAGGTCCCCACGGGCTTCCCCTCATCCTCTTGACCTCTGTCATTCTGGCCAGCTCCCAGCCACCACGGCCTTCCTCTGGACAGTAGGAGGAGTAGCCTCCTAAGTGGCTTCCTGCGCCTGTCCACACAGCAGTCAGGATGAAGGCTGTAAAAATGCCCATCATCTCACTCCCCTGGTTAAAACCCTCCGGCGGCTCCCCACCAGCCCACGAGGACAAATCAAGTCCCCTGCGCCATCTACTCCCCGGACATGCCAGCTCCTGAGCAGGGCTCCGTGCTCGGGGCTGCTCCCTCTGCCGCTCTGTCCCGGTGCTGGTGCCACGGGCGGCTTCTTCTGCCTGCTCGTTCTGTCCTCCGGGGGAAGTGGGGGCTTCCCTGACCCCTCGGTGCCCCCTTCACTCTTCACCAGATGACTGCTTTATTTTCTTCAGGGCACTTACCACTGGCTGAGGTTAGTTTTCCTAAATCTGTCTGTCCCCACTGCGGCAGAGGCTCCTCATGAGCGAGGGACCTTGTCTGTCTCCATCATCTCTGTGTCACTGTGTCCAGCAGTGTTTGTGAGCTGAATGGTCTGGGGAGTGACAGCATCTCTGAGCTCTGGATTCACAGAAGGGACACATCAGCCCTGCTCTTCCAGACGCCTGGTAGCCTCATTAGGGCAGAGGCAGCGGCGGTTCTGGAAAGAGCACTGGCGAGGTGTCCCTCCATATGCGTTCCAGGTCGGGACCCTCTCCTGGCAGGAGATTTGTTGGGGATCCTAACCAAGTCACTGACTGACGTGAGCCTCAGTTTGAGCCGGGACGGTGGTGGGGGAGCTCCTTCTGTCTCCCTGCCTGGCCAGGCAGCTGGCATCTGAGCCTAGAAGTGTGAAGTGCCCGAGAGCCCTACACAGAGATGATGAACAATGTGCAGTGGGCAGAGAGCGCCGCCCTGGGGTCAGGAAACCTGGGCTGGAATCTGGCCCCTGACATACGGCGGGGTGACCTCGGGCAGTCGCTGAACTTCTCCGAGTCTGTTTCCTCCTCTGTAAAATAGGGACAATGACACCTACTCTGCAGCCCAGTCACGAGAATGAAACACGACGGCCTGCAACCGCATCCCCTAGGAGCAGAGGCCCCGTCTTCTTTCCAGCGCATTGGAGGTGCCCAGCACATAGCAGTTCCTCAATAATTTGTCACAGTTGAGTTTTCTTGAGGATAGAGGCTTTCTTTTATTTAAAACAAACAAAACAAAAATACAAAAAAAGACAACAAGCAAAAGACAAACCCAGAACCCAAACAGAACAAAACTAGGAAACACTGGGGGACCTTAGAGACCGTGCAAACCCCCTTTTCAGCGGGCGTTTGGGAGAGGCCGCGTCTACATGTAAGCTAAGGGTGGAACACGCCTCTTCTCTGGCTCCCGGGTAGGGCTCTCCCTGCCCCCATGGCCTGCAGGCCTCTCTCTAGGTCCAGTGAGGACTTCGCCTCACCTCCCCTTTACTCCACACTGACCCACCCGGCTCGGATTGCTTCCTGTGGTAGACCAGATGTTCGCCACAGCCGCACACCTGACCCTGGAGTTTGAATCTGACAGGCTCGGAATTTATATTACGCAGGGTGATGGCACTTTCCAAGGGAGGAGGCCTTCCCAGACATCTAGCCAACCCCTCGCCTGCCCCCAGTCCCAGTGCGGTCTATGCTGTTGAATATGATTTCCTGGGGAGGGCCCTGGATGCTTCAAGTCTTCGGGGGCTGGAGGAAACTCCCCAATTCCCTACCTTCCCCAAGTGTGTGAGGCTTTGCTCCTCTGCCGTCAGACTCTTTCTCTGGAACAAAGAGACCCAGCTGGGAGGCAGAGGGCGACGAGGACCCCGAGCCAGAGGATTTCTATCTAACACAGGGTCTCAGGAAAGGATGCAAGGCAGGCGGCCCCCCGCCTGGCAAAGGGCACAATGCGGACTCTGACCCTGACCTTGCCTTCGGGAGGCTCCTGCCCTGTGTTCCCTGAGGCCCATCAAGAGCATGTGTGGGGTGCTCCATGAAGTTGTTTTATGCTTATTGAACCAAAGTCGCCACGTGACCTTGGGCGGTGATTTTCTGTGCTCTGAGTCTCCGTTTCCACACTCTTCACCATGGCCTGCCAGATCCCATGGGGACCTCCACCCCTGTCCCCTTCTACAACCTCTTCCCTCCCCCCAGGCTTTCCTCCTGCTCAGGGGCTGCCCCCTTGGTGGCCCCTGGGGTTAGGAGATAAAGCCACTGTGTGCAAATCCTGAAGCCTGAGCCAGAGGCCTGGCTGCCGGTGGAGTGGGTTCCTCTGGGGGCCACCACAGGGCCTTTGCCCATGCCCTCCCACTGCCTAGAAGGTCTCCTCAGTCCCTGGCTCCTAGAGGAGAACCCCTAATAATCTGCCCTAGTTCTGGCTCTCTGGAGCTCTTCCGCCCATAAACGTGGTCACTTGGGGGTGGTCTGGTCTGCGTCCCGGACTGGGACAAACCCCGATTGCTGCTCACCCCAGTAACG
Organism: Cynocephalus volans; assembly: GCF_027409185.1. Classification (NCBI taxonomy): domain Eukaryota; kingdom Metazoa; phylum Chordata; class Mammalia; order Dermoptera; family Cynocephalidae; genus Cynocephalus; species Cynocephalus volans. Next base: position 4,917,770 of record NC_084468.1, on the reverse strand, counting down.
CCAGTACCCAGAGTAGGTGCTCAGTAAACACCCGTAGAGAGGGAGGAAGGAAGGAAGGAGGGAGAGGAGGGAAGAAGGGGTGCAGAGGGAAGGGGCAGCGAAGGAAGGCAGGGGATCCCGGGGAGGGGGCGGGAGGCGGGGGCCTCGCCCAGCACCTAGGGCGGGCCGGGCAGCGAGGCCGGCGGGTGCTCGCGCGGTGCGGCCGGCAGGTGGCGGTGCGCGCTCGGCTGCGCGGGCGGCGGCGGCGGGGCCGGCGAGTCCCCTCCTCCCGCGGCTCCCTCCGTCGCCGGCTCCTTTCTCTGCGCTCTGGCTGGCGCTCCCCGGCGCCCTCCCGCTCTCCCGGCCGGCCGCGGTCTCCCTCGCCCGCGCTGCCCCGCCGCCGCCCTCGGCGACCATGGCGCACCGGGGGCCTCCGCGCGCCCCGAAGGGCCCCGGCCCCGCCGCCCGAGCCCCGAGCCCCGCGGCGCCGCCGCCGCCGCGCTCGCGGCCGCTCCTGCCGCCGCTGCTGCTGCTGCTGCTGGTCGCCTGCGGGGCGGCGGGGCGCTCCCCCGAGCCCGGGCGCCTGGGTCCCCGCGCCCGGCTGAGCCGGCTGCCGCGGAGCCCGCCCGCGGGGCGTGCGGAGCCCGGCAGCGGCGACGACCGGCAGGCGCGCGGCGTGGAGCCCGGCGCTCCAGGTCCCGGTCCCGGTCCCGCTCCGGGTCCCGGCGAGGACGGCGCCCCCGCCGCGGGCCAGGGGCGCTGGGCGCGGGCGGCGCCGGTGGCCGGAGCGACTTCGCGGGCGCAGGTCTCGCTCATCAGCACGTCGTTCGTGCTCAAGGGGGACGCGACACACAACCAGGCGATGGTGCACTGGACGGGCGAGAACAGCAGCGTAAGTGACCTCCGCGCGCTCCCCTGCCTGGGACACCTCGGGGCACCCTGGGGGGACGGCCACAGCCCCCCACTTCCCGACCGCCCGGCGGTCATCCCTGGCGTTCTGGGCGACTTGGGGACGTGGGTCACCTCGGCGGCGCCCCTACTGGTCTCAGGGCACCGGTTACTTGAGGAGAGGTCCCCGGATATGTGAGCCTGTGTTCCACCTCGGGGGACGTTTCTGCAGATTTAAGGACCCTGAGCCACCTCGGGGTCCCTCCCCACGCCTGCAGGTCCCGGTTTAACTGGAAGGTCCCCAGAGGCTTCGGGGCCCCGGCCACCTCGGGGCGCCTCCAAATCCTTCAGGATCACCTCAGCTTTGTGTCGCCCGGGTCGCCTCCACACTCCACGGGGTCCGCTCAGCGTCGCGTTCTGGGATTTCTGGCCCCTGGATCCTCCCCACCCTGGTTTACCCTGGACCCCGCGGGTGGCGCCTCCGGAGGCTCTAGGACTTCCCCGGTCAGCTAGGCGTCCTCTGCTGGGACTCTCGATTCTGGGGTTACCCTTATCTCCAGAATCCCCTAGTGTGCGCGCCAGGGCGCCCCGACTCGCGTACCCCCGGGGTTCAGCGCCTCCGCGCCCTAAACACGTCTCGGGCTGCTAGGGCTGCCGGGGCTGCCGCAAACTCCCGGCCGTCCCCCACCTTCCCGTCCACTTTGGTGTCCGTCCACCTGTAAGTTTGCCACCCTCCCCCACGGCCACCTCTACTAGGGACCTCGGCTCTCCACGCACCGACGCTGTGGTTCTCCTTCCCCCATCCTGCCCCATCCTTTGGTGGTGTGTGCCCAGGAATGGGGGTCTCTTTCTGTTCTTCTCCTGGTGGCTGCCTCAGCCTCGCTTTTTCTGTGAAATGGCTGATGGTCATTCTGGGGTCACCTCTGGGCAGCCCCAGGTGGGTTCTCTACAGTTTTGCAGATTTGGGAGAAGGATGGGGCAGGGAGGTGGCAGCTGTGAGTCTCCAGGGGAGTGCACGTTTGTATGGGGAGGGGAGATGGGACCCTTGCATGGCTGCATGGCTGTCCACCACTGCAGTCTCCCCCAGTGCCTGACCCCCACCTCCTCTCCTTGCTCCCCAGAGTTCTGAGGAGTCAGCTCCAGGCCAGGGTGCTTGCTGCATTGGGGGTGGAGCGGGTGGGACCACCAGCTTCTGTAGCCAGGAAAGGGCATGACCTGGGCTGGGCGGCCCTTGTACCCCCTCCTCTGTCCAGCCCCACGTGCCACTCCCTGGGGGCTGCGATTTGTGCTAGAGAAGGGATGGCGTGGGCAGATGACTGTGTTGGGGCAGAGGGCAGCACTGAATGGACTTGATTGGCCCAGATCCCAGGGTCCTGCCAGCCCCGTCCCCAACCGACTGACTGATAGCTGCTGGGAGGCAAGTCTCTGGTCTTGGGTCATTTCTGGCATCCCAAGTTAGACTAGCAGCCCTCAGAGGGCACAGTTGACTCCCCAGGCACAGCAGACCAGAGGGCAGTCAGGGTGCTGATGGCGGGGAGCTTACAGAAGGCAGCAGGTGCCCCCTCCCTAGCAGAGCCTTGAGGGTGCCCTCCCCATCTGCATCTTGAGAGAAGGGACAGACCCCAGGGATGCAGCTGGACCCAGCCCTTCCTTACTCCCAGTACGTGTGAACAAACCATGTCCCCTGAGCCAGAGCCGAAAGGTAAACCAGAAACCAAGAACTCAAAAGACCGAATAAACATTAAAAGTAAATCCTGCCAGAAATATCTGTCCCCCCACCCCAATGCCCTCCTCCATCTCAGGTTGTTGATCCAGCAGCTTACTCCTGTCCCTTTGTCACTTAGCTTCATGGGAGGAATGGGAGTGACAGTACGACCCTGGGCTGCAGGAGCCACAGGAGATGGGGCCAGCTGCCTTCAGGATGGCTGGCAGCCAGCCTGACCCCATTCTGAGCTCAGAGCCTGGGCACAGTGTGTGTCGCTTCCTTGCAGAGAGTTAACAGGGGAGCTTGGGCCAGTGGGGCTGGGCACTGGGGGTCGGGGGAGGAGCCCACCTGGCTTTGCCCCTTGAGGGCGGTGGCTGGGTTGAGTGATTCTTTTGTGACTGGGCGGGCTTGTATTATGGCTGCTGGCAGGTGTATGCTGGGGGGTGGTTGTGAGTGTAGGTTGTGAACAAGCACGGGCTTCTCATGAGAGGGGAGCAGGAAGTCCAAGGAACCAGAGAAGAGCTCTGAGGGGTGCATCTGCTCTGGCCAGTGGGAAGCAAGGGGCAGGGATGAGGCATGGAGAGTGGGGCATAGCCTGGCACTTAACACACACCTAGGTGGCGGGAGCCAGGACCGCCCCCACATTACAATAAGCGAGCTTGGGCATCTGTGGGGTCAAGAGAAGGGGATAGCTTTGAAATGCTGGCCCAGGCATTTGGCTTAAACATCTTCCCGCTCCTGCCTCCCTCATGCATCTGTTCTCTGGACCAGGCCATCGGGGAAGAGGGGCATTCTTTCTGGAAAAACAGATCACCTGTGGCTGAAGGCAGGTGAGGCTTTAGTGTGTCCTCGCCTGGAGAAGCAGTGGGAGAGAGGGTGAAAGTTGGCACTGAGGGCTAACTCAGTAAGATTGGTTTTTAAAATTGTTACTTTCTCGGTGCTGGCTGCCTGCACAGCATTGCTTTCTTGGCAGGCAAAGGAGCTTAGGGATGCACTTTGCCCCTCCGTTCTCAGCGTACGGCCACAGGGCCAAAGGTTTTAGCTGGAATTTGGCAGTTGGCTTCACCTGAACTTGGAAGCACCATCTTTGAAAACTACACCTGGAAAGAAACTAACTTGAGCCGAGTCTTTCTACAACTTCATTTCATTTTGCTTGCTCACGGCCCTCAGCAGGTGTGGTCAAATGAGCAGAGAGAGTGTTTACTTTACCGTGTCAGGTGTTTTTCACAATGAAAAAAAGTATTTGATGAGGGAGATGGGCTTTTTAACATGACATTTGAGAGCATCCCACAAAACAGAATCGCAGGATTCGGGCGGGTTTGGAGACAAGCCCTGTCCCTGCAGCTCCGTGAACATATGTGAGTTTTCCTTCCAATGGCTTGATTCTTCCTGCTCCCATGGAGACATGGAAGGGGACTTGCTTGGAAGTTCAGACGCTGCTTTTCTGACTGACATTTGGCTGTAGAAACAAATTGCTATGTGTGAAATTAAGGTTTCATTGAGATCAACCGGCATTGCCTTTTTATGAGTCCAGAATGGGTCGTGCACAGCGGCCCCTGGTTTTGCGTCTCCTGAGCTGCCGTCAGAGGCAGTGGTGTTACTGGAAGGTGGGTAAATATTGCAGAGTGCTGCTGGTCTCTGCCTCTGGACTTGCAGTTTCATGTTACCCTGATGGGAAGGTGTTGTGCCCCCGTCCCCATTTTACTGTTTCTGGGGAAATCATGTGCTCACTGTGCTTATTTTAAGCGCAGCTCACCTGGGCTCCCTCCCTCATGGCTCTTGAACTTCACCTAGGATGCATCACTTGAATGTGAGGTTTCTGCAGCCAGGCCCAGCTTGTTCACCCCGTCCCTGTTCAGCAGGCAGATAGCACTTACCTGACCCTGCCCCGCCTCTCCACTCTCCTGCGCTGTCCTCTCCCCTCCTGTCCTCCCCCCTCCTCATTTTCCAGATCTGCTCTGTGCTGTGTCTACACAGTTGGGGATGTCAAAGGGAGTCGTATGCAGAGATAATTCTGAGCAGATTACCCATACTGTCTGCTCTGGGGTCTTGATGACTCCGATATGTGTGCACACTGTATACCAGAGAACTAGAGCTGCAAATCGGAAGAGCTTCTGAAGTTGGTTTCTCTAAGTTCAAAGGCGAAGGAACACCCATAGCAGCACCCATAGCCTCTCCCCCAAGTTGTGTGGGAATTTCGTTATGACACTTGTCCGATGTCACTTTCCTTGAGGGCAGGTGTATGGGTTTGCACGGGCTGCCATGACAAAGTGCCACACACTGGGGTGCTTAAACCACAGAAATGTACTTTCTCACAGTCCTGGAGGCTGGAAGCCAGAGATCAAGGTGTGGGCAGGGCTGGTCCCTTCTGAGGCCTCTCCTTGGCTTGCAGACGGCCGTCTTCTCCCTGTGTCTTCACATGGTCGTCCCTCTGTGTGTCTGTGTCCTAATCTCCGCTTCTTATAAGGACATCAGTCATATGGATTAAGGCCCACCCTGACGGCCTCATTTTAACTGAATTATCTCTTTAGAGGCCCTTTCTCCAAACACAGTCACATTCTGAGGGGCCGGGTGTTAGGACTTCAACATATGGATTTGGGAGAGGCACAATTCAGCCCCTAATAGCAGGGAAGGGGTCTTGGTTACCTTTGTATTCCCTGAGCTTAGTGCAGTGGAGCTCGGAGTAGTCTAGTGGGAGGGAAGAGATGGCCGTTATCAGTTAGGATATGAGGAGCGGGTGTCACGTTCCCCTGAGGACACTGATGGGGAAATTAGGGAAGACTGTGTGGAAGAGGTGGCATCAGGGCTGGCCTAAAGGATGAGCAGGTGGAGTGCACGGGAGATGGAGAAGGACACTGCAGCGGGAGGAACGGCTTGAGCAAGGGAGGTAGGAGTTTGAAGGTGCATTTGTTTCTTATAAAGAGATAGTGAGCACATTGTGCATGGAGATGAACCAGAGGAAAGAAATCTGGAAAAAATGGATTGAAGACACCTCCTGATGGACTCCACACCTGAGGCTGAAGAACCCACCATGGCAGGTGGGGTGGTGGATATTGACAACAAGCTTTGGAGGCAGCTTGTCTGGGTTAGTGTCCTGGTGCCCCTTCTTGGCTCTGGGATCCCGGGAAAACGGACTAAATTCTCTAGACCTCCATGTCCACATCTTGAAAGCTGGAGAAGTAGAGACTCGTGGGTTTGTCCTGCTTAGATAAGAGCCTGGTCCCTAGCAAGAGCTCAGTAAAGATGTCAAGGTCGGGAGTGATTCATAAGGAGCCCCAGGGGCAGTGTTGAGGCGGGGCATGGTGGGGGCCACTGGGTGAGACCTCTGGACTGAGCTCAGGGAGGAGGCTGCTGTGACAGTGGCGCCTGGATGAGGAGAGTGTGCTGAGATGACAGGATGAGGCGGGGCTGGGCTGGAAGGTGCGAGGTCAGCCCGCAGCGTGCAGAGGCTCGAGTCTAGTTGCAAAGCTGATTCGGAGCCCTGTCCCAATGCTGTGATTTCATGGTGTCACCTCTGTTCTACCCTAGTGGGCATAGGGCCCCGGGGCGCTGGGTCTCACACTTCAGGCCACTGAACTTCCCATGCACTGTTTTGGAATTCCATGTCACCTCAGTACGGGCCTCCCAGCGTTTCAGGGGTGGGGACTGGATTGGAGCGAAAGGTCTGGCTGATGGCTGGTCAGCCTGTCCAGATGAAGGGCTTCTCTGTTGTGGCAGCCACCCCCAGGGGTCCAGTGACCACCTAGAGAGAGACAAAAGCAGACAGAGGCCAAGGGACATGATGACCAGTGCTGAGTACCTGTCGTGTTTGCTGTCAGGAGCTGCTGCTGGCCCTGTGAGCCGCTGGGGATCCCAGGCCTGGTGGCTGGACCACCACTGGCGAGGGGGCCAGGGAAGCCTGTGTTGTGGGACCAGTGACAGTCAGAGGGGACATGTGTGGGGCGAGCAGAGTTTAGGAGGTCTTGTTGTGAACCCATGGGCCCACATGCTGCCCACATGCTGCCCTGTGCCGGGGACAACCTGGGCTTCTGCACGCCTGTGCTGCCTCACATGCAGAGTGTCGGTGCCAGGGGAGACCACGGGCATGCTGAGAGCCCCTGCGAGATGCAGAGAGTGTTGTGTCCAGAACTAGAAGCCCAGAAGCAGCCTCACGTTAGCTCCCGAATCGGCTGCTCACTAGAGCGTCGGGGAGAAGCAGCCAACGGGCCCCATCGGGGCCTGTACCTAGGAGGGGCTGCTGGGCGTTCTTCGTGTTGTCATCCCTGTCTCTGTTCTGCTCTGGGCCAGGGGGCTGGAGACGAGCTCCCTTCCTCTTCTGACTCGGTCCTAGCTTGGTAGTTATATGCAGGCACTAGCCTGGGCCCGTGAGGAGGGGTCTGGAGCTGGTGGGACCAGCTGCTTCCTGTGGAGCACTGGAAAGGGGGTACCCAGACACCCGTGCCTGCAATTCATGTGGAGTGAGGTGGGGGTGGGTGTGGAGGCACAGATGGGGAGGGGTGTGTGGGGAAGGGACACTTCCTTTCAACCGGGGAGGGGTCTGGACAGCTACGAATGGGCCATGGGTGGAGGGAGATGGGGAAGGTTGCCAAGACTGGGGGGTGTGGGGGGAGCAGAGACGCCTGTGGAGGAGAGGGCAGGTGGGGCTGGTGGAGCGGCTGCCTGGCGCCCAGTGCGCGTGCAGTGAAGTGGGCCTCTCTCTGGGGGCCCTGCCCTGGCATCTCCTGGCGGGGACCTGAAGGATGCTCTTGCCCCTGGGCTGGCCTGCACTGACCCACCCACCTCGCTGGTCTCAGAGGAGCGTGCCTCCTCTGGGGATGGGGAACCTGCCTCTGTCTGCGTTCTCATTCAGGCACCACAGGTGAGGTTTTGACTGGGGATTTAGGTTCCCTGTGTCTTCTCCTATGTTCCATCCTCTCCTTGTGCCTCTTCAGGTGCTGGTCTGTGCATGTTGCTTCCGAGGACCCCCGAGAGAATTCCCCCACACTCTCCCACCCCCTAAAGCAGTTCATCAGATCTAAAAGTACCCTGCCCTGCTGAGCACTTGCCTGGGCTAAAGTTGTCCAGAAGAGGGGCCGACGGGTGGAGTGTGTACAGGGAGGTGGAGACCGGCCCTGGGCGGGAAGCCCCCCCTTTGGTGTACTGTGGGGAGGTGGCAGTGTCACGTGTGAAGCTGGGCAGACCTGGGCGTGCTGCATTGTCTTCAGCTGGGTGTGCAGGGCAGGGGTGTGGGAGGCCAGCTGGGCCGCAGTGTGGGCTCTCGCTGCTCTGGAGGCAACGAGCTCCTCTTCCTGCAAGTGCTCAGAGAGGCCAAATGTCCATGCTCCGGGCCACTTCAGCTTTGGGTGAGAAGCTGGGCCACCAGGGCCAACTTGGGAGTCCAGAGTTGCTGGGGAGAGCCTGGGCATCAGTGGGATGCCTGTCAAGTGCCCCTTCCGTGCTGCTCTTCTGGTTCTGACCCCCTGGATTCCTTTCCCTGACCCTCAGAATGCCTGCTCTGCATCCCCTGTCCCCTTCAGTGGACCTGGCTTCGTCCCCCTCTGGCGCTCGGCTGGACGCTCACCTCTCGGTGTGCCGGTCTCCGGCAGGAAGTGCTGGTTCTGTTCCATCTTCTGGGCGTGCATGAGCCCACTCTTCCCTAGGCCTCAGATTGAGTGGCAGGACCAGACGATCTCCAGGGCCACTATCAACCCCAACGTTGTATTTTTAGTAAACATTTGTGAATTTATTTATGTAAATGGAAGGCAGGGCTGATGTAGAAAAGACTTGGTGGGCACAGTACTGCAACTTCACGGCAGCCCTGTGTTAAGTAATGAGGGAAGGCAGGTTTCCTGCAGAAGGTGTCCACTGCAGACTCCAGCGTCGGGCAGCTGGCCTCACCCTGAACATGCTGTTCACTCTCGGATGAGGACTGAACCTCTCTGAGCCTCTGTTCCTAGTCTGTAAAGTAAGGATAGTGATCCGTGTGTGTTAGGCCAGCGCTGGGGCCTGGGCGCCCTGTGGATGGGGGCCTGGCCAGCTTAATCTCCAGTGTCCTCCTTCACTTTGTGGTATTCCGGAGCGTTGACCTTTTCCTTCCCTCTAGCAGTTAGCTCAAGACTCAGCTCATCGTAACCGTTTGACTCAACTACTGTTTACTGAGCACCTCTTATGTGCCAGCTCTGTTAGGTGCCAGGGATACAGTGATAAGCAAAATCAGACTTGGTCCCTGCCCTGGTGAAATGTTCTGCCTGGACAGGAATCAATCACAGAGCATACTTGGAACCCTATGAATCTGTACTGGGGAAATCTGGGAAGAAATCCTGGAGGAGGTGAAGACGGAGCCTATCTGAAGGACGGGTGGAGCCGGCGTCACATGGGCGGAGGACGAGGCTGGGATTTGAAGACTATTAAGGTTGAGGGAAAGGCATGGGGGCTGGGGCACTGGTGGCCAGAGAGAGGACACATCTGCCGATCAAGTAGCCTGGCTCAAGGCTTAAAGACAACCCCATTCATAATGTTTCTGAACACATTTCACAGATCCACTTTTGCTTTAATAAAGGGGCTATTTAATTTGTCATTGTGTGAAGGTTCCTGAGAGTACTTTAAAGAGGTCATAAATCAATCTCATTCTTCCACACATCCCTTCAGATTAGAATGCAGCCCAGGGCTTTGATGATTATTTTTCACAGTCAGGCCAAGACTTGCAAGGATGATGCCAGGGAGTACAGAGCTGGAGTGCCTGGGAAACCAGCTGGGATACCATACTGTACAGGATCCCTGTGCCTTTACCGGTGTAGAAACTGATGGGGAGCTTATAAATTTCCTTCCCGTTGGGTGCCACCTTGTCTGTCTTTTTTCAGACTCCAAAGAGTGAGTTATTTATAGATTCTTACTAAATGGCCCACCTCCTCCTCAGCCCTTCCAATTCCCCAGTTTCGATGGGTGCTCTGTGGATTGCATAGAGATCCCATGACCTGAGAAGCCCGGCTGTTGCTGCAACACTGTTCCTGGCTGGTTTCCTCCCTGCCTGGAAGTCCGGGGAGCAGGAAACCCTGGCCCTGGCCATCAGGACAGCAAGGTTGCTATCTGCAGCATTTGAAAGGTGAAGGCGTGTGTTGCGTATCTGTCCACATCCTGCTTTTGCTGTGGATTCTGGGGATGAAAGAAGTGCCATCCACAGCTGCAGCCGTGGCTCTTTTGTAGCCACATTCCCATCGCAGGTGCCCGCAAGCGCGGACCTGTGTGCGAGGCTGTGACAGGTGGACTCAGGCTACTGTTCTTAGCCCACCAGGAGCCACTGATTGCTCACCAAGGACAGCAGCAGAGTCTTTCCTAGTAAGCCCACAATTCGGGGACAGCTCCAGCTCCACAGCCTGCACACAGTGCTCATCGTTTTTCCAATTAAGCTCCATTTGTCATTTAAAAATTTAATTGGGATACTTGAGTGAGAGCTCTCACTGGGAAACTGGGAAAAGAAATTAAAACTCCAGTGTTCTTTTGAGGTGGAGAAAGTTCCTTCTTATTTTGCATTCCTGTAGCAGTCAGTTGCTGTATTTGCACAGAAAATTACAATCATTTAATTAGTTTCTCCTCATACCAGCTCGGAGATCTTAAAATAACAGCACTTTCCTTCCTTAGTAATTTTCTTGCAAAAGCAGATAATTTCCTGCAATGTTGAGCTCGCCTTGACTGGAACGGGGCACATCTCTTGCTCGGCCCTGTTTCCTGATGCTCAGAGATAAATTAAGTTCAAATTAAAGCAAGAAAGGAGTCAAGCACAGTGTGGCTGCTTCTATTCAGATCAATTTTAATTCAGAAGGAGTTCTTTATGAGGTTTCTGCACCATGCATGTTCCTGAAGCCTCAGAAGTGGAGATGTCATCTCACGGGCCTCCATGGGGACATAGCATCCGTCAGGGAGAGTCACCTCCAAGCTTCTGCTTCTGATGTCATTTTCCCTTATAATAATAATTCCTCACTGTTTACATGGTGCTCCTGATTAGTAACCCTCATAATAAAGTTAATCATCACAGCCCCCCAGGCAGGTGCTGGCATGTCACATATATTAGCTCATTTGGTTCCAGAAACAGTCCCACAAAGTAGAGATCGTTGTTATATTCATTTACAGGTAAGAAAAGTAAGGGTCAGCATGGTGTGAGGACCCATCTCCAGTCACACAGCTGGGAGGGGCTGGGATGTGACTTGAATTCCTTCTCTTTTCAGCCTGAGTTTTTTTTTTTTTTTTTCTAAGTACAAGAAATATTTTTATTCTTTGATTCTTATTATTTTTTAAATTGTAGTAAAATACACATTACATGGAATGGACCATCTGAACCGTTTTTTTAAGTGTACTGTCCGGTGGCATTCAGCACAATCACACTGTTGTGCAGCCGTCACCACCGTCCATCTTTAGGACTCTCATTTTGCATAACTGAAACTCTGTCCCCATTCCACACTAAGCCCCCTCCCCTCCCTCAGCCCTTGGCACCCACCACCTGCACCCTGTCTCTATGAGTGTGCCCACTCTAGGGACCTCGTATGATGGAATCATGTAGGATTTGACCTTTTTGCATCTGGCTTATTTCACTGAACATAATGTCCTCGAGGTCCATCCGTGTTGTAGTGTGGGTCACAATTTTCTTCCTTTTTGTGGCTGATGATATTCCATTGTGTGTATACACCATGTTTTATTTATCTGTTCACCTGCTGGTGGGTCCTTGGGCTGCTTCCACCTACGACCATTGTGAATAATGCTGCTATGAACGTGGGTGCGCAGATATCTGTCTGATCCCTGTTTTCGATCCATTTGGGTGTACACCCAGAACTGGAATTGCTGGATCATGTGGTAATTCTATGTTCATTTTTTGATTGAGCCCGACATTTTAACCACAGCAGAAATCACTCTGTGTCTGCCTTGGGTTTTGCGTGCTTGCTGGTCTGTAGCATGGTTGCAGTCCCCAAAGAAATCCACTGTCCATGTTTTTGGAGAAGAAATACTCATGGCATTCAAGGCAATTCTGTGTCTAGACAGGACACTGCAACAAGAATATGTCCCAGAAGTGGATTGTTTTGTTCTGATAACCCCTTAGCTCTGTCACGCAGGACCCGAGGGAGGGGCAGTCTCTCTGAGCCCGGGAAGTCCAGATCTGTCAGCCTTGGAAAGTCAGACATAGGCTGGTCTGTGCTAGGCCAAGGATGGAAAAGGTCATCCCAGGACGGATGGTCTGGAGTGCCACCCTTGATAAGGGTAACTGTTTGCATTTCAAGTTCAAGCCCATTTCTCATTCTCCCATGCTTTCAGGCATTTTTCCCTATTGACCACCTCATTGACCAGTTATGTAATTCAATTTTCACTCCATGAAAATAAAGCACTCAATGAAAACCCTATGTTTTTCTCAATTTATTCCCATCAATATCGCTTAACCCCATCCAAGTTTATTTTCTGATTTATCGTTGAACTGTGGAGTAGGCTTCTGTGTGTTTATTTTGATTTCCCACAGCAGCTGTCCGTCCATGCACTGAGGTGGCTGCTGGGTCCCGGCTTGGTGTTAGGCATGTTGGGTGGCCCCTGGATGCACATTCAGGGGTTTCCTGGCTCTAAGAGCCCCCGACCTGGCACAGGGATTCTTGGCTGTCTCTGTGCCGTAGATTCCCACCCACCCCATGTCTGGAGAAGCCCACGGAACTTTCTCAGATTGTGTAATTAGCATAACAGGATATACATAGATTAAAAGGAAAACAATTCTATGGCAATGAAATTATCAAAGTATTAAAACTAATTTCTTGGGGGCTGGCTAGTTAGCTCACTCAGTAGAGTATGGTGCTGGTAACACCAAGGTCAAGAGTTTGGATCCCTATGCTGGCCAGCCGCCAAAAAGAAGCCCCCCAGAATGAATTTCTTTAGTAACACGTCAACAAGGGCTAGCAGCAGCTGTGACAACTACTGTAATTTTGAGGTTGTGATGAGCGTAAATGATATTTTGAGATCGACAATGACTGTGATCTGCCCCAGAAATACCTGTGATTTTCTGTGGGTGACAAAGTCCAGGTACTGATGGTACTGCTGTGACTTGTTGCTTACTTCATAGTGGAAGGAAATGCCTAATTTCAGTTGGCGTTAGCGAAAACAAAGATGTCATTGTTTCTCCATCCAAGTTTTGGGCTCCTGAAGGAAGCACTTACACACATGCAGAAATAATGGTAACGCAAGATAGGACGTGGCTATGAGACAAGAGAGGAAACCGATGGACGCCATGGGATCTCCCCGGCCACCCCACACTCCAGCCTCTGCCCCCAGTGTCCCCGCCTCCCACAGGCTGCAGCCCCTCCCTGGCCTCCCACAGCCCCCTGAGGGTGAGGACTCCAGGAGGGCAGGGGCTTCAGCTGGTTTAGTTCCCAGCTGTCCCCCTAGTGCCTGGTGCTTCGTAGATGCTCAGTGAATATCTGGTGACCTGGGAAATGACAGGGTAGGAGGAGAGCATTGATCTTGAAGGGCTGCTGTAGCTCAGAGGCCAGCCCTCTTCATCCCTGCTGAGGAATGTGGGGAAGTAGGGTCCTGCTATCCACGCGTGGCCATTGAGTGACAGAGGAGGCTCCCTGGCAAGCTGCCTGCTTTGCAGGTAACCTCGGAAGCGCTTCAAAGCACTAACTTATCTCCACCCCGTGCAGTGAGGTTCGTGATGCATCTCTGCAGAGGTGAGAGCTGCTGTAGAGACAGATTTGCTTCCTGCCTGCGAGGAACCCTTGTCTCCTCTCTGTGGTCCCTTGGGTGAGCCTACAGAGAGCTGCCTGAGGCCCCGGCCCAGGTCGGGGACCTTCTGAGCACAGAAAGGCGCTCTGAGAGTCCGAGGCCAGCCTTGGGGAACTCCGTCTTTCTCCTCCTGAAGGTGGGTGATGAGACCAACCCGGTCTTGTGGACAGTAGGCTCATCTCCCATAAAGGGCTGGTGTCCCCTGCCTGCTGCCCCCGTCCCACCCTTCTGGGCTGGTGGAGCCCCCCATCACCCCAGGACTTGCCCTTGTGCTCCCTTACCCTGGCCTCCCTCTCTGGGGGCTCCGACTCTGTCCTGTCTTCTGGGTTGGGCTGGCCCATCCCGGGGTCTGCAGACACTTGTGATCTCTTGGGGGAGGCTGTGTGGAGGGTCAGGCTGGGCGCCCATCTCCATAGGAAGCTGCCGCACCTCCCTGCTGGAAGGGACCCCTGCCAGAGCGTCAGAGTGAGGCCAGCTTTCGAGGCCGTGGTGCTGAAGCGTGCCTCTCTCATGGAACGTTCTGGGCGGGCTTGGCCCCTTCTTGGTTGTGTGTTGGGAGTAGGGGAGGGACCAGTTCCCAAGGTTGTGACAGCCGTGCCTCACCCCTGTCTGAAATGCAGGCACTGACCTGTGGATTTCAAGATCAATCCTGATCTGGTTTTTATTGTATCCTGAGCTCACCTCCATGCTGTGGGGTCTGGTTTTCCACATAGTCGGAGAGGGCAGCGCCCACTAACCAACAAATCCATGAGTTTGTGTTAACACAGATGGGGACTAGGCCCAAACTTGTATTTGCCCACAGTGACGCTTGGACGGTCATTCCCTAACATTTGTTACGGCATCTTTAAAAGCTCTGGTTGTCCAGGTGAAATTCCACCAAGTATGTACAGGTCCCAACAGACCACTGAGAAGAAAGCAGGCGTGACAAGGTGGGGGCCCCAGTGAGACGAGGGGGCGGGAGCAAGTGGCTCAGACTGTCCTTAATCCCTTAATCCTCAATCCTTTTTATTCTCCCTCCACCTGGAAGAAAACGTAATGGGAAATATTTTTATAGTAGGGAAAGTGGATAATGAATGTTATGTGGCGTCTGTTTCTGTGTAATGCTGTCAGGAATGTTCCCTTCATCTGCATGGATAAATCCCCTTCGGTGGCCTGAGTTTCCATGGCCGCCCTGCCCCAGGTTCCTGTCGACCCGAAAAGATGGGGTGGAGTGCAGGGATGGCTCTGGGGGAAGATCTCCCAAGGTCGTTGCCTCCTGGAAGCTGTCTTCCTGTCGCTCGGCACTCTAGGGTCTTCCCTCTTCCAAGCCTCGACTAGGAATTGTAGTCCCCACCACACAGCTGGGCACATGGTTCCCCCTGGCTGCGTTCTGACGATTGGTTCCAAGGTGCTCCAGGGTGGGTGCCTGTTGCTGTTTTCTGTCTTTCCTTCTCGTCTCCTGCAATGCTGTGCACAAAAGGAGCTGTTAAGCAGGGCTCTTGGCGACCAACCACAGAAACCCAGCTCCAACTAGCTTAAGTGAAAAAGTGGAATTCATAGGCTCACAGCCGGAACATCCACGGAGCTGGCTTCAGGCACGGCTGGCTTCAGGGGCTCTGCTGTTGGCACCAGGCTCAGCCTGTCTCCATCTCTGTGCTCTGTTTCCCTGTGGCTTCCTTCTCAGGTAGCCCTCTGAGTCCTGGCTCCATGAGAATCAGACTAGAAAGTGCTGCTATGGCCAGTGCTTCCCAAGAGAAGCCCAGGACTGAGACTCGCTGGCCACCTTGGAGCACCTGCCTGTCCTGAACCCATCGTGTCGGCCAGAGGGCTGCAGTGCTCTGGTCTCCAGGCCAGGCCCACAGACCCAGCCCTGCAACTGCACAGATGGAGACCTGGGGGGCAGGGAGGAGTTTGGTCTCCAAACGAGGATCAAGAATGGGGGAAGGGAGGGGATTCTGGGCAGGACCCTCCAGAGGGCAGAGGGAGGAGATGTCACCCGCCCACCTTGGGAGAAAAACCTGCAGCCATTGGATGGTGCCATTCTCATCCCTGCTGCCCCGGGCCCCCAGAGTGGTCAGCTGTGGGCTCTGTGACTTTCATGGGGGACACGGTAAAGCAGTCCCCCTTGCTAATGCTTTTTATGTTTTGCTGTCTGGTGAATCCCCAAACCTGGTCAACTGGGGCCACTCAGCTTGGCTCCAGGCCATGTCTATGTCCACACAGCTCATGAGTCACCATGACCCCTGCACGTGGCCCCACAGCTGTCCCCTCTGTGAGCTGTGCTACCTCTTCCATGGGTGCCCGTGACATTTTTTGTCAACGTGTCCTGTGGATAGACTCTGGCGACAGGTCGTGTGATGACATGCAGGGAGAGGTGAGAGGCCATGCCAGCAGGGTGAACATGTCCTGGGACAGCCGGGACCTCTGTGCCCTGGGCATGGGGGATGGCCTGGGCAGGGTGGGAGGCAGCCCCATCAGACGGCACCATGGACTGAAGGTGGCACCTGTGAAATGGAGCAGTAACTGGGTGTGGGTGTCTAGTCCTGGAGGGAGGGACCCTGAGGTCACGCTTGGTTAGTGTTGATTCGAGTCTTTCAATGCCCTTGAGTGTGCCACCAAAACCTCAACCCAAAGAAGTCAAGAACCACCGTGTTAAATGAGGCGATGTTGGTGTTGCATGGAATCGCAGAGCCTGGCTGGCGGTCTCATTTTGCAGATGAGAAAATCGAGGCCTGGGATGTTGAGTGGCTTAAACAGAGTCCACCCCTGGGAGGGGCAGAGCTGGGTGGACAGCCAGACCTTGGTGTTCTCAGGCTGGTGCTTTCCCAAATTCTCTTCCTGGAGCCCCTGGGGTGACCCCAGGGAAAGGCTGTGGACATGTGAGCTGGCCCTGGATCAGTGGACACAGCCACCTGTCTCCAGGAGTGGCGCTGCGCTGGAGGAGGCATCCTGAGGCTTTTGTGCATGTCCTGCCCCTGAGTTGTGAGGATCCCTACAGCTCGGGTATGGTTCCCGTCTGCAACCAAGGAAGTTGGCTGGGAGTGTTTGTTTTTGAGACTTTGTCTCCAGCCCCCGGCCCCAGGGTGTCTGAGTCTCGTAGCCGGTGTTTACAGGAATCGTGGGGGAGAGGGTGAATCACAGACGGGGCTCCTCTTGTCTTCCAAGAAGGCAGCCAGCCTCTGCTTGCAGCTTCTCCTGCCAGGGCACGGCTGGTGGGTGGGAGGCTCTGCAGGCAGATTCATTCAGCAAATGCCACATGGACACCTACTGCATGCAGGATGGTTGTTAGGGAGTGGTCCCCAGATAGACTCCCAGGATCTCAGAACTTCCAGGGTGCTGGGAGGTCAGTGTGTCCCAGCTGGGAAACCTCCAGTGACAGGAAGCTCACCCCTTGCTGAGACAGCACATTCCAGCATGTCTGTTCCCTGCTGAGTGCAGGTGAGGTCAGGATGGAGCTGAGGTTTGGGGAAGAGAACCAGGAGGCTGCAGGAACGTCAGGGAAAGTGGGGTGGGGGCGTTGGTGCCAAGTGCTGCTGAGCAGGAGGGAGGGATCAGCTTGTGTCACCCTCGCTGTAGAGAATGGTGAGCTGTCCCTGCCGGCAGCGACCACCCAGCCCACTGGTCCACTTGGGGCTGTCAGGGGTGGACAGAGGGGTGGGGCCCACGGCCACAGGCTGTTCACTCAAGGCTGCATCTCCCTGTTTTAGTTTCCTGTGCCTGCTGTAACAAACGACACAGACTTGGTGGCTGAAACAACCAATACAGGTTTATTCTCTTACCATTCTGGAGGCCAGAAGCCCAAAATCAGTGTGGCTGGGGTGAAGTCAAGGCACCGGCAGGGCGGGTTCCTCTGCAGGCTCCGGGTGAGAACCCAGTTCCTTGCCTTTTCAAGCTTTGGGGGCTGTCCCCCCGCATCCCTGGGCTCTTGCCCCTTCCTCGCACCCTCCAAGCTCTGCTTCCACCATCACATCTCCTTCCCTCACTCCGACCCTCCAGCCTCCCTCTTATGAGGAGCCCCGTGATGACATTTGGGGCCCTCCAGATAGTACAGGACAACCTGCCCATCTCCAGAGCCTCCATCACATCTGCACAGTCCTTTGTAAGGTAGCCTATGCACAGGTTCTGGGGTAAGACATGGGATCTTTGCGGGGCCTGCCCCTGCCTTCCAGTGACAAAGCTGGAGAGACAAGAGATTGTGTTCCAGGGATTTCTCCTTGTGGACTTGCAGGCCTGAGCGTCTTTTCTGATCCCCCATCCACGCCGCAGCCTCCTTTCCTTGGAAGCTTGGGTCGGGCCTCACTTCTTAGCTTAAAATCCTCCTTGGGCTTCCTGGACCCCACTCAGAGCAAGTCTGGCCCTTCAGCCTGGCTGCTCTTTCTTTGTCTGTCACCTGCTGCCCATTGGCTTTCCTTCTACAGCCCTGACCAGCTTTGCCATATCCCCTTTTTAGCTCCTGTGGCTCCCTCAGCCTGGCCTGGAACCTTCCATCTCTCCTGCTCTTGTCCCCACCGAAGCCCCCATGTCATATTCTGCACTCTCTCATCTCTCTGGACGCTGTGAGGTCTGAGGATCCTGTGACGTGCTTGTGCCGAGGTGTTGCGGGTACTTGGAGAATGTCTGTGGTGTGGACGAGTGGCCGTGCAAGCTGCAGATGGAGGGAGCAGGTGTTTCTGAAGCACGTTTAACTGGCGTGGCTGCTGCTGGACCCCTCGACCCAGGCCGTGTCTGTAGACCTGCCTGGTGGCCCCATGGGCCAGACAGCCTGCAGCATGAGGCGTCACATCCACGTGCTTTACTTAAGATGAAGCTTTTACTTAAGATGAAGGTTTTTGAACCACATGAGGCAAAATTTGGCCACCTCCAACTGCTACGGAATCAGCAAATATTTATCGAGCACCTCCAAATGGAAGGTGTCCCGTGGCGGGGTGGACAGGTGTGGCCTCTGCGCCCACCACAAAATGCCACAGCCTGTGGCTTCTGCTCCTGGGTAACTTGTGATTTGGTTGTGTGCATGTGTAAATAACAAAGAGGGAAAATACCCAATTGTTAAATAATGAGTAAGAAACGCAGCGTTGTGAGAAGGCTTGTGGGTTGGGAAGCTACAGCCTGCGGGAGCCACAAAGACATGGCTGGGGCCCATGGGGGCTGGGGCTGGGATGTCCAGGGTTGAGAGCCCTGGGGAGGGGACAGCTAAGCTGGCTGGGGTCATGGAAAACAGGGTCCCAGGCCTGCTCTCCCTCTGGTTAGCTGAGTGCTGTTGGACAGATTGTTGTGCCTCTGTGGCCTGGTGTGCCCATGTGGGCGGTGAGGCTCTTCCTGTGGATGCACGAATGGCCAGGGTGGGCCGAGCCATGGACGGGCCAGGGCAGGGGAGCCAGGAGGGGCTCTCCTGCAGCAGAATTTTATCTTTGGAGGTTTGTGAGTCATTGGAGTGGCTGAAGTAGAAGACTGGATTAAACAATTAGAGAAACCCCAACAAGGTGATGCTGCACTCTTCATAGCGCTTGGCTGGCCCGTGTCCCGTTTGGCCAGGTGTCACCTCGTATGCCTGCTCTGTAAGTGGCTTCTCATAGCTTTCTTTTCCTGCTTCATGCAAAGAATGGCCTCGGTAGCCAGAAAGGAAATTAGTTTCAGGTGGAAGCCTATTTTTACCAAGGTAGAGACCAAACTGTTCATGACATAGAAATCACATGAGGATTTTTAGCCTGAAAAAGTTTTTCTTCTTGGGCTCAACTTTTCATAGATATTAATTATAGATATTGGCTTCAGCCCACTGAAATAATTCCTCTCAAGAGATTAAAGAGAGTTAAAAAGACTGTTCCTTGTTAAACATAATGCATATTCTTTTTCTTAACTTATGCTTAGTGTCTAGGATGGAAATATGAGATTGGAGCATTTAAAAATGATTTGATACCCTTTTCATATTTAAGTAAAGGTTGATTCCATATTCCGTGTGTTTTCAGATGTCTGAAGCCAGTGGGAATTTGAGGATGAAGGTTGAGAAGGCAGCCGTTTAATATATTAATCCTAATAGGAATGTCACGGCTCGTCTGCGCTCTGGATATGTTCACCCACGTTCATGTCCGGGACATTTCATCCTGTGGTTTTCCCTGTGCACTTAGGATAAAATCCAAACTCTTTCAGCAGCCTCCACAGTCTCCCTGCCCCGTTCTGCCCCCATGCTCTCTGCCACGCCGTGTTCTTGTGGTTTCTGGAACATGCCAGGCCCTTGCTAACTCAGAGCTTGTGCCTGGATGATGGCCTCCGCCTAGAATGCATGGCTGCCTCCTTCTCACTTTGGGATCTCCTCAGAGAGGCCTTCCTGGGTCACCCTCTTTAAATGTGTCCTCCTTCCATGCACTACCTGTCCCTCTTGCTTGTTTCCTTAACTATATTCTACAATTTGGATTTAGATATCTTTTTGTCTGTTTACTCTGCACACATGTGTGTCTGTTCATCTGTCTCCATCAGAAATAGTAGCTTACTGAAGGCAGGGACAGTGTAGACTTTGGGGCATCATTGAGTTGAGGTGGCCCGTGGGACAACCTGTGCTGATGTCCTCCAGATTTCAGGTTCTCTAACTTGGCCCCACCCTAGGGAGTCTGAATTAAGTGGTCTGGGCTAAGGCCTGGCACCTGGATAAGGCTAAGCTGCAGCCGCTTCTGAGAACCAATGTCATGGGCTGGGAATCTGGAGGGAATGTGGGTCCCTGGAGGGCGGACAAGAGCACGACGTGGAGGGAAGAGCAGATCTAGGCCTCAGCAGCCCCATCACCCAAGGCCCTTAACCTCGGCACCCGGCTCCCTTGTGCACCCCTGTGCTCCACCGCTCCATGCTCGGGATGGAAGTGATGCGGCGGGATGACTCCACACTGTTGTGAGAATAAAGGAGTGTTTGGTTCACTTGGTTTAAGGAGTCAGACATTTGTGTAATGGATTTCAGAACTAGTTCCACCAAAAGGCTTTACAACTTAAAACAACAGCCAGCCCGTAACTACTCAAAGCAGTGGCCTTAGTTTGACTGGAATTCGGTTGAGGCTTCAGATTCCGAGGATTGACTTTTTCATGTCCCTGGCTGGTGGCAGATAGCCCTGCCGTGGGGAGGCTGCCAGGTCACACACGCTCGCAGGCCTCCAAACTGGGGGAGCAAGCTCGGTGCCATGGGCCCAGCAAGGAGCTGTTTTCCTGCCTCCAGAAGCAGAAACTGAGGCTTGGGGACGAGAGGTGACAGGCCCTGCTGTCTCCGGTATATGGCATGAATTGATTCTGGTGTAACCTCTCACTGGAGTGTGCAGTAGTGGGCACAGGGGCCTTGTCTGATTCTTCTGTGCACCCCAGGACCTGATTCAACGCTTGGTGCACAGTAGGACCTCAGGAACAGTTGAAGAAAAGAAAGGAGCGCGTGAAGGAGAGCTGGAGGAGAGGGAGGTGCTGCGTTTCTAATTCCTGGACCCAGGCAGGACCAGGTGGAGCCACGGGCAAGTCGGACTTTCAAACCGTTTTCTGGAAATATCTATTCAGCACTGTTTAGCTGGGTGGGGTGGATTCAGGCAAGGGCTGGGGCTGCTGTCTGCCTCAGAGGGAGTGGGGCCAATTGGTATTCCCCCGGTTCTGGAAAGTTCTATGTGCAGGGACCTGAATGAAGTACTCTGAGGCTCCCGTTCCCAGCGCTGGTCCTGCGTGCCGTGGAGTGGCCGTCGGGTGCGCGCCGGGTGCTGTGCTGCGGGACTCCTTCCCAGGCCCAAGCTTGGCCACTGAGCAGCTGAAAGCAACTTAGGGGGTGAGTTTGCGTGAAGTTTCCGACACACCCCACATTTAGTTTTCTTTTTATGTTTCCAAGTTGCTGTAAAAGTCAATGATTAATTAAGCAGCACCCACACAGGTTATTTTTAAAAAAGGAATGATTTTTTAAGACAAAGTAGTGCTCCATTGATTTGTCAGAGAGAGGGAAGAAAGCTCTAATAAGCAGAATGCTGCTTAATAAACCATAATTACTCATGTGGGCAAGTGCACCCGTTCAGTGCAGGCACCCAGTTGAACATCTGATCGTGCTGACATTGTCCTTTATGCCTACAGAGCTGGCCACACCCCTGGGGTTGACCAGATGTCCCCATCTCTGTGGGCAAATAGTATCACCTTTTTTATTTTTTGGTTGTATTTCCTGACTTGCTGAACTGATGATGTCTTTGAGGAGCTGTTCCCAAATTTTGGTGTGTGTCAGGATCTCCTGGGGACTTGTTATAAAGACAGAGATGGGAACCCTCCTCAAATGTGCTGGGTGGCGAGTCAGGGGTGGGCCCAGCGCCTGCAGTTTAAAGGAGCTCTCCAGCATCTGCTGCACAGCTCCGTGGGAGTGCCCTCTCTCAGGCAGTGTCACCAGAGGAATTGGAGAGCTCTGTAGTGACTTTCTGTGTGGCTGGGATTACTCTCGGTGCCCTTCCAATTCAAGGTGTGTGAGAGCTCGGATTGAATTGGGAGATCACCCCAAACCACCTGCCACTGAGCAGGACCATTGCAATGGGGGTGATGTCAGGGAGGCAGTGGATGAGCAAAAGTCACCCAGCACCTACTGTGCGCTGGGCCCGGGTGGACACGGGGGACACAGAGGAAAAGGCACAGGCCCTGCCCTCCGGAAGCCCACAGTGCAGTGAGCGGATGGAAAAGTAAACAATTGCCAGAGCTCCTGGGGCAGCGGAGGGGCAGCTCCTTCTATCTGAGGGTCAGGGCAGACTTCCTGGAAGAAGAAGCACTTCACCGAGACCTGCAACATTAGATTAAATTAGCACATGTTTATTGAGCATCCTCTGGGTGTCTGGCTCTGTGGTACGAGGTAGTAATTCAGTAAGGACCAAGGCAGACAGGTTCCTGCCTCCATGGAGCTTATGTTTTAGCAGTGAGGAGGGACACAAAACCTAAAAACAGTGAAATAAGTTCAGATGGAACTAAGTGCTACAGAGAAAACCAAGTAAATAAGACCTGCAGGGGCCAGGGTGGTCAGGGGTGGCTTAGGAGCCTGCCATGCAAGACGTGCGGAGAGGGCATTCCAGGGCCAGGAATGAGCGTGGTATGTCTGGGGGACAGAAAGAAGGGCAGTGTCATGTGACCCAGCAATCCCACTCCTAGGTGGGACCCCAGAGAAATGAAAACCTGTGTCCACACAGTGACTTGTGCATGAACGTTCACTACAGCACAGTTCATAATAGCCAAAAGGTGGAGACAGCCCAAATGTCCAGCAACAGACAAATGGATACATGAAATGTGTCCACACACTGGCATGTCATTTGGCCATGAAAAGGGACAAAGTACTGACACATTACAGCACAGATGGACCTTGGAAACATTATGCTAAGTGGAGGGACAAGACACAAGAGGACATGTGTGGTGTGACTCCATTCATGTGAAATGTCCTGAACAGGGACAGAGAGTGGATGAGTGGCTGCTCAGGACTGGAGGAAACGGGGGATAGAGGTTGATAGCTAAACGGAACGGTGGTGGAAATGCTCTAAACCTGGCTGGTGATGCTGCAGGGATCTGGGACTGTACTAAAAGCACTGGACTGTCTGTCTTTAGGGGGTGCATTGTGTGCATGACTGAGATCTCAGTAAAGCTGTTAAGCAAAGCAGGGTGGTGTGGTGAGGCTGGAGGGGGCATGGGGGATGGAGGCTGTGCTGCGGTGAGGCACTCAAGCTGTGGCACAAGACAGCTGGAGCGTTGGGAAGGGCAGGTGTGTGGATCTGCACGGGGGCATCCATGGTCTTCCGAGGGTGGTCGTGGCTGGCCTGGGAAGGTTTCTGCAGAGGAGCTGCAGAGAGCTGGGAAACCATTTCTCTTCTCTCTCCTCTCCACCCCAACTCATTTACTCCTGAACCCACAGAGGCTTCTTCGGTGCACAGTGGAGGGGGGCTTCTCTGCTTGGGTTCTATTTGGACCCCAGGACCAAAATTCCAGACCTCCAGAGCCCTGAATTTGCCAAGATTTGTACTTTATGAAAAACCCAACCAAAAACCAGACTCGCATCCTGATAAAGGATGTAGAATGCCTGTTTTAGACTTTGCAGGGAGAAAGACCTAAGAAAAAAGAAACCTAAAATGACCCACAGGCCCATCCTGCAGAGTACCATTGCCCAACCTTGGGGTGCATTCCCTGCCTGTTTTTCTTCCATGCAATGATCAGGACCTTCCTATGTGTACACAGTTTGCTGCTCTTCTCTGTGCACCTCACATTATGTTATAAGCATTTTCCTGCATTGGTGGAAATCCTTTGGAAACAACAGGTGACTGTACCATCCTTTCTTTATCATTCTCTTATTGCTGTGTCCTCAGAATGATGCTAATTTTTAAAATTATAAATGATTATATTCATATGCATTAACCAAATTAATACCCTTGGATATAACTCTTTATCCATGTGTCTGATGATTTCCTAAGACAAATTTGCTGAAAGGGAGTCACAAGGTCAAAGGTCACAAATAATGCATGAGCTTGGTGCCCATGCAGATGTTTTCCAGAAAGATCCACTGACGCACTCAGAATCACAGCGTGGCTGGTGTGTGATTAAGCTCTGAGTGCATGTGCTGCAGGGTCCCTCCTGGTCTCTTCCTGGGAAGGGCTGGGCTTGGGAAGAGCTTCTTGGAGGATACATGCCCTGGCCCATGGCCAACCCCGTGCAAAGTCTTGATGGCTGGCATGTAGACATCTTTATGGGGGCATGAAGGGGGCTGAGGGTCCAGAGCTGAGTGGTCCCCCAGGAGTCGGCAGAACCGGGAACTTCTCCGTTCCCAGCACCCCAATCGAAACTTGGTCCTTGACATGGCATGGCCTTCTGCAGGCGGCGTTCTGGGCCCTGCAGGTCATGAATCTCTGTGGTTGTTTTTGCATGTGGGCGAAGCCTTTCTTTAATGCACAAAACCTCCAATGGCCTGTGTTTATTAGAGGCCAGTCTTTCAGGGAAGGAAGCAGCCCAGAGGTGGTATTTTGTGATCTCATTGCTATGGTTCCCTTCCGCCTCCCGCCCCTACTTCCTGTGTCTTTGTGGGTGTTTTATTGAGAGATTAAAAGAGAAATCCAGGAATCTTTGATTCACTAATACTTTTTATTACTTGCAGAGCTGGGCCTTCAAACTGTTCTCTTCCATGCTTTGAAGCTGGCTAGGAGCTGGTTAGTGGGGAGCCTCGTTCCACTTGGGAGGGACTTGCATTTCAGGAGGTGTTTGCTGGCCAGCACTTGGGTCCCATGAGCGTCCTCACTGCAGCGAGGCTCTTCTTTTTCTTCTGCCAGGGCTCCTGTGGCCCTCTGGACCTGCCCAGGTGCCACATGCCCATGAGGCCCACCTGCAAGCACAGGGCCACGGCGTCTCACTTGCTCGTTCCAGCAGTCCTGACTGATACTTAGCAGGCACAGAGCAGGAACTCGGGGGCTATTTGATCTTATTATTAATTGTGTATCAGCAGATTAATATAGATGTGCAAGGGTGGTGCGGCTGCCTTGGGAGCGGGGGCCCTGGCTGGTCAGGGAAGGCTGCAGTGGCCTGACGTGCGGGTCCCCAGGACCCTCCAGGCACCCTGGGCAGGAGGTGGATGCAGACCCACCTGCTGGGAGGCCAGAAGCTCTCATGAAGCTGGCTCTGGCTGGGTGGTTCGGGAACCTCGTGGGGCTGAGCCCCAGGGGGTGGCCCGGGAGCCAGGCTGAGCAGGCTGTGGAGGGCAGGTCTGACAACGTTTAATTTTCTCTTCAAAATCTGCATTCTCTGGCTGATCCTCCTCACGTGTGAAGACAAATGCACCATTAAGGCACCAAACAGGGAACATGGAGTGACTTTTTAATAATCTGTGGTTAGCGCGAGGGTGGGGGGTGCGGAGCTGTGACCGCAGAGCCAGGGAAGCTGCAGTGGCAGTGCTGGGCCAGCGCCTTCTCTGGTCTTCGAAACTGTGCCTGTCGGTCTTTGGCTTTGGTCAGCTTCTTTTCCCGCCCACACCTCACCATCCTTGGTGGCCTGTGGCTGGGGGAGGCGGAAGTGTGGCATCAGGGGTCGAGGCCACTCCCCCCCTTCCAGGACAATCCCGAGGCTGTGGTCCTCTCTCATCAGCTCACTGGGGGCCAGATGGGTCGATGCAAGGACCCCGAGCTTCACTAGAGTGGCGTCATTAATGGCACTTTATTTGGGGCAAAACACTTGATATCTTTGCTTTGGTGTTTCCTCTAAATGGTGGTGCGCAGACCCGTCTTCTCTCTGCCTTGTGGGGAGCGATGCGTGAATGTTCCATAAAATGCTTCAGGGGGAGGGGAAGGGAGGAAGGACAACGAGGGGGAGAGAGAGAGTCAGGACACCACCCAGTTGCACAAAATAGGTTGGCACAGTCCTGTGCGTCCTTCCAAACCCTGACGAGGCACTGCCCGCTGCACACAGATGCTCCCGATTCCCCGGATGGAGTTAGAGCTGCTCACACCTCCCCCTGTCGCTGCTTTGCTGCACAAAATGGACTCTGCACGCCTGGCCCCACTCTGGGCTCAGAGTGGACTGTGACTGCTACACTGAAAGGAACGCCGATGACAGCAGTTTGCTGTGTACAGTGTGACAGGAGCGTTTTCTGTACCATCTCATTTAACTCCTCCTCGGGCTTTTCCTGTGGTAGTTGTTCTGAACCAGGCAGGGCCAGCCTGTGACATGTGTCCGGTGCTGGGAAGGGGCAGAGACACTCCCTGTGTTTTGGGACCAGCCAGGCCTTGGCGTGAGCTCTGGCCTGTGGGTGCAGCCGGGCAGCGGCCAGGGCCGGAACACGGGTTGCGCAGACATCTCTCGGCCCTCCTGTGCCCTCAGGCTTCTGCGTGGGCTCTTTGCTGTGGAATTTGAGCTTCTTTCCCTCATGGCGGCCACAGAGCAGTGGCATTGCGGTTGCGGGGGCCCCGGGCTGCACGAGGGGCTTTCTGAAGAGAAGGCGGAGGCCGTGTTGGCCTTTTAGGACCCAGCCTTGGAAGGCACAGAGCGTTGCCTCTGCAGTCACCCTGCGAGCAGCCTGGCTCAAGACCCCACCGCTGAACGGGAGCAACCTCAGAGAATTTGGGACTGTGTTTTAACACTGTCACGGTGAGAAAAAGTGGCTCTGGCAGCTCTGACCCCCAAAGCCACCTCCACGGCCCAGGGCCTCTAATCTTCAGTAAGGGCTCTCCGTGGTGCTGGGAGGGCGAGAAGCCAGGATGTCACTGTTTAGGGAGCATCTACTGTAGCAGGCACTGTGCTCTCAACCCTGGGGGTGGCATTTCTGGCCTCCTTTATGGCTGAAGCTTGTAGAGGCCACTTGGCTGGCCTGAGATCACAGAGCCCAAGGAGCAGAGGCTGGATTAGCACGCAGGTCCGCCTGACCACATGCCTGGCCTTGCCTGGACGCATGCGTCCTTCCAGCAGAGGATCGAGGGCAGGAGGGGATGGAGCCCCATAGCTCACAGCCCGCATGGTCCTGTTTGCTCAAGGGTTAAGTCTGATGGGTCCAGCAGGGGAAATGTACTATGATGATCTATTCCTAACAGGTGGAGGGGCTGTGTCTGCCAGGCACACTGACAGCCTGCTAGATGTGTGCAAAATAAAGGAGAGCAGTGGCTCCTTCCCCCAAGACCCACTAATCCAGACCGCCATCTGTCCCTGGCTTTCACAGGCTACCTCCCGCACTCAGAGTCACTGCTCAGGTTGATGCAGGGCACTGTCATGTCGCAGTGTGGAGCTATCACCGAACAGGCATCTCCACATCTGCGCTGGAGAGCATCTTGGTGGTCAAGAGTTCATGACCAGGTCCTGTTCCTTTTGGGGGGCAGGCACAACTGCTCACCTGGGCTGCATGTTTGAGGACATCCAAGAAATCCCAGGGTGTGGCCTTTTCCTGTTTTTGTGTTTTCTCTTTTGGTTCTCTTTATCACCAAGATCACAGACAAGCTAATTGAATGACATACTTTGCTAGCAAGTTAATTCATTGACTCATCGGGCTATAGCTGAAAAGAAGTCAGGCCATCGTGGATGGCACCACAGAACTGGCGGGTGTGATCCGTGCAGCCTCGCATTTTGCATACACAGCTGCACCTGCTGGTGTCACGTACACACACGCACACATGCTCGGGAGCCCTGGCGAGCTGGCCTCGATAGCAGCTTGAGCAATCCGGAGGTGGAACCAGACACCAGCTGCGCTTCTGGTCTCTTGAGATCTGGACAAGGTTGGCTGTGACCCTGCCTCCCTGCAGTCTGGAGCCCTCCCCAACTTTTCTGCGTATCCCAGGGCCTGGCGCCCTCTGTCCCGGCTGGTGCAGGGCTCCCACTTCCACGTGCTCGGGCTTTGTGCCCCTCTGTGTCTACAGATGAGAAACTCCACTCAGTCCTTGATTTCTCTAGAAAGCTGCCCTCTCACAGTGCCTGTGAGCGAGGCAGACTTTGCTGCAGTTTGGTGGGGGCACTTTGCATCCCTTCCCTGCAGACGGGCTCAGATCCAGTGCCTGAGACCCTCTATGTTGCGTGGCCTTGGGTGGAGAATTCCCACTAGCCCCATCGCCCACGGTCCCACTGCTTCCTCCTGGCTGTCTCACCGTTCAGCTCTCTGTTCTTCCTCTCCCCAGGTCCCAACAGCAGCAAGTCTGAACCCTGTTGTGTCCTCATGCAGGGCAGCTTAGCCACCCTTTTTGTAGCCTTGGCATCTGCTGGCCCTGTCTTCCAAAACCGCTCGTCTGTTGAGGGGTTTTCCCAAACTAAGACAGTTTCCTCCCTTGGTGCCACAACACCTCCACAGGGTGAGTGCATGCTGGGGAGGCTGTGGACCTCTAGTTTCTCTTTCTCTGGGCACCCAGTCCAGCTGGGAGGCAGGGTAACTGAGGGCCCAGAAGTGGGGAGAGGAGGAAGGGAGCTCTAGGTTTATATTTATTGGCCACCGAATTAATTTTCTAGGGCTGCTGTAACAAAGTATCAGATTGGGGAATTAAACACAGAGATTTGCTTTCTCACAGTTCTGGAGGCTGGAAGGTCCAAGATCGAGGTGTCGGCAGGGCTGGTTCCTTCTGACGCCTCTCTCCATGGCTCGTAGATGGCCGTCTTCTCCCTGTGTCCTCATGTGGTTGTCCCTCTGTGTATCTGTGTCCTAATCTCCTCTTCTTATAAGGACACCAGGCATATTGGACTAGGTCCCATCCTAGAGACCTCACTTTACCTTAGTGACCTCAGTAAAGGCCCTGTCTCCAAATATAGCCCTGAGCCCAAATATAGGAGGTCAACAAGTGGATTTGGGGGGACACAGTTCAGCTCATAATAGTCACCTGCTATGCATGGGGTGCTGTGGGGAGACGCGTGGCCCAGTGCTTGAACATGGCCTTCCAGCATCTGTAGGTCTCGTTCTGATCTCCTTCTACCAACTGCTGATCCTGTAACTGGGAAAGTTCTTTGCCTTCTCAGTCCTCTCATTGTGAAGACGGGGGTGACCATCCTGCCTGCATAGGGTCATAGTGAGAGTTACATGTGAGGACATATTGAAAGCATGACTGGGCCAGGCGCCGGGCACAGTGCAGAGCTGAGGAGGTGATGTCACCAAGCCCAGAGCTGGGGAAGGCTGCAGCCTGCATTCACCCCAGGCCTATGCTGAGCTGCTCTGCGGTTGGGCCTTGGGGCCTGCAACTCTGTCCAGCTGTGCCATTTTCACTGTGGCTGTGGTTATGGGGCTGGGTGGCTGGGCCCATCCACCAGGGACCCTCTGCCTGTGTGACCCAGAGCCACCACCCAAATCAGGGCAGTGCCCCGTCGTGTGCCTCACACAGACCCAGTGGCCAGGCTGCTGCTGCATGGACTGGAAAGGACTCCTGACTCTGCTGGTCAGGTCAAGGCCAGAACGACCTGTGTCCGCAGCCCATTCTGTCCTGTCCTGGCCCCGAGGGGGCTCTGGTGTGAGGCCTGCTTTGTGTCGCTCTGCTTCATAGCCTTGTCTGCATGGAGGGTCCTTGGGCTCTGTGGCATCTTTGGTTTTGTCCCTTCTCGCCTCCCCTGGACGCATGGCAGTTTGGCCCGTGGGAGCATCCCTCCTGCTTTCTGCTTTCTGGGCACAGCAGGGAGGTTTGTCATGCTCAAAGCCCAGAGTCAGGGAGCCTCTCCTACAAGGGTGGCCCCATTTTCTTTTGCTCACCCTGTTTCCTCCCTCCAGAATGTCTCCTTCCCTCTCCTAATTCCCACACAGCAAAATCCTTCCCATCCTGCAGTGCGATGACCCCTTGAAGATTTCTCTGCCACCCCAGCTGACAGGACCCCCCCACTTGGAAGGTTCTGAGAGCCCCCCAGGACTCAGAATCAAGAGGGTCCGAGGAGGCCATCCTCATCCCTTGCCCGTGGGGCTCTAGAACCTTTCCAGAAAGAGAGCTTCTCTCTTGTGAAAGTTGGCCTGCCTTCCCAGAGTAAGTCTCTACCAGACGGAGCGGACCCCTCCCTGTGCGGATCCTCTGAAAGTTCCTCTTTTTAGCTTGCCTGGAATCCTTCCTGTCATAATCCAAACCAAACCTTATTTGTCTCCTCCTCAGGGCAGAGGACAGCTGGTCACTCGAAGGCTGAGAAATGGTCTAAGAGCTCCCGCTGAGGCCATGGGTGTTCACGTGATGCTCTCATGGCCAAGTCCATGAGATCTTTGGGCAGGAACAGTGTCAGCTTGCTCAGGTGCAAAGGAAACAGACGCCTGGCATGACAGTGAGGGTCCTTCAGAGAGACAGAAGCAACAGGACATGTACATACAAGTGGTCTTCGAAAAGTTCATGGAAGGATTTGTGTTATCTTTAATTCAATTCTTCCATGAACTCTTTGAAGTGCCCTTGTATGTGTATATATGAAGGCTGTCAGGAAGGGGGACTCTCTTTTATTTGGGGGAGGGTCTGCCTTTTCTTCTATTCAGGCCTTTAACTGATTGGATGAGGCCTGCCCACACTATGGAGGGCGATCTGCTTACTCAGTCTATAGATCTATATGTTAATCTCACCCAAAAGACCTTGACAGAAAAACCCAGAATAATGTTTGACCAAATATCTGGGCCAGTTAAGTTGACACATAAAATTAACCATCACACCTGGTTATGCCACCCATCCATCCATCCAACCATCCACCCATCCCTCCATCCACCATCCATCCCTCCATCCACCATCCATCCATCCATCCCTCCATCCATCCCTCCATCCATCCATCCCTCCATCCATCCCTCCATCCATCCACTCATCCCTCCATCCATCCATCCCTCCATCCATCCCTCCACCTATCCATCTGTCCCTCCATCCCTCCATCCACCATCCATCCATCCATCCCTCCATCCATCCCTCCATTCATCCCTCCATCTATCCACCCATCCCTCCATCCCTCCATCCATCCCTCCATTCATCCCTCCATCTATCCACCCATCCCTCCATCCATCCATCCATCCCTCCATCCATCCCTCCATCCATCCCTCCATCCATCCATCCCTCCATCCATCCCTCCATCCATCCACCCATCCCTCCATCCATCCATCCCTCCATCCATCCCTCCACCTATCCATCTGTCCCTCCATCCCTCCATCCACCCATCCCTCCATCCCTCCATCCATCCCTCCATCCCTCCACCCATCCATCCATCCCTCCATCCCTCCATCCCTCCATCCCTCCATCCCTCCCTCCATCCGTCCACCCATCTATCCCTCCATCCATCCCTCTAGCCATCCACCCATCCATCCATCTACCCATCCACCATCCATCCCTCCATCCACCCACCCATCTATCCCTCCATCCACCCATCCATCCATCCACCCATCCATCCATCTACCCATCCACCATCCATCCCTCCTCCACCCACCCATCTTTCCCTCCATCCACTCATCCATCCATCCCTCCATCCACCATCCATCCCTCCATCCGTCCACCCATCTATCCCTCCATCCACCCATCCATCCCTCCCTCCCTCCCTCCATCCATCCATCCATCCATCCATCCCTCCCTCCATCCACCATCCACCATCCATCCCTCCATCCATCCCTCCATCCCTCCATCCCTCCATCCAGATATCCATCTATCCCTCCATCCATCCATCTACCCATCCATCCATCCCTCCCTCCATCCATCCACCCATCTCTCTATCCCTCCACCCATCCATCCCTCTGTCCATCCCATTCATTTTTTCATTCATCCGTCCACTTGCTCAGCCATGTGTCCATCCACTCATCTATCCATTTGTGCTTCCATCTCTCTGTCCATACCATCCTTCCATCTATCTATCCATCATCCATCCATCCTTCCATCCTCCAGATATCTATGTATTGGTACATCTGTCTGTCCATTCACCCACCCCATGTATTTGTCCATTTATCCACCCATCCATCATCCATCCATCCATCCATCCACCCATCCACCCATTTGTACACTCACTCAGCAAATGCATATGGAACCTCTACACCATATTGTGCACTGGGAGTACCCAGGTGACCAGGACAGCCTGCTGAAGGAAATAGGTCCAAATGTAACAATGCAGAAAATGGGCCATTCTGCAAAAGGGGTCTGGCAGCATCCAGTGTGGACACAGAGGAGAGGGTCATTCCTTTTGGGCTAGGGGAGGATTTGGGGAGGCTTCATTGTGGAGGTGGCCTTTGCACTTTAAGAATGAGTGTGAGTCCTGTGGTTTGGGTGGCCAGCAGAGAAGGTGCTCCAGGCTGAGGGCACAGCACAATCAGTGGCGAGGAGATGAGTGTGGCACGTTGGGCAACAGGGAGAGACTCAGGCTGGCAGAGTGTGGGCGTGCAGGCTCTTTGGGATGGGGGATGAGACCAGAGGGGGCTCTGGCTCAATGGTGTTGAGGTGTGTGGGTCTGGTTTTCTACAGCCCCGCTGCTCACAGGATGGTCCACGGACCTGCAGCATCAGCATCACCTGGAACCATTAGAGATGCAGACGCTCCGGCCCCATCCCATACCTGCATTCTGACAGGGCCCGGGGATTGGTGGGAACATTAGTTTGAGATGTAGAACTTAAGTGATGGAGCCGCAGATGGCCTTTGGAGAGGGTAGTGTGGGATTCACCGTCCTGCACAACCCTGGGGCATGGCATGGAGAAGGGTTGAAGGGGCGGAGGCTGTAGGCCTTGGGGGCTTGTGGGGCTGTGGGAATAACTTAGGGGAACAGGGGGAGGCCTGGGCTCCAGCAGGACAGAGGAGGAGGGGCAGGAGGCTGGTGGAGAAGCCGTGGCAGCTGGGAGGAAAGGGGGACTCTCTGGTGACTCTGCAGCCTCTGCCTGGGCAGGCTGCTAAGGTCCGAGCCAGCACAGTGCCCATTTGCAGTGGGCTCTTCTCCAGGTGCTGCCCAGACTCCTGGGCCCGTGGCCTGGCACTTGGACACCAGAGAGTACTAGTTAGCAAGCGAGGTGTGGCATGACAGCCTCATTATGTCACCCCCCGGCAGCCTAGGGTGGCAGGTTTATTCTTTTCATCATCTCTGCAGCCACCCAGGGTTCTGGTCCCAAGCTCTTAATTTGCTTCTCTGCCAAGCCTCATGGTCCATGACCTTTAGACTCCCCCTCAGCTCCGACATTTCAATCTGAGCCCTCGGCACTGGGGCTTTGCATAATATGTGTGTGTGGAGGGCTCCTGCCTATACCAGCTGCTGCTGTTTGGGGGGAGGGGAGGGGTCATGCTGTGCAGACACCTGCCCTTCCTCTACCGTGCCTGGGCTTGCCATGGGCACCCCTTCAGGGGTGCGCCCAGGGTGCTCTGTTCACTTCCACCCAACAGACTGTCAGGGGCTGGGCACAGGCTCAGGGTCAAGGCTGGGTAAGGTGCTGGGTGATCCTTGCCCTTGGGGAGCATTTAGTCCCATGGGGACTCTACTGCATGGTCAGAAATGTGGCATCAGAGTAATGGGTGCAGTGGTAGTGACAACCATCTCCAAAGCTCACTGCTCCTCTGCACTAGCCACCCCTCTGGGGCTTTCTGGGGTGCAGGTGAGTCGAACCCAGAAGTCTGACTTCAGAGTCCACACATGTACCTTCTGCCTCCCTGATGGAGGTGGCTGGGCTGGAGACAGGTGTGTCCCCATGCCCCGGGTGGTGAGGGAGCCTTCCCCAGGTGGCTGCAGGAGGTGAGGGACTCAAGCGGGAGGAGTGGAGTGTCAGAGGCACAAGGTGTGACCTGGCTCACCCAGTCTGGGATGGCACTGGGGCAGGGAGAGGCGCAGGCCAGCCCGGAGAGCTGGGAGGGGCAGCCGAGGGACCAATGCCTGCCACGGAAAGAACAGGAGCACCATGAGCACTTTTGAGGTGTGATCACAATGATGTCTTCTGGCCATTACTGGGCACCCACTCCATGGCAGATGTGAGACTTAACTGCATCCCCTGTGACCTCCACAGCAACCTGGAAGGTGGTCACATTATTTACGTCTAAGGGCAGAACATGGGACCTCAGTGAGGTGCAGGCCATTGCTGGGTTCAGGGTGAGCAGACTGGGTGTAGTGGGGGTGGGTGGATGGGGTAGGGGCGAGAATGAAGACTGAGAAATGAAGCTGGTGGTTACCGTGGGGGGGGGCCACTTCTCAGATGGGACATTATAAAGTCCCCAGATAGTTCTGGTGAGGCCCCACACTTTACACTTGAAGGCAGACTTCTAGGTCAGTCAGAGCCTGGCTCTGTGCTGTCCGTCCTACATCTGAGCCTGTCCCTGGCTCTGCCTACCTGGCCTCAGTTTCCCCCATCTGTAAAATGGATGCGATGTGTACACATCAGAGGGTGGTTCTGAGGGTTCTGAGAATCATACTTGTATTATACTGTTCTGTCCCCTTCTTAGGCCTCGGTTTCCTCGACTGTGAATTGAAGCTGTTGGGCCTGAAGGGCAGGTTGAAAGAGGTGGGGATAGACCACATCCTCTGAGCCTTTGCTGTGGGCCAGGTGCTATGAGCAGGTGGCCGGAGCATCTGTGCAGTCCTGGGCATGGGGAGGGGTGCACGGGGGATAAGGGATCAGTCATTTCCACTGAGCCCCTGAGCCTCGCAGCCCCATCTCCCCAGGTGTTGGGACTTTCAGGACGGGGACTTAGATCTCCAGCCAGAAGGATGATCCAGGATTTAGGTGGTCAACAAAGTGGCAGGTCCTTCCATCACCCTTAAGTGTATTGATTCCTTTGATAGCTTGACCTGATATTGAGAAGCCCAGGGACCGAGCTGCCTGGGCCTGGGATGACGTCGCGGGCTCGGCTGCTGTAGGGACTCTGTTTTCTCCACCCCTCTGCCAGCCGGCCTGTTCTGCTGTGACAGAAAGGAGGGTGCTGAATTCCCCCAGAAGTTGACAGCTGTGGCTACTGTACTGGTCTTTTTTATTTTAGGAAGAAAGTATTTGAATTACATCCTGTGCTGTTGGAGGGTTGCTGGCCCGAGGACTTCCAGGAACACTCTGTTGCCTGGTGACCCAGCATGGTGGCCTCTTTGGGGTGTCACTGGGCAGTCGAATGACCGTGTGGCCCAGGGAGATTAGCCAGGCGTTCCTGTCCTGGGGCCTCTGAAGCTTGGTGGAGATCCGGCTTCGTGTCCCAGACTTGGGCTCTGCAGGTCTCAGTGGCCACCTCGACCACCATCCTCTAGGATGTGTCATCCCTGTCTCACGGGCAGGGTCCTGTGTCTTGCTGTCACAGTGCCTGGCATACAGTAGGAGCTCAGTACATGCTTGGTGGACTCTGCCGCCCTCTAGCACCATCGGTGTGGCTTGCCACCCTCTCCAGCTGCCTGACGGAAGACTGCCCAGGCTCTGCCCCTTGAGGCAGCCTGCCTGGGGCTCCACAGGCTAGGGGATGCGGGGTTTGGGCTGGACCTGAACACTCATGGGGGGGCGGGTGGGGAATTTGGGCCGGGGTGGGCAGAACAGGAGTGAGTCGGGCACAGGGCAGTAGCTGAAAGGCCGAGTGCCCAGAGCAGGGCCCTGGGGCAGGGAGGTGTCGGGTACGGGTGGAACCTCGTGTGGTCCTAGCTCTGTCTTTCTGGCTTCCTCCGCTAAGGTGGTGTCGTCACCTGTAAATTTGGCTTCACAGTAGGGTAGGTGGAGGAGCCATCTGTCAGTCGGCCTGCTGCTGTCCATGCCGTGCTCTCCTGGTGCCACGTCCCTGTTGGGTGTGTCCTCAGTGGAGGTGGGAGAACCCTGGGCCCTTCCTTCCCTGCAGGCTGTGCATCCTCAGAGCAGTCCTTTGGGGAGGGAACTGATACTCATTCACCAGAATAAGCAGCTGAGCCTTGGAGAGGTGCAGCCACTTGCCTGAGGATACACCAAGGGTCCAGTCCTGGTCTCCTTGGCCTTGAAGATGATGCCTTGGCTCTGGGTTGCCCAGGTTCCTGCAGGAGGCATCTCTGGATGCTGCGAACCCAGGGCAGGTGGAAGGGAAGAGGCTCTGGGGGGCTGGCCCCAACGGGACAGCATCCTGGGGACGGTGGAGGAGAGCATCTGGCTGCTTGAGTGGCCATTTCGAGGCCAGGCCCCTGACTGGGAGGGGACTGATGGTGCTGCCAGGTCCATCAGTGCTCACTTTTATGAGCATTTAGTGGGCGTGAGTGGGCGTGGGTGGGTAGAGGAGCTTGGAGGGGCGGGCAAGCTCTGGCCCCGTGTGCTGCAAAGGTGGGATGCCTTTCACGGCCGCTTCTTGTGGCAGGCGATGTTGCCAGCACCACAGTTCAGTTCACAGAGAGGCAGAAGCACCCGTGAAGCACTAGGTGTGAGCATGGCCAGGCCCTAAAGGGCTGCTCACGCGTTCATAAGTCGTCCCCAGGTGCTGGGGACGGAGCAGAACACCAGACAGTTGAAAACCCTGCCCTCTGGCATTCTGGTGGGGAGGAGGCATGTGGTAGACAACGGGAATAGACACACACCTATGTCCCTTCATACGTATGCACATATGCACATATGTGTGCATGTACGTAAACACATGCATGTGTGTGCAATGGAGAAAGGGAAGGGGAGTAGAAGTATCTGGAAACGGAGGGGGTTGACATTTTAGGTGGGGTGACCAGAGGGGTCTCACTGTGAAGGTGACTTGAGGGAAAGAGCCACGTGGTGTCTGGGGCCAGCATTGCAGGCAGCTAGAACAGTGAGTGCAAAGGCCCCAGGGCAGGGGTGTCACTGGTGTGAGGACCAGGGACGTGTCAGTTGGCAGCAGGGGGTGAGCTAGTGAGGGTCTGAGAGTGGATGCGGGGGGTGGTAGGGGCAGGTGGCACAAGTGAAAGGGGCATTGGGGAAATATGCTCAGCCCTCGCTGCCATGTGGCTGCCTGGCAGAGTCACCATGAGCAGTTCGTCACTGGGGTTTTGTCTTTTCCACGCTGTCTCATCTTTTGGGAGTGAGTAGCTTCTGTTATTTTATAGTTGGAGACCTGGCCTTGTGGGAGTCAAGCGACGGGTCCAGCCGGGCTCACCCTGGGATGAGCGGCAGCCTGGGTTCCTGAGACCTGGGCCTCTGTGGCCAACGTGCACAGTCATGAGCGGCTATTTTTAGTCCCTGGCAGAGGCACTGGAGGAGTTTGGGGCCTCAAGTCCAGTCGAGAACAGAAATAGAAATGTGAGGTTTCTGTCAAGCAGCAGATAACATGGGCAATTTTCATCTTCTTTAGTAAATGCAACTTTAACAAAATTGATTGCAATAAAAATAGACGGCCTTTTCAAGATGCCCAGTGAAAGTGCATAATCCAAAGGGATTCCTGCTTACAATTTTTATCTTGGTTCTAGAAGGAAGGCTCTGTTCTTCCAGCGGCTTCCCAGTCTGTGTCTACAGAGCTTCTCTCTTCAGAAGAGACCCCATGTGGCTGCTGGTCTCAGATGCCAACAGAGACCCACTGCGGACCTCCCAGGAGGACCCCGTCATGTCCATCTCCATGTAGTTGCAGCCAGGGAGCCATCAAAGTGAACCCTAGACCCCGGGACTGGAGTCTGGCTCTGGCATTTAATACTATTATGTTTTCATTCACTTATGTGTTTATTTAGCAAATTTTATTTGTACCTGCTGTGGAGTGTGTATGTCTCCCCGAGCCTCTGTTTTCCCATCTGTGAAGTGGGAATAATAACCCCCCGCTCTGAGTGTTGTGAGAGTGCACATCAGATCACGTGTGAGAAAGCTCTTTGGAACCAGCAGGATGGGCCCAAGGAGGGGCAGTTTACGGGCTCCATGGGGGATGTTTTGTAGAGTCTGATTTCCCCAAGATTTGTACCACAATCCATCTGAAATGTGTTTTTCTTCTTTTGCTTCTGAATTAGAGAACTAGCAAGTAAGAGTGTGTGGTGCTGGAACGCTCAGGAGTCTTTAAGATACGGGTGGATTGTGGGCCAAGGGTGTTGTTGGATGTCTGTCATCTGAAATGCAAGGTGCATTTTCTTTCAGGAACAATGTTCTTTTTGATGCGCCAGCAGCAGAGAGACAAAATTCTGTTCAACTTGTGGTGGGAATGAAGAGGCTATGCTTGCACAGGCAAAATGAAATTACTGTAATATGACTGTTCGGTGAACCAGATATACTCAAAAGAATAAACAATGATTTTATTAATTTTGGATGTTGGTGCTTGAGGAAAAACAGATTTAATTAGAGTTAATTAGAGGAGGCTGTGGAGGTGGAGGGAGGCTTTGTGTGGAGTCTGAGGGGGTCCCTGGGTACTACATAAGGCTTTAGGTGTTGCTGGTGATATTCTTTGCTGCATAAAAAGTCAAATCCGGATGGAATTGATCCTCTTTTGAAAATACAGGAATATTGCCTATGCTGCTGTTAGGGCTTGCAGGCCCTTGCTAGGTACTGGTGGACTGGGGGGCATCGAGTCATACCATTCTTATTGACCACTGGGTGACACTGCCAGCTCGGAGCAGCTGGGTTGCTCTCTGCAGTGAGAGAGGACTGTGTGTGCATGCCCGCACACGTGCGCTTGTGTGTGCCTGTGTGTGTGTGCATGGGGTCATCAGGGAGGGTGGAAGCTGGGCCTGGCCCCGTCTCGTGTTTATGTTAATGAGTGGGTGATTGGGGTGTGAACGGCTGTTCCAGCCTGTGTCTGAATCTGAATGCAGCTCCCCGCATTGCTAGCTGGTGCTTCCGTCTTTTGCCGCCCTGTCCTCTCTGGAGTCTATGTTCATCCCCCAGCTCCAGCTGCTCATGCCTCCCTGGGTTGGAGCTGAGCTGGGCGAGTCCTCCAAGGTCAGTCCTGGCCCTGTGGCCACCTCCCTTCCCCACCTCTGCAGGCCCAGAGGTTCAGGCTCTTCCTCCTGGGCGCCGTGGCTGCATGGAGCTGTGTGCACCGCCCATGCCCTCCTGAGCTCGGCAGGGAGCAGGGCCCCAGTTCTGCTCAGTGGCAGGAACCTTCTGCTTGTTCTCTGCACTCTGTGGCTCTTCCCTTGATCACCAGAGTCTCTCTGATGTCCTCGTCCCTCCTTTCCTTTTTTCCCCCATGGGTCCTCTGCCCCTGCTGCTCTCTGTACCCCTCGTGCTTCTGTGTTTAAGGGGGACCCTCCCATCCTCACTTGCAGGGGCCCCCACATGGATATATTGGTGGCTTCTGGGCCTCTCTAGAAAGGTCAGAGCCCAGCAACAGGGGATAGCCTTCGGGCAAGGCAAACCCTCTGCCAAGGTCAGCCAGCCTCCCTGCTGACAGGACACGCCTGACCAGGACCCTCGGGGCTGTGACAAGTGGTCTCCAGTCAACCACACAAAACTGCCTTTCTCTTTCTGTTTCTCTTGTGTGTGTTCCCGGAGGGCTTCTGTTTTCTTTTTTGAGTCTTCCTGACCTCCATGCCCTCCCTGGATGAAAGTTGTCATGGCCAGGCTGTTGCCTGTGAACCTGGGATCTGGGGAAGGGACTTAAAGAGGACCAGTTTGGCTGTGAAGCAGCCTTGCAGGAGCTGGGCCTGCCCTGATTAGTCTTGGGGCCAGCCCTGCCCCTGGCACCCGGGTGAGGCGCTTTGTGTTGTTTCTTTGCTGTGAGGTAGAAAGCAGGAGTTCTGGCCGAAAAGTTCTGAAAAGACCACTTTTGCCCTTTCAGATGTTAGGAAAGGGAATGAAAGAGAAAAGAAACAACTCTTTGATTTTTTTGTCTTTGAAGATAAAAGCCCAAGAATTTGTTAAAGGGGGTGAACGGCCCAATGCCACCTTCATCTGTCTTGTTGGAACTGCTTTGGGGAAGATGGACATTATTTCAGAAACGGTTGAATCTTGTGTCTTCCGTTTTGCAAACATGGCCTGGGCGTCGCCGTGTTGGCTTTCTCGGGGCGGGCAGGGCAGGCGGCTCTGGTGCTGCAGAAAGGAATCAGGTTTCCTCCCTGTGGATGTGGTTCTAATTCCAGCTCCAGCCCTTCAGTGTGTGGGGACTGGGCCTCTGCGTGCTGGGCTGCCATGATGATCTCAGCCCCATGGGGCCGTCGTGAGCCCTGGAGGAGGTGGCCTCAGGTGAGCGGTCATAAGTGCAGGGCAAGGCACCGAACCCATGCTGGGCGTCATGCAGGTGGCTGCGAGCATTGTACCTGCTATGAAGGAGCCCTCCACGTCACTGGGAACCGGGGCCTGTGGTAGCCCGAGTTCTGGGCCCTGACAGTGACGCTGACTTTTCACCTGCTCTGGAAAGAGAGAGAAGCAGAGAACAGCACCGTGCTTCCTTCTAATCAGGTTTTACTTTTGTAAAAAATGTTTTACTAGCAAATTACCTCGATGAGTCCTTCCTGGGGATTTGTAATTTGCTGGATGCATAAGTTGGTGACATCAGGCTGTCAGTTGGAATGAAAGATAAACTCTAATTTGCTGGGAGCTCGGAGGCTGGAGTGATGGTAATTAGAAGTGATTACCTTCTCCCAGTTCTGCTAAATAATGTCTCCCTCCCAGTGGCCGAGGTGGGGGCTGAGGGATAGCTGGGGGCGCTGGGGACACCCTGAGGCCTGGCTGCCCTGTGGGCCTGGTCCTGTGCTTGGTCCCAGCTGGGCACTCCTGCGTAGGAAGGGGTGGCCTTGTAAAGTGGCCTTTGCTTCTCAGCCCTGGGTCCTGTTGGAACCCTGGGGCTGTTACTTATAGCTAATCCCTGCAGCGGTGGCGAGAATGACCACAATGACAGTAGGAGGGTTTGGACGCTGGGCTGCCATTTCCAAAGCACTCTGTGGATGGTGTCTGGTGGCCTGTGTTTTACATTCAGCTTGACTCTCAGTAGGGGTTGCCTGTTAAAACATGGGAATCTCAGTGAAATTTCAATCTCAAAGAAACAACGAATACTTTTTTGGTATAAATATGTCCCAAATATTACGTGGGACATACTTATACCAAAAAAGTATTCGTTGTTTCTTTGAACTTCAAATCTTGCATTGGACATACACTAGAAATTATTTGTTATTTATCTGAAATGCAAATTTACATATTGCATGGGACAAAAATCATTTGTTGTTCATTTAAAATTCAAATATTACAATGGGATGTAATTATACTAAAAAATTAACCTGAGTAATCTGCTGTTTATCTGAAATCCAAGTTTAACTGTGCGTTCTGTATTTTTACTGCTAAATCTGCAGCCCTCCCCATAGTGGCCTGGGACCTTGGCTGGTGCATAGCCATCCTGGGTCTCCATCCTTCCTCCATTGGAGTGATCGTGATGGTTCCAGCTGTGCTGACCTCCCAGGGTGGCTGGAGGCAGTGGGGCCCCATGAGTTGGTGCACATAGGACCCCAACGCATCTCAGGTCTTCCTCTGAGAGCTCTTTCCACATGCCCCATTTCATGAGGTGGGCCGAGGGCACCCCAATTTGTAAGGTCCTGGCTCCTGCCCTCTATTGAGGCCTTGCTGCTCCCTGTGCCTCCTGTTGGACGCTGGTCAGTGCCATGGGGAAGGGACTGGACACTGGGTCCTGGTTCTCACTGGACAGGTCACCTCATGCCTGTTTTCCTTACCTAGAAATGTGAACAGGGGCTGGCCCAAGTCCCTCCCATCCTCTCAGCTTTTCATTCAAGGTGTATTTCTTGAGCAACTCTTCTATCAGGCACCGTGACAGTCTGGGGACATAGTGGGGAGCACATCAGCCCCTCTGGCCCTCCTG
Source organism: Cynocephalus volans (assembly GCF_027409185.1). Taxonomy (NCBI): domain Eukaryota; kingdom Metazoa; phylum Chordata; class Mammalia; order Dermoptera; family Cynocephalidae; genus Cynocephalus; species Cynocephalus volans. The sequence continues at coordinate 4,876,473 of NC_084468.1, read as the reverse complement.
GTGCATAGGGTTTGGTTGGAGGAGGCAATTTGTGGTGAGGAAAAAGAGAGAGCATGGGAGGTGTACCGAGAGCCCCTGGAGGGGCCGGCACCGACCCATCCCCACTCTGCCGCTCCCCAGCTTTCCTTTTCTTGCCCACCCACACTCTGGACGCACTTCTCAGAAGACTCCAGGTGCCTTTGTGGAAGGACTGGGGTGTGAACGACAGAGCAGGTGGATATCGACTGAGAACTGTCCCGTGTGTCTGCGCCGTGTCGCTGAGCTTGGGACGCGCTCTGGGTGGGACGGCTGACAGCGCGGTGTCTGCCGGCTGCAGCAGGCGCACGTGCAGAGGCAGGCAGAACTCACCGGGTCTCCGCTGCAGCAGAGCGCAGCCTGACTCTCAGGGGTCCCAGGGAGGCTGCCATTCTGCCTGATGAGGAAGTTGCCTACCGCGAAGTCTCTCCTGGTTCTGACGTGACCCGGTTGGCTTCAGCCTCCCCAGGCCCACTCTGCCGCCATCTGTGGTTGTCACCTGGATGCTCCACTCCAGAGCACCGGGATGAACCAGCTTCTGAATCTATGGCCATCCTGCGGCCCCTACGTCTCTCTTCCCTTCCTGCCTGCCTCGCCCAGCCAGCTGTGCTTTCATGTCCTCTGTTCTCTCTTTCTGGAATGCATTTCTTTACCTCCATCCTGCTTTCCAAAGCCTATTCGTACTTCCAGACCCAGTTCATGAGTCAGCTTTTGGGGAAAGCTTTCTCCAGCCCCTGCCAAAATGCCTCATCCTCTCCCCTTCCAGACTCTACTATTTCCTCCAGGATTTGAGCTGACACTCAGTTGGTCTTGAACCTGAGTTAGCTGTAAATGTGTCTGTGAGCCCCCCCGCCGGCTTGTCACCCTCAGTGGGCAGAGATCACACCTTATCATCCCCAAGGTACCCCCACAATCACTTGGCCCAGAGCCCAGCATCTGGAAAACGCTGGCTGAATGGGATGCACTAGAGGCCTGGCATCAGCGTAGAGGTGAGTTCCAGAGGGTGGTCAGCCCTGTCCTCTCTGAGGGTGTCAATGGCTGTTTCTCCAACTGAGTGTTTGGAGCTCTGGCCCTCAGTGTTGTGCCCCAGGGGTTTTCTTTTACTGCGAGTGTCTGAGTTCAACCTCTCAGTACAAATTCTGGCTCTTGGTTATGGTGTGGAATGTTCTGGGCTTGCCAACATTGAGGCTGCTCTCTGAGCTGTAGAGATCAGCAGGGGCTGAGTTTTTTTTTTTTTTTTTTTGCTTTTATAGGACATTTCATTTCATTTTTTTACAAATCATACTTATTCTTTATGCCCCCTGTCCAATCTCTCCCCACCTCCCTCTCCCTGCCCCTCCCCCCTCTAATTACCCTAGATTTCTTCTCTCCTTCTGAAAGAGTAATGGTTACCCTGTTGATTTGTTGCCTAGATGATCTGTCCAATGCTGAGGGGTTTGTTCAGGTCCCCCAATATTATTGTAGAGCAGATGCTGCTTCTGTCACTCTGGAATGGGCTTTGTGGAGAAAGACATCTTCTTCTTTTCTTTGGTCTCTGCTGGTGACTCTCCTTGTGTCAATGCACTCCAGTGGCTGGCAGACCATCTGCATGGTACTTGTGGCATCTAGCCGCTTTTGCAGCAGCCGTGGTTACTGTGGTGGCTGTGATGGGCCACCCATGTAGAGGTGATGTTTTTGGCGTGCTCCTTACCTAGTTGATGGTGGCAATGGTGGTGTGCCTGATTGTGGGAGGGAGTCCAGTTTCATGCTTCATGCCTCAGGACCTTGGGCAGGCCCCGTGGTGCTGGCAGCGTGCCTGGTGGTGGGAGGAGGGTCTAGTCCCCAGATCCAGACCTCAGGACCCTGGCAGGCCCCATGGTGCTGGTGGTGGGCCTGGTTGTCCCCCATTTCTGGCTTGGTAGCCCAGGGGACTTCTGGTCCTTCTAGGTGTTATTGGTGTTCTTTGGTGATGTGAGACCTTTACTAGTTAATATCAAACTTTGTCTCTGGTTGTGGGCACTGTCTGTTTTTTCTTTCAGTTCTGTGTTGGATTATTTGCTGTTCTCACCACTTACACTCTGCACTGGAACTAATTTATTGTCCTTTGCTTACTTCTAAAATGGGGTAACTTCCTGTGGGGACCAGCACTTGAGCTCTGTGGTTGAGCTAAATTGCTGCTTTGCTGCTGATTCCCTGGGGAAGGATTTTTGTGTAGCTCACGTTTTAATGGTTGACTTTATAGGACTTCTGGGTTTAGTGAAATCCAGTGCACCTGGGTTGTATAGAAACTCTGATCTGGGCCTGAGTCTTTTCTTCAAACCGCACCCCATGCAATTCTATATTCCTGACCAGTCTCCTTTGAGTGGTCCTATGCTGATTGGGGTGCAGATCAGCTGTCCTTGCTGTGCCCTAGTGTTCTCCTGGTGGGCCTGTCTCCCCCACTGCCCGTGCTCCAAACACTTCTCATGGGATTGGCCCTGCGCCAGTCCCTTGCGATGACTCACCGGCCTCTGAATGGCTCCTTTCTTTCAGTTGTGGCTCCTTGCTCCTCTGTGGGTCTACGGGAACCCTATTAGTGGTCTTGCTGGCCTGGGGGCCACCAAGGCCCTCTTCTTCCCTGCTGCCTCCAAGTAACTTCATCCAAAGGGCACAGCAGTGCCTTTTGCCAGCTCCTGCTCCGTGAACTCAGCAGCTCCAGCCTGGAAATGGCCGGGGCTTGAAACGGTCAGAGTGTTTTTTTCTTTCTCTCATTGTGGCTTCTCCTGTCTTCATACACTCTGTAGGTCTCTCCTCCTCTTCCCCTGAGCTCTAGTGGCTCCAACTTGGCAGTTGTTGCTTTTTAATAGTTGTAAATTGGTTGATTTGTGGAAGAGAGTAACACTGGGGACCGTCTATTCTGTCATCTTGACTGGAAGTGTCCGGGGCTGGGTTTTGGATGCAGGTCCTGGATTTTGGGCAAAGGTGGGGCTAGGGATGAGGAAAACCTAACCATCTTCTCCCTGCTGGGCCAAGCTGGAGAACTGAGGTTCAGAGGAAGGGGTATGATTTGTGTCCTGTGTCGGGATCCCCAAGGCCATGCCCAGTGTGATGACTTGCTAGAACTCAGAGCACTTGGCATATAGTTGTACTCATGGCTAGGATTTATTACAGTGGAAGGACACACCGCAAAATCTGCAAAGGGAGAAGGTGTGTGGGACGAAGGCTGGAGGAAACCAGGCAGGAGCTCCCAGAGTCCTCTCCCAGTGGAGGCCCAAGGGACACCCAGCATCTAGTTATGAGAACACCTGTGAAATGCTACCAGCCAGGAAAGCCCCTTACAGACCCAGTGCCCATGGTGTCTGTTAGGGGCTGGTCACAGGGGCAACCTCTGCCTGGCAGGTACCAAATGCCAGACTCCCAGAGGGAAGGTGGGTGTTCAGTACGAGCCGTATGTCTTACACAGACACTGAGGCACAGGCAGCCCCTCTCATCAGTTAGGGCAGTGGGCATCCTCTTGTCATCCAGTTCCCAAGCACCAGCTATGCAGCCCTCTCATGAGGGCAGGCAGCCCTGCTGAGCTGACACCTCACCAAACCTCACACCCACTCCCCTGTCTTCAAATGCATCCTCTGTGCCCAGCACACAGTAGTCCTGGCCGGACAACAGGATCTTGTAGACGCTGAGCGTGGGCTGGGAGGCCTGTGGCCAGAAGGAAAATACTCGCCCTTTTTTTGGTGTCGAATCGTCACCTCCCTGCTCTGCAGAGTCACTCTATCCTTTGCCTGTATTTATCCTTGACTCGCTCCAACCCTTCCCACGTGGAACAGGAAGGAGAGTTCCCACTTCAGAAGCACATGGCAAGGGTGGATCAGGGGACACTCTCCTCCTGGCCTCCAGACCTGCCAACTCTGCGTTCCTGGAGCTGACAACACCCTAGCTTGGCTAGACCCCAGCCCTGCCGCGGAGGCTCCTCCACTCGGAAAGAGTTGGAGTGGGGAGTAAGCGTTTTTCTAATTCATGCACTGACCCAGTGTGGTTATTCATCTCCAGACTCATTCTGAAGATTCATGTGTGGAGGCTTTAGGTCGCCTCATATTTCCCTGCTGACGACAGCCTGGCTGGTCCAACATGACGCTGCTCCTCTAGGAGCTGATGACATTCCATCCTTGACATGGCGTCCCTGCCATTCCCTGCATGCCCCGCGGGCCCGCCGCTGCATACTAAGTGCAGGGTGTGGGGCAGGCCTGCCAAGGCTTTTTCAGGGCCTATGTGTTCTCAGGGGTGATGAAAAGCGGAAAGCAGGCACGGCGTGGGTTGGGCCTTGGCACCACACCGAGGACCCCGCAGAACTGCTCTGGGGAGACCATGAGCCCCAGCAGACTCCCCTCTGTGCTGATGCTGCCCAGCACCCACCCCTCCCCTCCAGCCCCTACTAACCTCCCCAAACTCTTGTTTAAACAATTAGGGGAAATCCTTTTTAGGCGATTAGGAAGAGGCAGTTGCAGCCAAAACAGGCTCCCTGCCTGGTTTTTGTTCTGCCAAGAAGAGGCTTGCTGAATGCTGGTGGTGAGGGAACCCGTGGTCCTTAATATGCGAGTCAGCAAGGCCGGGAGGGCCCTTGCTCCTTCTGCGGCCAACTGGGTGGGAGGCAGGGGTGGGGAGGCAGAAAGCACCATGGGAACCCGAGGTGGTCGCCCGCCAGGGCCCAGCGAGTGCAGGATCCAGCAGGTGTGGATGGAATGGATGGTACGGGGTCCCCATCTCTGGAGACCCCTGTGGGTTTGACGGTGAGAGTAGGGGAGGAGGCGGGGCCAATCCTTCCCCCTTCCCTCTGCAATTCTGCAGGAGCCTGGAAACAAGTACCGTCTGGGCCAAGTTGTCATCTCACATTTACCAGCTGGTGAGCTCCACAAACAGGGTCTCCTTGAGTAGAAAATGGGCAGAATCACAGAAGTTACCCTCCTCCCCTGGTGGTGAAAAAAGTGCTTGGCTGAGCCAGGCCTGGTGCTCCGTGAGTGTAGACATCATTAGTCTCCCGTGCTGTGTGCTGGGGATGCCTGGCGTTCCTCTAGACACCTGCTTCAGGAATGCTGTGGGATTTTCCTTGGAGAACAAATCAGTTAGCACTGCCCGATTTAATTTCCTCTGAAATAACTGGGGCTTTAGACTCAGATAGACCTGATTCAATTCTGGCTGTCACCAGATTCATGGCCTCAATTTATTCCCCTGCACCTCAGTTTCTCTATCTGTAAAATAGCAACAATGTTAGTGCCTCCCGTGCAGGCTTGTGGTGAGGATTTCACATGTGTGCAGTGTGCTAGGGGGGAACCTGGCACAGACACAGGTGGGTGTCAGCTGTTGTTGGTGCTGGTATTGCTACTTCCTCCCAGTGCCCAGAGCAGGGTCTGGCGTGGGGCACGTGCTTGGTGAGTGTGGAGCTGAGATGAGAGAACTTTGTTGGGTGGAGACACATGTCTCAGCCCAGAGTTTAGGGACCAAGCCACTCTGCTTGTCCTGGGGCCCAAATGGCAGGCAGGACCACCCCCACTTTTGAGATGAAGAAAGTGATATTCAGAGATGGTGAGTCACTTGCCCAGGGTCACACGGCCGGGCCCTGAGTGCTAAGGTTAAACGAGATGATGCACGCCATGGTTGGCCGTGTTTGGCGCCCAGCGTGTGCGCCCGCTTGTGCAGTGCATGAACGCGCGACCGCTGCTATCTTGCTGTCATGGCTGTCACTCCGCGGGTGTACAGCGTTTCCCTGACTTAGCTGCCAGGAACGGTGCGTGTGAAGTGGCATTATTAAGATCCCAAAAGGCCCTACTCCAGGACGAGAGCAGACTTTCCCAGCTGTAACGGGACAAAAGGTGGCCCTGAATGGTCCCTTCCTTCCTTTTGGAAACCATTTGCAACCCCTGTCGGTTTAACACAAACCAAAGAGCCTTCTGACTTGAGTGTTTCCAGGCATGGGAGCATGTGGGACAGCAGCTGCATTCTCACAGGCAGGGAGGGACTCCGAGGCGCAAGGCCTCCAAGGTTACCCTGGAGCCGGGGCCCCTGGCCTGTGGAGCTGGGAAAGGTCTGGGAGCTGTGTGTGGAGCCAGAGAGCTGGCTGTGACCCAGGCAGCTGAGTGGGCAGAAGCGGGGCATGGGGAGGTGGCCACGGGTCCAGGCCCAGGGCTGGGACTCGGCTCGGAAGCTTCACTGAGATGGAAGATCTCTTCTGGGTCCTCGAGGAAGTCAAGGAGTCTTGAGGTGACCTCAGCATTCACTTGCAGCCCAGCAGACCCTGTAGCCCCCAAGCCCTCCTTTCTGAGGGACTCCCCAGATCTTAGTAACTCCTGAGCTCTCATCCCACCTTGGAAATGTCTCCTGCGATGGATGTTTTCCTTTCATTGCTCTGAGGCACCCAAAGGTCACCAGGCTACCTGGTCTTGCAGCAAAAAAGAGACGAGGTGCTCTTGTTTTACAACTCTGGCTTTTGCTGCCTCTGGGTGAAACCCTGGAACCTGATGGACCATGGGATCAGAAGACCCCAGGTGGCCCAGGGAGGGCCCCTTTGTTGGAGGGGCACCCTTCTGCTCCAGAAGGGTGGGACTGAACTTGAAAACAAGGGGAAGCAGAGAAGCACCTGCCTAGCTCTGCAGGGCAGGGCCCATCAACACGTGGAGCCCGTTACAGGCGCCCGGGAGGCAGCTGGAGTGGAGAGATCAGTGAGTTCAGGAGGCTCTGACGTGTTCTGGGCACCAGGGCCTGAGAACTCCGACAAGGCAGCAGGAAGTGGGTTACGAGGCCTTTGTAGCATAGGCCATTCTGCCCGATCGGACCTCCCTGACTCCCGAGTTCCCCTGGTGCTCAGAGCCTGGCTGGAGTGAGAGAAGACCCCACAGACGGGCCCTGAGTCCGACCTTGCAACAGGCCCCGCTGCTTCCTTATGATGTCTTCGGGGCTCTGGCTTTGGCCGAGGACGAGGACCTCACTGAGAGATTCACAAGGAGCCGCCAGATGCTCAAGAAAGTGCCGGCAAATGGGTATGTGGAGGCCTCAAGTCCCTCATTGTAAGGAGATTCATTTTCAAATGGGGTTCAGAAAATCGACCAGTGAATGTGCTCCAGTCACCAGCCATGTGCCCAGCACTACACTTCGACGGGGGATTGGAGGCGACAGGTCCTTTTAGTTCTCACGACACTGGGGGTGTTACTGATGGAGGAACTGTGGCCCTGAGAGGTGAAGTCCCACAGCAGAGTTACACAGGCTGGGCCGTTGGTGCTGCCTGGACCAGGAAGGGCAGGGCAGTCAGGGAGGACTTCCTGGCAGAGCTGGAACAAGGATGGGATTCGGATAAGAGGGTGACACTGGAGGTGGTTCCAGAAGGGCAATGCAAGTGTGCACAGTGAGTGGGGCGTCATGCCTGGGCTTAGGTCTGCTGTGTGGCCATGTCCCCCTGTCCCATGGGACAAGGGCCGCAGGCCTGCAGGACATCTCCTATGTGCAGCTGGACTGCAGACTTCGCCACTGAGGACAAGGCTGAGGACAGCGGCCTGTAAGACCTCTCTGGCCAGATTCTGTGAGAACCTGGGCCTGTTTCTTAATGAAGTTGTAGTAATCGTAGTGGTAGCAGTGCTGATAATAAAGTACTCGCTGAATTCAGCAAATGTTTGTTGAGCACCTACGACGTGTCAGGCTTCATGCCCAGCCCTGGAGACAGCAAGTGCCCAGCAGGTAAAGACCCTGCTCTCCTTGCTTGTGTCCTGCTGTGTTATCACCGTGAATGCCAGGCCGGCTGGGAACACTTCCCTTGTCCTTCCTCCATGCCAGGTGTGATGCTGGGAGCAACATAAACGCGAGCTCATTTATTTCACAGCAGCTAATGCAGCAGGAACAGTCCTTGTTCCCATTTTACAGATGAGGAAAGTGAGACCCACTTGCCCAAACATGCAAATGGTGAGTGGGGAGCCAGGACTTGAACTTGGGATGTGATCAGAGGGTCTTCCCTGGCTTTTGAAGCTGTGCCGAAAATGTGGAGGAGTCGCCTTACCCTCTGAGCGACAACTGGAAAGTAAGGCCACCACAGCACAGCGGGCCAAAGGCATGGGGCGGGCCAGGCCCCCTCTGCTCCTACACTGGGGACTCCTCTGACAGCTGCAGTGGACAACACAGCTGCGCTCTTCCTGAGCTCCAGAAGCACCGGGGCCCCACCCACAGCACCCAGCAGTCCTCTAAGGAACTGCCAGCATCTGGCAGGGGTCATAGATGAGGGGCTGCCTGTGAGATGCTGTCAGGGACCAGGCAGACGATGTAAATGCGTCAGGAGGGCCAGGAGGGACAACAGAGAGTGGTGGGGAGAGAGGCCTGAGAGTCCGTAAACCTAAAAGGATTTAAGACCATGCATGGGTCAAACAAAACCCATCTGTGGGCCAGATTTGGCCTGTGGGCCCCAGTGTGTGATGTCTGACTATTGGGGAGACTTCTGTCCCCTGGGGGACCCACATCAGAGCCTTGAGCAGGGAGTGGGGTAGGAGGATCTGTTGAAAGCAGGACGTTGATCCCCGGTTAGGTCACCATCAGTCCTTCTGGTCTGTCTCCAGTGATCTGAGGTCAGGTAGATTTTTTCTGTCCCTGATGGACAGAAAAGTAGTGGTTTCTGGTGATGCTGCCAAGAGAACCCATGTACATACAGGGTCAGAGACACCAGGGCTTGAGTCCCGCTGCGTCTGGGACTCCGTATCTTTGTCTGGAAGATGGGAGGGATGGTCCTGACAACATCAGGTCGTGGTAGGGTGACAGGGCACAGTATGTGGGTTCTGACACCCAGTAGCCACTCCAAGAAGGGCAGTGTTCTCTGCTGTGACACACAAACTAGATACCACTTCTTCAGGGCCAGGCACAGTGCAGGGGCCCCCACTGGACACTGCCCAGTGGAGCAGGGTGGTGGGCCTTTGTGTCCCATTTTACGGAGAGTAAAATGAGCCCTAAAGGAGTGACGGGAGTCTTCCAAAGCTAGTGAGGCTGTCGGGGTTGGTCTGACTCCCGGTTCTGCGGGGAGAGCTAGAGGCTCTGCTTAGCACCCAGAGTGTTAGCTGAGGCCTGCAGTGCTGACTCACACCTTGGTTTTCTAAACACTGTGCACAGATGCCACGGTTCCGAGGACAAAATGCTGTTCTGGGCTTGGTGACAGCATTGCTTGTGTCCTGGGCTCACGATGACTCTCCTGGGGTGCATTCACCTCGCTGCTTGGTTCTGTTAGAAAGGGATTTGCCAAATCCCTGGGTACCCGGGAATTCCCAGGAACTCCATTTTAAGGGGACCTCACGCGCCCATCACTAATACCACAGCATGTAGCTTCAGTCCTCAGCGAGTACTGATGCTGCCACAGCCGTGTAGAAAGTGCCAGGGCCAAGCACTGGATGGTTCTGCGGCCCAGGCCTCTGTATCTCAGCACGTGCCCCCGATCTGATTTCTGGGTACCCAGCCGTGTCCTCTCAGGAAACACTCCCTCCCCATCCTGCCTCTTTGGCACTCTGACCAAACACATCCAGGTCCCTCTGGGTGCTGGAAAACGAACCTGCAGGTCTCGTCAATGACTCAAAGCCAGAGTGTGGGTGCCCAGGAACAAGGTCTCCGGTCGCATGTTGGCTGGGCCTTTGGTGCTCTGATCCAAAGGGGTGGTGGGGAAAAGTCTAGCAGCCTCAGGGCTGGCTGGGCACAGACGGGAGATGGGGTCTGAGATACACGTGGAGCACCTTCCCTCATGCTGAGAAATGCTCGTCACGTGGTGCTAGCGTGAGTTTGGACAGTGTCCACAGGATGACAATGGGGAGGGTCCAGAGCTCTTCCCCTGTGACCCTGTGGTTCCTTCCCACCTCATCCGCCGTCCCCACTGGCACAATCCTCCCGTCCTTCCTGCTCTGCCCACTTGCCTCCTCCTCCTTGGAGCCTTCTCTGATGCCCCAGTGGAAGTGGGTCCCCTCCCTCCTGGCTTCTCCTCCCTTGCCTTCGCCCCAGGAGCTGAGCGCATGCAGCACCCAAAGCAGCAGCTCAGGACGTGTCTGCAGAACAAGCAGAGGCCGGAACCTTGCTAGGAGCCAATGAGCTAATGGTCAGTGGAGCGGCGAGCCCACCCTGACCCCGGTCAGGCGTTTACATGTCCCCGGTTGCTTCCCAAGCCTGCTGGTCACTGATGAGACCTGTGGGCAGGTGCAAGCCACGGAGCGCGGTGTGAGCGCAGGCGCGGGAGGCTTCTTCCCCCACCAGGAATGTCACTCCAGTGGGGCATGGTGTGGCTGAGAATCACGCACTGTCAACGGACGTCTCTGTCTTTAGTGTTTCTTCTGTGTTTATTGGAGGCTTTAATGTTTCTGGGTAATGAAATCCATTATCTGGTGTTCCGTGGAATACTTAGGAGAGAAAATTATTGGAATGAATAAACAATGCAGTATCTGTACCCAAACGCCCCTTTAAAATATAATGGAAACATTTCTTCAGCACTCGCAGCGTTTTGGTTGTTTGGCCAACCGTAAATGATGTCATAAAACAAAGCGAAGAAGCAAATTTGTTTGTCTTCACGGGGAACATTTCCTATGTATTTTCTTTGGAGGACTGGGGACATAAACACAGAAGTGCTAACAGAGTGGGAGGGACTGGCGAGGCAGCCTGCTGGGGCCACAGATGTAAAACCGCAGGCCCAGGGAGTGTGGGAGGGGGAGCCCGGGTGTGGCCCAAAGGGCCCAGCTTTGCCACCCACACGAGGGGCCCTGGCAGGGCCACCCCTTGGCTGAGCCTCAGGTGCACCTTCAGGTGTGGGATGCTGGTGCTGGTAATGGGGGCACCCACCTTAGAGGATTGTGTTGGGGTCAAATAAGATGGTGGTGGGAAAGTGCTTCATGCACGCCGAAGGGCTGAGCCACTGTTGACCACTCTTATTCTTGCTATCCAGGTCACCCAGGGCCCCTCACCCAAATTTCTTAAAAAGCCAAACTCCTCAGTTCATGTGTAATGTGCAGAGGCCCCTCCCCAGCCCGAGGACAGGGGAGCCCTGGGAAGGGCTATCAGGAGACTGGGGTGTCCTCCCCACCTGAGAACAGAGCCCCATCAGCCCCTGGAGGCCACCGGCTCTGTGACAGGATTCTCCAGGCCCGAGCTCAAGTGCTGGCTCATGGTACGTGCCCACAGGTGAGTGAGTGTCTCCAAGCCTGGGCTGCTCACCTGTAAAGTGGGTTGATTCCACAAATGCATGAGGTCTCAGTAGGGCTGGAGGGAGGGGTGGTGTGCAGAGGACGTTGTGCAGTTGGATGGCTCTTTGCATATGTCAGTTAAGGTTACAGGCCAAACCCTCCTTCTGGTGATGGACAGGGCAGTGTGGGGCAGTGGGATGGATTCAGACTTCATAATCGCAGCACCAGGTGTGTGTCCTGCTGTGTGGCTCTGGGCAAGTTCCTTACCCTCTCTGGGCTTCCAGTTCCTCATCTGCACAAAAGAGGATGAGGACCTTTCCTTGACAGTTTCCTATGAGAATTGGAGACAGCATCTGTGAAATACCTGGCATGCGGGAAGTATTTCATAAATGGTAGCAATTGTCAGTATCACAGGCACTGTGACCTTGACTGGGTACCTGGCTTGTTTCAGCCTCAGTTTCCTCACCTTTGGAAGGACAGGATTTGATTAGTTCATTTTAAAGGTCCTTGTCCTTTATTTCTCTCTTTCCAGGCATACACTTATTTTATAGTATTTATAATATTTGAAGCCCTACACTTGAATCAGACTTTTTTGCAAAAACACCTCATTACCTTAAGAGTGGCAAAGCTGGCAGAGACGAAGAATTGTACTCATGGTCTTACCGAGAAAGGCTGGCTTCTGTGTTAGGCCCAGGCTTGAGGATAACTCAGGGTGTGGGACCCCCAAGAGCTCATGTCTGGGACTGGAGGGGTGGTGACGTGATGGGCCACAGGATCAGGCCTGCAGGGTTCTAGCCATCTCCTGAATCATCATGGACCCCTTCATTTTCCATTATAAGTCAGCTTGGCAGTGGTGTGTGGGGTTATGTGGTTTGTATCAGTCAGGGTATCCAGGTAATGATGTAGTAACAAACAGCCCCAAACCTCAGTGGCTTAAAACAATCATTGATTATTATTTCATGAGTATGCGGGTTGACTGGAGCCACCTGTGTGGTTCTTGCATGGTTGTGGTCAGATGGTGGCTAGGGCTGGAGTCATCTGAAGGCTCGGCTGGCCTGGAATGGCTGGAACAACTTAGGCTGGCAGGTGTTGGTCTCTCTCCATGCAACCTCTCATGTGGCTTGGGCTTCCTCACAGCATGGTGGTCCCAAAGTCAAGTGTTCCATGAGACAAAAAATCTCTCAGGGCTGGAACTGACACAGTGGCCCTTCAGCTATATTCTGTGGTCAGAGTAGCCACAGGGCTGGCCCAGATTCAGAGGGAGGGGACACAGGCTTCACCTCTTGACGGAAGGAACATCACAGAATTTGTAGTCATCTCTGCTCTGCCACAGCCACCCTTTCTGAGAACTTACAGGGTTCCAGGTACCTGTCTGAGAGCTTTCCTGTGTCACTGCATTAAAGCTTTAAAACTGTCTTAGGAGATAGGTACTGTTGTCATCCCTGTGTTACCGATGAGGAAAGGCAGGTGGAGCAGGGAGGAAACTTGCTGAAGTCCTCACAGGAGGTGTGTGTGGAATCACACTCAAACCCAGCACGCCTTCCCCTGCCACAGTGTGGACGTGCATGAGGCACAGCAGAAAGACCCCGGGAGCCACGCATCTCTCCTCTCCTGCGGGAGCTGGATTTCTCACCGGCATCTGCTCCGCGTGCTCCCTGATCCGGCCTGTGTGTGCGCAGCTGTGCCTTTGGCAGGCTGAGGCAGGGATGAGTCTTATGTAAGAAGTGGGGGTGAGGGTCTGTGGCAGCCCAGCAATTATCCTATCACCTGGGCCTCTTTGTCTTTGAAGGTTTCTTTTCTGTAGGCTGCTCTATACATAATTCAAAAAAAAACCCCCACAGATCCTCTTTAACGGGAAACACACTGTCTCTTCTGGTGTGGTTTCAAGGGAGCGGTTTATTCCAGAGACATTTCGTTGTGCGTGTTAATAAAAACAACATGCATTTTTGTGTGTTTCCATAGAGACTTCCCAAGATTTATGTCCCCAGGACAGATCTTTGGATCCTGTGGAATAATTATCTTCCAAATGTCCCCTGATTTTCTGCAGGTCTCCCTGGCTGAGAGGCAGATGTTGGGGATATTGGTGTATGAAATCAAAAAAGGATGGACCCAGCCAGCCCGTGGTGTCTCATGTCCTCCAGGACCGCGAGGTGCCAGGGTGTGAGGAGGCAGGGCTGAGAAGCAGCTGGGCAGGCATCACTGTCGCGTCTGCAGCTGGGGCTGTTTAGAAGTGGACGTAGTCCTGCCAGGAACAGTGGGCTCCCTTTCACTTTGCTGCTTAGTAGGAGAAACTCGGGCTTCCACGGAAGGCAGAAAGAACGGGCCCTTTTAGCGTGGACTCATTGCCTGAACTGCCACCACACCCGGGCAGGCTGGCCAGCAGGCCGAGAGCCAGATGCCACAGGCAGCATGGAATTCTGGCGAGGATGTTGGAGCAGCAGTTAGGAGTGCAGAATTTTGTCCCTGTCTGCCACCAAAAGGCAGAGTGACTCAGGGTAAGAAAGAGCTCTTTGGATCCCAGTTTCCTAGTCTGTAAAATGGGTGCATTAGGGTAATCACCGTTCATTTGCAGGTGACAGAAGCCCAGTTCAAACTAGCATAAGAAAAAAAAAAAAGAGTATGTGACTTTGCATAATGGAAAATTCCAGGAGTTGGCTTCAGGCATGGCTCATTTCAGGGGCTCAAACAATATCTTCTGAGCTCAGTCTCTTTCTTGTCTTCTATTTCTGGGCTCTACTAAGTGAAGAGACTCGTTTTGGAGGTAGTGAGGAGTCAACACAAAATTTTATTAGGCAATTGAAAACAAATCGTTTTATTTTTTAGACAAATATACGTGCTTACATTACCAATGCTGAGGGTAGGTTGGGGGAACCAACACTAATTTTCGCCTTGTCCAGTTGTTAGAGGATCTCATGTTGTGGGTACAGGAGGGCTCCTTGTAATCCGTGACATCCTATTCCCAGGACTAGGAATTGTTAGAGCATGATGGGAAGAAAGTTTTGGACCAAGATGACCAGGATTCTGATCGTGGCTCTGATCCTTTCACAACTTCTATGCCTCTGCATGGGAGACCCCCCTCCCTGCCTCAGTGTCTTTTTCTGTATGGATGTAATAGTATCTACTGGTGCCTTGGTAGGTAGTTGTGAACACCTGAAGAAATAACTTAGTGTAATGCTTGGGATGTGGTAAGAGCTCCCATATCTTAACCCTTTGCCTTAGGTCTGTACCTTCCAAGCTCTCTTGGTCCCTTTGGCATCTGTTTCCAGCTGCCTCTTGTCCACCTGACTGGATTTCAGCTCCTTGCTCTGCTGATGCTTTAACTGGTTAGGAGTGTTCTGTTTCCCAGTTAGAGACGTCTGGGGTGAGCCAGCTTGTGCTGTGGGAGGCTTCTGTGCCAGGCTCCTGCTGCCTTTCTGCTCTGCTGTCCTCAACACGGGGCTTCCATCCTCATGTTTGCAAGGTGGCTGCCATACCTCCAGGCGTCCTATCTGTGTTCCGGGTGGGAAGGAGGGGATGGACAGGGGAGGAGCAAAGGGGATCCTCAGAGAGCCTTTTAAAAAGCTCTCCCAGAAGGCCCCCCGCCCAGTGAGTTTTGCTTATGTCTTATTGGTCAGAACCGGGTCACACAGCCATCCCTGGAGCAGTGGAGTCTGGGAAGGCAGGTGTTTCAGGGAGCACATTGCCCCAGGGACATTGGGCTAGGGTGGGAAGGAGGAAGGGAGAGCGGGCACTGGGCAGCCCACGTCCCGGGGGCAGAGGGCTGATAACAATGGCCAGTATTTACCAAACGCATCCCATGGGCCCGGCCTTCTCTAGTCATCTCACCTGCGCGGAGGACAAGGAGCAGAGAAGGCCTCAGTCACCTCTCTCCTCGTCCCCTGCCATGCCATCCTCAGCAGGGAGCCCCTCCTCCCTGACTGGAGCCACCTTGCAGAGCTGAGACCCCCCATCAGTATTGGTGGGGCCCTGGCATTGGTGGAGGTCTGGGAGCCGGCCAGGTGAGGCCCAGGCAGGACAGAGGACAGTGGGAGGGCGCTGCCCGAGCAAAGGCCCTGGGGTAGGAAACGATGGGGGAGGCCAATGTGGGTGGGAGATGGGGAGTGATGGGGACAGAGGTGGGGCAGGGGGGGCCTGGAGGGGGCTGGGCAGAGACAGGGGCCCGGGGTGCCCATGCCAGGGGCAGATCGTTAGGCTCTGGGGGACTGGGTCAGAGGGGGGTCCGCACCCTCCCTGCTCTTTTGAAATGTTACTATATTGGTTGAACTTTTTCACTGAACATACGTTACTTTTATAATGAAAAATAAGTAATAAAGCTATTTTACTTTTCAAAGTAAAAGTTCTGAATACTTCCCTGTGTCTTTGTGTGCCAGGCAGCTTCTCTTTTTGTCTGTTTATGAAACCCAGATTGACCATACAATTTATCGCCCAAACCAGGACCCTTCTGAGACTAGCTGGGGCTTGACTGATCATTGTGCCAGCGTGATGGGCATAAACAGGGACCTCTGCAGCCATGAAGGTCCTTCCTCAGCTACACCCCAAATATGTGAGGTTCTAAAAGTTGTTAGAGACAAAAATCTCCGGTCTACCTTGGTTTCTCACGGGTGGCAATCCAAAAAAGTTACTTATTTCATTTTGAAGAATTTGAAACAGTTGAGTGGAAAATGCCCCCTAGCAGCTCACGGGGCCACAAAAATGCCCTCTGGCAGCTCACGGGGCCACACGGCAGCGTTATCTCTGTTTCCCAGATGGAGCCCTGGGAAGCCGCGACTGGTCCCAATTCAGCTCCAGCATTCTGGATGGAGACTCCAGCTTGGACCTCCTGCACTGCCTGTACCCTGCCCCTGAGTCACCTAGCCGGGCTCAGACCCCCACGGCTGGCTTGGTCTCATTTGGAGAAGCATCTGGAGGACTGAGGGGGTCTTGACAGTAACAGGTGTGTGAATGGCAAAGCCGTTGCTGCGCTGAGCTTTGAGCGTTGCTGAGCAGGCAGGCTGCAGAGGCCAGCGCCTATTACCGTTCCCATCTCAAACTCCCTTGTCCCCAGGAGCCCTCCCCATGAGGTTTGCTGCAGAGACGACCTGAGCCTTGAGAGGAGGAGGGACCCTAGGGCAGCTTCCTGAGTCCCTGGCCCTGTGTCCCTGCCTTCCCCCAGTTCCCTAGAAATGACATATCTAGTTTACTCTGAGCAGCGGGCTGTCCTCCTGCCCTCACCAGGAATCTGTAGCTCATTCCAGGGCCAGCAGGCTCAGGGGACCACCTTTCCTACCTTCCTTTGTTCCCCTGGGGCATATTAAGCCCTCACAGGATGCTAGAGGTGAGGAAACACGGGGAGGTGCAGGAACGCTTGTCCAGGGGGCAGGTGGCGAGGGCATCAGCTCCCTCCCAGACCACGCGGTGGGTGCCATCAGAGGGAGGCAAGCCAGGGGCTCTAGGGTCATAGGGGACTCAGGGAAGGAGGTGACATGAGCTGGACAGGGAAGGCAGCTCCGTGTTGCCCTGCTCCTGAGAGCCTGGTAGGGAACCACTGGCAAGGCAGCCCCTCCAGGCTGGGCAAGAGACTGCCTCCTGGTAGGAGGAGCCCATGCCCCAGACGCCTCCCACAGAAATCACAGGATCCCATGGATCAGAATTAGCCCCTGCCCACAGCCAGGTGCTGGTTCCTGTGACCTGGGCCACAGGTGGCTGTGTTTTTGGGTTAAGTGTCAGGAGCGGGGTGACAGCCAGTGTCTTGGGAATTCTGTGGACCTGGCTTTGGATGCCCTGAGCCAGAACCGGCCATGTGGGCTTGGACTTCAGGGTCTGTGACATGGGGATGGCAATAATAGTTACCCTGTAGTGTGGTTGAGAGCAGCGTTTCTCAAATGTCCAGTGTACACAAGCCCTGGGGACTTGGTTAGAATGCAGATTCTGTCTCAGTGGGTCTGGGCCGGCTATGTTCCCACGAGCTCCTGGGGACCTGGGTGGCATCGCTGTGGCTGGTCCTACCTACAGCAGGTCATGGTCTTTCTCTGGGCCTTGGCCTTTTGCTTGCCAGGGGTTGCAAACTCAGATCTCTTTAGCTTCCAGGAAGGCCAAAGCATCAGGGCACAAGTGCAGTGAGGACCAGCCCCACGGCCTGGGGGCAGGGAGAGCTGGTAGAGATGGGGGGAGACTGCGGCAGCCTGGCACACACGTGCCTGGTCAGAGGGGCAGGCTGCTTCCCGACTCCAGCCAGGGCTGCCAGGAAGGACCATTGACCTGGTGATTCCAGATCTTTTGATTTTTCTAAGGAATCTGGAAATCTGGAGTATAGGTGGGGCTTTTCTAGTTTTAAGTGTTGATGGCCAATTCGAATAAAAAAAAAAATCCCCAGACATAAAACACCATGTGTGACAAAATCCATTTGTGGCCCAGATTTAGCCCCCGGGGTGGTGGTTTGTGGCCTCAGGGCAGGAGCTCTAAGCTGTGGGGCTGGATTCGCTTATTCATTCACTCACTCACTCATGTCTTCACTGAATACCCACTAGTACAGAGCCCCTTGTAGGTACCAGGGGATTATAGAGCTGAGCTAGAAATAGATTACGTCCTCCAGCTTGGAGTCTGGGGGAGGGGGTAAGGCACAAAAGCCCCAAATCCTGGATGCAAAGATAACACAGTTGCCCTATGAACAGGGAGAAGGAGCTATGGCAGCTCGGAATGGGAGAAACCAGCTCCCTCGGGTGTCAGGGAAAGCTTCTCTTTAAGCCACATCTTGCCTGCTGGGGGATCTGAGCTGTAGGGGTGTCGGGAAAGGGTGCAGGAGCTGGAGGACCCAGGAGGAGCAAACAGCGGTGGGAAAGTGTGGGGTCTGTTTGGGGGAAGAGCAGGGAGCTCAGTCTGGCCAGAAGTGGGTGGGGGAGAGACAAAGGCACATTTCCTGTGCAGAACCCCCAGTGGTTTCTGGAGCTACAGTGCAGTCAAGGATCAGGCACATAACTCCCTGTTCCTAAAGCAGGGGCTGCACATAGCGACGTCCTTCCAAAGTGGATTGTACGGAAAGGGGTACCAAAGAGTCACTTCGCAGTGGAGAAAACTGACAACACCTCAGCCGGATGATCGGGGTCAACAGCATCCTGTTGACAGTGTGGACCCTGATACGATATGACAGGGATGGCCGTTCATGTCTGGGGTCTTCCTCCCAAACACCCACGACAACCCCTGTTTAAATGTGAGAACACATCAGACACATCCCCACTGAGGGACATCCTACAAAATCCCTGACCAGTTGTCCCCGAAAACTATCAAGGTCATAAAAAACAGGGAAAGTCTGAGGAACTATCACAGCCAAGAGGAGCCTAAGGAGATGTGACAACTAAATGTCATGTGGACATTAGGTAAAAGCTAAGGACATCTGAATAAATATGGACTTTGGTTAATAATAACAATGTGTCCATATTGGTGTATGAATTGTAACAAACGTACTGTACTAATATAAGATGCTAATAACAGGAGAACTGGATGCAGGGTAGAGGGGACCTCTCTGGACTGTCTTTGCAACTGTCTTGTAAATGTAAAACTATTCTAAAATAAAAAGTTCATCCAAAACAAAACACCCTGATCAATCCCTTTCTGTGGTGGTCCGAGGGCAAAGCAAGCCCCTTCTGTGTCAGAATCTCTCACACGCTCGCCGTGGAGCCCCTCAGATGGGCACCGGGTTTGCCCCTGGCTTCTGAGATGGGCAAGTGGCTCCTGGCAGATGTGGTCACCCCCCACCCGTCTCCCCTTTCTTCCCTCCTTCCCCTCTCTCCTCACTGTTTCTCCCCCGCCCCCCTAGACACAGCCACACATACGTACCCAATCCATCTAGGCCAAGGGTTTTCAGTATGGGGTGATTTTTGGCTGTCACAACTTGGTGGGGGGGCTGCTCCTGGCATCTTGTGGGTAGAGGCCAGGGTTGCTGCTCAACATTTTCCAGTGCACCCCCTAACAGAATTATGTGGATCAACACGTCAACAGTGCCGAAGCTGAGGATTCCTGTTCTGGAAGGATGCCATGGAATGGACTTCCAGCATTAGCTTGGCAGTGCCATGCCAGCCACCGAATCTTTCTAGCAGACATCTTCCTTGCTCGTAATCACAGGAAGCTTAGGGAAAAAGTTAATACTGATGGCTAACACCTACTGAGTACTTGACGTGTGCCAGGCCTTACGGTGGTGGATTGCTCACTTCATCTTCACGCCCCCTCAAGGAGGCAGGTGCTATCATTATTACGCTCATTATACAAATGGGGAAGTCGAGGCACAGAGAGGTTAAGAAACTTGCGTCAAGTCACACAGCTGGCAGGTGGCTGAGCTGAGCTTTGAACTTGGCAATCTGGTTCTGCAGGCCGTGCTATGCGAGACAGCTGGCCTTGCGAGCAGCACTGTGACCTTAGAGTGAGTCACTGTGAGCGGCAGCTGTGAGCGCAGGGCTCCCTGTTTGCAGGGGGACAGGCCAAGGGAAAGGTCTCGGTGTGGCTGTGTCCCCGGGAGATCTCCCGCGCTGCCCGGGCTTCACTCACGGACATGCTGGAAGCTCACTGCTGGCGCCTGCGGAAGGGGAGTCACAGGAGACTCCGGGGCGTTCGCTGGTGATTTGAGAAGCTCAGTGGGAACTTCTCAGTGCTGCTTGAACAGAGCAGGTTGTGCTGTTTTAACATCCAAGGGACTATGCGGCAGTAGAGGGAGAAGAGATATTATTAGAATGTGTGAATCACTGGCCAGTCTCCCTCCGGCCCTGCAGCGAGCAGCTGGCCCGAGGACAGAAGTGACATTCTCATGCAGGTTAGTGATCTCCCCTTTCCCTTGCAAAGCTGCAAGACAGTATCAGCAGGCTGACCTGCGCACCCTGGGCCAGGAGTGCCCACCAGTAAGAACCCTAAACTGGAGGAGCGGCTGGCTTTGCTCAGCTCTGTCCTTGGAGAAATCTGTGTGAGGACATGGAGACCCAGCCCCGCAGCAGCTCCAAGGGCTCCAAGAGAAACATGCTGAGTGCCCCGGGACCTCCTGGCCGACTCTCCCACAGGCTTCCCTCCTCCATGTGGCCACTCTAAGGGGGCTCCCATGTGGGCTTCTCACAGGAGGGCAGCAGGGGCCACAGCTGCTCTGCCTGGGCTCTTCTCTCTGTCCCCAACCCCCTCCCACATCCCCGCTCCTGGGAACTCTGAGCAGCAAATTGCTGTGATTGATCCATCAATGGATTGATAGATGGGCCAGTGCATCAGTAGCTCAACAAACATGTCACTTGCTTTAATGACCCTGGGCCAGTGCCATGAGAGCCTCAAGGATGATTCCCCACCTCTGTGAGCCTCGGTGTCCCCATCTGTGAAGGGCTCACAGATCCTGCTCACGGGAGGTTGTGAGGATGGAAGGACATGACGAAAGCATGCCACACTGTGTGCTCTCGGTGGCCCCACTGTGTCCTCAGCTCCAGCAACTTTCCAACAGGTGTTTGTGAATGAGTGAATGAATGGATGAATGGGTGATGGGAGCCACGATGATGACTACCCAAAGTAATCACAGGCTGTTCTGCAGGTGACGCGCCAACATAGTAACCATAAACAAGGCAGAACAATGCTCTGCCTCCTGAGATACACACAGAGAGAGTTGGGGGTTAGCTCTGAGGAAGGGGAAGTCAGCTCCAGCTCAAGGTGGTGGTGGGGGGCAGAGTCAAGGAGGCTTCCTGGAGGAGGTGGCATCTCAGCAGGGCCTTGAACTGACCCCCCAGCTCACGAGAGCTGTGAGATGCCCACACTCACCATGTTGGGGCCAGGCTGTCTGGGTCGGGGGTAGATGGGCTTCCTGACTTGCCACAGCCTTTGTCCTTGGTAGGATTTGTGTGCTCGGATTCACACCTAACCTTCACGGACCA
Source organism: Cynocephalus volans (assembly GCF_027409185.1). Lineage (NCBI taxonomy): Eukaryota > Metazoa > Chordata > Mammalia > Dermoptera > Cynocephalidae > Cynocephalus > Cynocephalus volans. The sequence goes on along the minus strand of NC_084468.1, from coordinate 4,855,460 downwards.
AATGCCTTCTGTCTATGCTTACTGGAGCTCGTTTGCTGAGCTGGTGTGGTCTCTGCTCTAAGCAGAAAGGTGGAGCCACGTCATGGAGAATGTCCTTCAGACTAGGGAGGTGGCAGCTTCACGGCTCTCTTTCTTTCAGCAGCATCCTGAGCTGAGCCCCAGGGAGCAACAGGTCTGGGGTCTCTTAATAGATTTGGGGGTGTACTGGGGGACTGGCCTAGAACCTCAGCTTGCACAGCAGCCTTCAGGGCTCTGACAAGTCCTGTGTTGAAGAAGTTGATTGACTTTAACAGCACGTTCCCACACTGCCTTGATCAGGGGTCCCTGTTTTGTGGTGGTGGTGGTTTTCCCTGAGCCCTATTAATATCTGTGGGACATGGTGTGGGAAAAGCCATCTTCTAGACTTGAGTCCTAACTTACTGTCACTGCCAGTCTCCCTGCCCATGTGCCAGGCACTGTG